>NC_133131.1:51250262-51550262 GCF_048418815.1 Hemitrygon akajei
CTGATGGCCAGGGATTCCCACCTTCTCGAGGAGTGGTCGATGGCCAGGGATTCCCACCTTCTCGAGGAGTGGTTGATGGCCAGTGATTCCCACCTTCTCTTTGAGTGGCTGGATGCCAGGGATTCCCACCTTCTCGAGGAGTGGTCGATGGCCAGGGATTCCCACCTTCTCAAGGAGTGGTCGATGGCCAGGGATTCCCACCTTCTCTTTGAGTGGTCGATGGCCTGGGATTCCCACATTCTGGAGGAGTAGTCGATGGCCAGGGATTCCCACCTTCTCGAGGAGTGGTCGATGGCCAGGGATTCCCACCTTCCGGAGGAGTGGTCGATGGCCAGGGATTCCCACCTTCTCGAGGAGTGGTCGATGGCCAGGGATTCCCACCTTCCGGAGGAGTGTTCGATGGCCAGGGATTCCCACCTTCTCGAGGAGTGGTTGATGGCCAGGGATTCCCACCTTCTCGAGGAGTAGCCGATGGCCAGGGATTCCCACCTTCTCTTTGAGTGGTCGATGGCCAGGGATTCCCACCTTCTCTTTGAGTGGTTGATGGCCAGGGATTCCCAACTTCTCTTTGAGTGGCCGATGGCCAGGGATTCCCACCTTCTCGAGGAGTGGTTGATGGTCAGGGATTCCCACCTTCTCTTTGAGTGGCCGATGGCCAGGGATTCCCACCTTCTCGAGGAGTAGCCGATGGCCAGGGATTCCCACCTTCTCGAGGAGTGGCCGATGGCCAGGGATTCCCACCTTCTCGAGGAGTGGTCGATGGCCAGGGATTCCCAACTTCTCGAGGAGTGGTCGATGGCCAGGGATTCCCACCTTCTCTTTGAGTGGTCAATGGCCAGGGATTCCCACCTTCTCGAGGAGTGGCCGTTGGCCAGGGATTCCGACCTTCTTGGGGAGTGGTTGATGGCCAGGGATTCCCACCTTCTCGAGGAGTGGTCGATGGCCAGGGATTCCCACCTTCTCTTTGAGTGGTCGATGGCCAGGGATGACCACCTTCTCGAGGAGTGGTCGATGGCCAGGGATTCCCACTTTCTCTTTGAGTGGTCGATGGCCAGGGATTCCCACCTTCTCTTTGAGTGTTCGATGGCCAGGGATTGCCACCTTCTCGAGGAGAGGCTGATGGCCAGGGATTCCCACCTTCTCGAGGAGTGGTCGATGGCCAGGGATTCCCACCTTCTCGAGGAGTGGTTGATGGCCAGTGATTCCCACCTTCTCTTTGAGTGGCTGGATGCCAGGGATTCCCACCTTCCCGAGGAGTGGTCGATGGCCAGGGATTCCCACCTTCTCAAGGAGTGGTCGATGGCCAGGGATTCCCACCTTCTCTTTGAGTGGTCGATGGCCTGGGATTCCCACATTCTGGAGGAGTAGTCGATGGCCAGGGATTCCCACCTTCTCGAGGAGTGGTCGATGGCCAGGGATTCCCACCTTCCGGAGGAGTGGTCGATGGCCAGGGATTCCCACCTTCTCGAGGAGTGGTCGATGGCCAGGGATTCCCACCTTCCGGAGGAGTGTTCGATGGCCAGGGATTCCCACCTTCTCGAGGAGTGGTTGATGGCCAGGGATTCCCACCTTCTCGAGGAGTAGCCGATGGCCAGGGATTCCCACCTTCTCTTTGAGTGGTCGATGGCCAGGGATTCCCACCTTCTCTTTGAGTGGTTGATGGCCAGGGATTCCCAACTTCTCTTTGAGTGGCCGATGGCCAGGGATTCCCACCTTCTCGAGGAGTGGTTGATGGTCAGGGATTCCCACCTTCTCTTTGAGTGGCCGATGGCCAGGGATTCCCACCTTCTCGAGGAGTAGCCGATGGCCAGGGATTCCCACCTTCTCGAGGAGTGGCCGATGGCCAGGGATTCCCACCTTCTCGAGGAGTGGTCGATGGCCAGGGATTCCCAACTTCTCGAGGAGTGGTCGATGGCCAGGGATTCCCACCTTCTCTTTGAGTGGTCATTGGCCAGGGATTCCCACCTTCTCGAGGAGTGGCCGTTGGCCAGGGATTCCGACCTTCTTGGGGAGTGGTTGATGGCCAGGGATTCCCACCTTCTCTTTGAGTGGTCGATGACCAGGGATTCCCACCTTCTCTTTGAGTGGTCGATGGCCAGGGATTCCCACCTTCTCGAGGAGTGGTTGATGGCCAGGGATTCCCACCTTCTCTTTGAGTGGCTGGATGCCGGGGATTCCCACCTTCTCGAGGAGTGGTCGATGGCCAGGGATTCCCACCTTCTCTTTGAGTGGTCGATGGCCAGGGATTCCCAACTTCTCGAGGAGTGGTCGATGGCCAGGGATTCCCAACTTCTCGAGGAGTGGTCGATGGCCAGGGATTCCCACCTTCTCGAGGAGTGGTCGATGGGCAGGGATTCCCACCTTCTCGAGGAGTGGTTGATGGCCAGGGATTCCCACCTTCATTTTGAGTGTTTGATGGCCAGGGATTCCCACCTTCTCTTTGAGTGTTTGATGGCCAGGGATTCCCACCTTCTCTTTGAGTGTTTGATGGCCAGGGATTCCCACCGTCTCTTTGAGTGTTTGATGGCCAGGGATTCCCACCTTCTCTTTGAGTGTTTGATGGCCAGGGATTCCCACCTTCTCTTTGAGTGTTTGATGGCCAGGGATTCCCACCGTCTCTTTGAGTGTTTGATGGCCAGGGATTCCCACCTTCTCTTTGAGTGTTTGATGGCCAGGGATTCCCACCTTCTCTTTGAGTGTTTGATGGCCAGGTATTCCCACCGTCTCTTTGAGTGTTTGATGGCCAGGGATTCCCACCTTCTCTTTGAGTGTTTGATGGCCAGGGATTCCCACCGTCTCTTTGAGTGTTTGATGGCCAGGGATTCCCACCTTCACTTTGAGTGTTTGATGGCCAGGGATTCCCACCTTCTCTTTGAGTGTTTGATGGCCAGGGATTCCCACCGTCTCTTTGAGTGTTTGATGGCCAGGGATTCCCACCGTCTCTTTGAGTGTTTGATGGCCAGGGATTCCCACCTTCTCTTTGAGTGTTTGATGGCCAGGGATTCCCACCTTCTCTTTGAGTGTTTGATGGCCAGGGATTCCCACCTTCTCTTTGAGTGGTTGATGGCCAGGGATTCCCAACTTCTCTTTGAGTGGCCGATGGCCAGGGATTCCCACCTTCTCGAGGAGTGGTTGATGGTCAGGGATTCCCACCTTCTCTTTGAGTGGCCGATGGCCAGGGATTCCCACCTTCTCGAGGAGTAGCCGATGGCCAGGGATTCCCACCTTCTCGAGGAGTGGCCGATGGCCAGGGATTCCCACCTTCTCGAGGAGTGGTCGATGGCCAGGGATTCCCAACTTCTCGAGGAGTGGTCGATGGCCAGGGATTCCCACCTTCTCTTTGAGTGGTCAATGGCCAGGGATTCCCACCTTCTCGAGGAGTGGCCGTTGGCCAGGGATTCCGACCTTCTTGGGGAGTGGTTGATGGCCAGGGATTCCCACCTTCTCTTTGAGTGGTCGATGACCAGGGATTCCCACCTTCTCTTTGAGTGGTCGATGGCCAGGGATTCCCACCTTCTCGAGGAGTGGTTGATGGCCAGGGATTCCCACCTTCTATTTGAGTGGCTGGATGCCGGGGATTCCCACCTTCTCGAGGAGTGGTCGATGGCCAGGGATTCCCACCTTCTCTTTGAGTGGTCGATGGCCAGGGATTCCCAACTTCTCGAGGAGTGGTCGATGGCCAGGGATTCCCACCTTCTCGAGGAGTGGTCGATGGCCAGGGATTCCCACCTTCTCGAGGAGTGGTCGATGGGCAGGGATTCCCACCTTCTAGAGGAGTGGTTGATGGCCAGGGATTCCCACCTTCACTTTGAGTGTTTGATGGCCAGGGATTCCCACCTTCTCTTTGAGTGTTTGATGGCCAGGGATTCCCACCTTCTCTTTGAGTGTTTGATGGCCAGGGATTCCCACGTTCTCTTTGAGTGGCCGCTGGCCAGGGATTCACACCTTCTCGAGGAGTGGTCGATGGCCAGGGATTCCCACCTTCTCGAGGAGTGGTCGATGGCCAGGGATTCCCACCTTCTCGAGGAGTGGTCGATGGGCAGGGATTCCCACCTTCTCGAGGAGTGGTCGATGGCCAGGGATTCCCACCTTCTCTTTGAGTGGTCGATGGCCTGGGATTCCCACATTCTGGAGGAGTAGTCGATGGCCAGGGATTCCCAACTTCTCGAGGAGTGGTCGATGGCCAGGGATTCCCACCTTCCGGAGGAGTGGTCGATGGCCAGGGATTCCCACCTTCTCGAGGAGTGGTCGATGGCCAGGGATTCCCACCTTCCGGAGGAGTGTTCGATGGCCAGGGATTCCCACCTTCTCGAGGAGTGGTTGATGGCCAGGGATTCCCACCTTCTCGAGGAGTAGCCGATGGCCAGGGATTCCCACCTTCTCTTTGAGTGGTCGATGGCCAGGGATTCCCACCTTCTCTTTGAGTGGTTGATGGCCAGGGATTCCCAACTTCTCTTTGAGTGGCCGATGGCCAGGGATTCCCACCTTCTCGAGGAGTGGTTGATGGTCAGGGATTCCCACCTTCTCTTTGAGTGGCCGATGGCCAGGGATTCCCACCTTCTCGAGGAGTAGCCGATGGCCAGGGATTCCCACCTTCTCGAGGAGTGGCCGATGGCCAGGGATTCCCACCTTCTCGAGGAGTGGTCGATGGCCAGGGATTCCCAACTTCTCGAGGAGTGGTCGATGGCCAGGGATTCCCACCTTCTCTTTGAGTGGTCAATGGCCAGGGATTCCCACCTTCTCGAGGAGTGGCCGTTGGCCAGGGATTCCGACCTTCTTGGGGAGTGGTTGATGGCCAGGGATTCCCACCTTCTCTTTGAGTGGTCGATGACCAGGGATTCCCACCTTCTCTTTGAGTGGTCGATGGCCAGGGATTCCCACCTTCTCGAGGAGTGGTTGATGGCCAGGGATTCCCACCTTCTCTTTGAGTGGCTGGATGCCGGGGATTCCCACCTTCTCGAGGAGTGGTCGATGGCCAGGGATTCCCACCTTCTCTTTGAGTGGTCGATGGCCAGGGATTCCCAACTTCTCGAGGAGTGGTCGATGGCCAGGGATTCCCAACTTCTCGAGGAGTGGTCGATGGCCAGGGATTCCCACCTTCTCGAGGAGTGGTCGATGGGCAGGGATTCCCACCTTCTCGAGGAGTGGTTGATGGCCAGGGATTCCCACCTTCACTTTGAGTGTTTGATGGCCAGGGATTCCCACCTTCTCTTTGAGTGTTTGATGGCCAGGGATTCCCACCTTCTCTTTGAGTGTTTGATGGCCAGGGATTCCCACCGTCTCTTTGAGTGTTTGATGGCCAGGTATTCCCACCTTCTCTTTGAGTGTTTGATGGCCAGGGATTCCCACCTTCTCGAGGAGTGGTCGATGGGCAGGGATTCCCACCTTCTCGAGGAGTGGTTGATGGCCAGGGATTCCCACCTTCACTTTGAGTGTTTGATGGCCAGGGATTCCCACCTTCTCTTTGAGTGTTTGATGGCCAGGGATTCCCACCTTCTCTTTGAGTGTTTGATGGCCAGGGATTCCCACCGTCTCTTTGAGTGTTTGATGGCCAGGGATTCCCACCTTCTCGAGGAGTGGTCGATCGCCAGGGATTCCCACGTTCTCTTTGAGTGGCCGCTGGCCAGGGATTCACACCTTCTCGAGGAGTGGTCGATGGCCAGGGATTCCCACCTTCTCGAGGAGTGGTCGATGGCCAGGGATTCCCACCTTCTCGAGGAGTGGTCGATGGGCAGGGATTCCCACCTTCTCGAGGAGTGGTCGATGCCCAGGGATTCCCACCTTCTCTTTGAGTGGTCGATGGCCTGGGATTCCCACATTCTGGAGGAGTAGTCGATGGCCAGGGATTCCCACCTTCTCGAGGAGTGGTCGATGGCCAGGGATTCCCACCTTCCGGAGGAGTGGTCGATGGCCAGGGATTCCCACCTTCTCGAGGAGTGGTCGATGGCCAGGGATTCCCACCTTCCGGAGGAGTGTTCGATGGCCAGGGATTCCCACCTTCTCGAGGAGTGGTTGATGGCCAGGGATTCCCACCTTCTCGAGGAGTAGCCGATGGCCAGGGATTCCCACCTTCTCTTTGAGTGGTCGATGGCCAGGGATTCCCACCTTCTCTTTGAGTGGTTGATGGCCAGGGATTCCCAACTTCTCTTTGAGTGGCCGATGGCCAGGGATTCCCACCTTCTCGAGGAGTGGTTGATGGTCAGGGATTCCCACCTTCTCTTTGAGTGGCCGATGGCCAGGGATTCCCACCTTCTCGAGGAGTAGCCGATGGCCAGGGATTCCCACCTTCTCGAGGAGTGGCCGATGGCCAGGGATTCGCACCTTCTCGAGGAGTGGTCGATGGCCAGGGATTCCCAACTTCTCGAGGAGTGGTCGATGGCCAGGGATTCCCACCTTCTCTTTGAGTGGTCAATGGCCAGGGATTCCCACCTTCTCGAGGAGTGGCCGTTGGCCAGGGATTCCGACCTTCTTGGGGAGTGGTTGATGGCCAGGGATTCCCACCTTCTCTTTGAGTGGTCGATGACCAGGGATTCCCACCTTCTCTTTGAGTGGTCGATGGCCAGGGATTCCCACCTTCTCGAGGAGTGGTTGATGGCCAGGGATTCCCACCTTCTCTTTGAGTGGCTGGATGCCGGGGATTCCCACATTCTCGAGGAGTGGTCGATGGCCAGGGATTCCCACCTTCTCTTTGAGTGGTCGATGGCCAGGGATTCCCAACTTCTCGAGGAGTGGTCGATGGCCAGGGATTCCCAACTTCTCGAGGAGTGGTCGATGGCCAGGGATTCCCACCTTCTCGAGGAGTGGTCGATGGGCAGGGATTCCCACCTTCTCGAGGAGTGGTTGATGGCCAGGGATTCCCACCTTCACTTTGAGTGTTTGATGGCCAGGGATTCCCACCTTCTCTTTGAGTGTTTGATGGCCAGGGATTCCCACCTTCTCTTTGAGTGTTTGATGGCCAGGGATTCCCACCGTCTCTTTGAGTGTTTGATGGCCAGGGATTCCCACCTTCTCTTTGAGTGTTTGATGGCCAGGTATTCCCACCTTCTCGAGGAGTGGTCGATGGGCAGGGATTCCCACCTTCTCGAGGAGTGGTTGATGGCCAGGGATTCCCACCTTCACTTTGAGTGTTTGATGGCCAGGGATTCCCACCTTCTCTTTGAGTGTTTGATGGCCAGGGATTCCCACCTTCTCTTTGAGTGTTTGATGGCCAGGGATTCCCACCGTCTCTTTGAGTGTTTGATGGCCAGGGATTCCCACCTTCTCTTTGAGTGTTTGATGGCCAGGGATTCCCACCTTCTCTTTGAGTGTTTGATGGCCAGGGATTCCCACCTTCTCTTTGAGTGTTTGATGGCCAGGGATTCCCACCTTCTCTTTGAGTGTTTGATGGCCAGGGATTCCCACCTTCTCTTTGAGTGTTTGATGGCCAGGGATTCCCACCGTCTCTTTGAGTGTTTGATGGCCAGGGATTCCCACCTTCTCTTTGAGTGACCGATGGCCAGGGATTCCCACCGTCTCTTTGAGTGTTTGATGGCCAGGGATTCCCACCTTCTCTTTGAGTGTTTGATTGCCAGGGATTCCCACCTTCTCTTTGAGTGTTTGATGGCCAGGGATTCCCACCTTCTCTTTGAGTGTTTGATGGCCAGGGATTCCCACCGTCTCTTTGAGTGTTTGATGGCCAGGGATTCCCACCTTCTCTTTGAGTGTTTGATGGCCAGGGATTCCCACCGTCTCTTTGAGTGTTTGAAGGCCAGGGATTCCCACCTTCACTTTGAGTGTTTGATGGCCAGGGATTCCCACCTTCTCTTTGAGTGTTTGATGGCCAGGGATTCCCACCTTCTCTTTGAGTGTTTGATGGCCAGGGATTCCCACCGTCTCTTTGAGTGTTTGATGGCCAGGGATTCCCACCTTCTCTTTGAGTGTTTGATGGCCAGGGATTCCCACCTTCTCTTTGAGTGGTTGATGGCCAGGGATTCCCAACTTCTCTTTGAGTGGCCGATGGCCAGGGATTCCCACCTTCTCGAGGAGTGGTTGATGGTCAGGTATTCCCACCTTCTCTTTGAGTGGCCGATGGCCAGGGATTCCCACCTTCTCGAGGAGTAGCCGATGGCCAGGGATTCCCACCTTCTCGAGGAGTGGCCGATGGCCAGGGATTCCCACCTTCTCGAGGAGTGGTCGATGGCCAGGGATTCCCAACTTCTCGAGGAGTGGTCGATGGCCAGGGATTCCCACCTTCTCTTTGAGTGGTCAATGGCCAGGGATTCCCACCTTCTCGAGGAGTGGCCGTTGGCCAGGGATTCCGACCTTCTTGGGGAGTGGTTGATGGCCAGGGATTCCCACCTTCTCTTTGAGTGGTCGATGACCAGGGATTCCCACCTTCTCTTTGAGTGGTCGATGGCCAGGGATTCCCACCTTCTCGAGGAGTGGTTGATGGCCAGGGATTCCCACCTTCTCTTTGAGTGGCTGGATGCCGGGGATTCCCACCTGCTCGAGGAGTGGTCGATGGCCAGGGATTCCCACCTTCTCTTTGAGTGGTCGATGGCCAGGGATTCCCAACTTCTCGAGGAGTGGTCGATGGCCAGGGATTCCCACCTTCTCGAGGAGTGGTCGATGGCCAGGGATTCCCACCTTCTCGAGGAGTGGTCGATGGGCAGGGATTCCCACCTTCTCGAGGAGTGGTTGATGGCCAGGGATTCCCACCTTCACTTTGAGTGTTTGATGGCCAGGGATTCCCACCTTCTCTTTGAGTGTTTGATGGCCAGGGATTCCCACCTTCTCTTTGAGTGTTTGATGGCCAGGGATTCCCACCTTCTCGAGGAGTGGTCGATCGCCAGGGATTCCCACCTTCTCGAGGAGTGGTCGATCGCCAGGGATTCCCACGTTCTCTTTGAGTGGCCGCTGGCCAGGGATTCACACCTTCTCGAGGAGTGGTCGATGGCCAGGGATTCCCACCTTCTCGAGGAGTGGTTGATGGCCAGGAATTCCCACCTTCTCGAGGAGTGGCCAATGGCCAGGGATTCCCACCTTCTCTTTGAGTGGCCGATGGCCAGGGATTCCCACCTTCTCGAGGAGTAGCCGATGGACAGGGATTCCCACCTTCTCAAGGAGTGGTCGATGGCCAGGGATTCCCACCTTCTCTTTGAGTGGTCGATGGCCAGGGATTCCCACCTTCTCGAGGAGTGCTTGATGGCCAGGCATTCCCACCTTCTCTTTGAGTGGCCGATGGCCAGGGATTCCCAACTTCTCGAGGAGTGGCCGATGGCCAGGGATTCCCACTATCTCTTTCAGTGTTTGATGGCCAGGGATTCCCACCTTCTCTTTGAGTGGCCGATGGCCAGGGATTCCCACCTTCTCTTTGAGTGGCCGATGGCCAGGGATTCCGACCTTCTCTTTGAGTGGTCGATGGCCAGGGATTCCCACCTTCTCGAGGAGTGCTTGATGGCCAGGCATTCCCACCTTCTCTTTGAGTGTTTGATGGCCAGGGATTCCCACCTTCTCGAGGAGTGGCCGATGGCCAGGGATTTTCACTATCTCTTTCAGTGTTTGATGGCCAGGGATTCCCACCTTCTCTTTGAGTGGCCGATGGCCAGCGATTCCCACCTTCTCGAGGAGTGGCCGATGGCCAGGGATTACCACCTTCTCTTTGGGTGGTCGATGGCCAGGGATTCCCACCTTCTCGAGGAGTGGCCGATGGCCAGGGATTCCCACCTTCTCGAGGAGTGGCCGATGGCCAGGGATTCCCACCTTCTCTTTGAGTGGTTGATGGCTAGGGATTCCCACCTTCTCTTTGAGTGGTCAATGGCCAGGGATTCCCACCTTCTCGAGGAGTGGCCGAAGGCCAGGGATTCCCAACTTCTCGAGGAGTGGTCGATGGCCAGGGATGACCACCTTCTCGAGGAGTGGTCGATGGCCAGGGATTCCCACCTGCTCTTTGAGTGGTCGATGGCCAGGGATGACCACCTTCTCGAGCAGTGATCGATGGCCAGGGATTCCCACCTTCTCTTTGAGTGGTCGATGGCCAGGGATGACCACCTTCTCTTTGAGTGTTCGATGGCCAGGGATTGCCACCTTCTCGAGGAGAGTCTGATGGCCAGGGATTCCCACATTCTCGAGGAGTGGTCGATGGCCAGGGATTCCCACCTTCTCGAGGAGTGGTCGATGGCCAGGGATTCCCACCTTCTCTTTGAGTGGTCGATGGCCTGGGATTCCCACATTCTGGAGGAGTAGTCGATGGCCAGGGAATCCCACCTTCTCGAGGAGTGGTCGATGGCCAGGGATTCCCACCTTCCGGAGGAGTGGTCGATGGCCAGGGATTCCCACCTTCTCGAGGAGTGGTCGATGGCCAGGGATTCCCACCTTCTGAGGAGTGGTCGACGGCCAGGGATTCCCACCTTCTCGAGGAGTGGTCGATGACCAGGGATTCCCATCTTCTCTTTGAGTGGCCGCTGGCCAGGGATTCCCACCTTCTCGAGGAGTGGTTGATGGCCAGGAATTTCCACCTTCTCGAGGAGTGGCCAATGTCCAGGTATTCCCACCTTCTCTTTGAGTGGCCGATGGCCAGGGATTCCCACCTTCTCGAGGAGTAGCCGATGGACAGGGATTCCCACCTTCTCAAGGAGTGGTCGATGGCCAGGGATTCCCACCTTCTCTTTGAGTGTGTCGATGGCCAGGGATTCCCACCTTCTTGAGGAGTTCTTGATGGCCAGGGATTCCCACCTTCTCTTTGAGTGGCCGATGGCCAGGGATTCCCACCTTCTCTTTGAGTGTTTGATGGCCAGGGATTCCCAACTTCTCGATGAGTGGCCGATGGCCTGGGATTCCCACATTCTCTTTCAGTGTTTGATGGCCAGGGATTCCAACCTTCTCTTTGAGTGTTTGATGGCCAGGGATTCCCACCTTCTCTTTGAGTGTTCGATGGGCAGGGATTCCCACCTTCTCGAGGAGTGGTCGATGGCCAGGGATTACCACCTTCTCTTTGAGTGGCCGATGGACAGGGATTCCCACCTTCTCTTTGAGTGGCCAATGGCCAGGGATTTCCACCTTCTCTTTGAGTGGTCGATGGCCAAGGATGACCACCTTCTCGAGGAGTGGTCGATGGCCAGGGATTCCCACCTTCTCTTTGAGTGGTCGATGGCCAGGGATTCCCACCTTCTCTTTGAGTGGCCGATGGCCAGGGATTCCCAGCTTCTCTTTGAGTGGCCGATGGCCAGGGATTCACACCTTCTCTTTGAGTGGTCGATGGCCAGGGATGACCACCTTCTCGAGGAGTGGTCGATGACCAGGGATTCCCACCTTCTCTTTGAGTGGCCGATGGCCAGGGATTCCCAACTTCTCTTTGAGTGGTCGATGGCCAGGGATGACCACCTTCTCGAGCAGTGGTCGATGGCCAGGGATTCCCACCTTCTCTTTGAGTGGTCGATGGCCAGGGATTCCCACCTTCTCTTTGAGTGTTCGATGGCCAGGGATTCCCACCTTCTCGAGGAGTGGCTGATGGCCAGGGATTCCCAACTTCTCGAGGAGTGGTCGATGGCCAGGGATTCCCACCTTCTCGAGGAGAGGTTGATGGCCAGGGATTCCCACCTTCTCGAGGAGTGGCTGGATGCCAGGGATTCCCACCTTCTCGAGGAGTGGTCGATGGGCAGGGATTCCCACCTTCTCTTTGAGTGGTCGATGGCCAGGGATTCCCACCTTCTCTTTGAGTGGTCGATGGCCAGGGATTCCCACCTTCTGGAGGAGTAGTCGATGGCCAGGGATTCCCACCTTCTCGAGGAGTGGCCGATGGCCAGGGATTCCCACCTTCTCGAGGAGTGGGGGATGGCCAGGGATTCCCACCTTCACGATGAGTGGTTGATGGCCAGGGATTCCCACCTTCTCTTTGAGTGGCCGGATGCCAGGGATTCCCACCTTCTCGAGGAGTGGTCGATGGCCAGGGATTCCCACCTTCTCGAGGAGTGGTCGATGGCCAGGGATTCCCACCTTCTCGAGGAGTGGTTGATGGCCAGGAATTCCCACCTTCTCGAGGAGTGGCCAATGGCCAGGGATTCCAACCTTCTCTTTGAGTGGCCGATGGCCAGGGATTCCCACCTTCTCGAGGAGTAGCCGATGGACAGGGATTCCCACCTTCTCAAGGAGTGGTCGATGGCCAGGGATTCCCACCTTCTCTTTGAGTGGTCGATGGCCAGGGATTCCCACCTTCTCGAGGAGTGCTTGATGGCCAGGCATTCCCACCTTCTCTTTGAGTGGCCGATGGCCAGGGATTCCCAACTTCTCTTTGAGTGTTTGATGGCCAGGGATTCCCACCTTCTCGAGAAGTGGCCGATGGCCAGGGATTCCCACTATCTCTTTCAGTGTTTGATGGCCAGGGATTCCCACCTTCTCTTTGAGTGGCCGATGGCCAGGGATTCCCACCTTCTCTTTGAGTGGCCGATGGCCAGGGATTCCGACCTTCTCTTTGAGTGGTTGATGGCCAGGGATTACCACCTTCTCTTTGGGTGGTCGATGGCCAGGGATTCCCACCTTCTCGAGGAGTGGCCGATGGCCAGGGATTCCCACCTTCTCGAGGAGTGGCCGATGGCCAGGGATTCCCACCTTCTCTTTGAGTGGTTGATGGCTAGGGATTCCCACCTTCTCTTTGAGTGGTCAATGGCCAGGGATTCCCACCTTCTCGAGGAGTGGCCGAAGGCCAGGGATTCCCAACTTCTCGAGGAGTGGTCGATGGCTAGGGATGACCACCTTCTCGAGGAGTGGTCGATGGCCAGGGATTCCCACCTTCTCTTTGAGTGGTCGATGGCCAGGGATGACCACCTTCTCGAGCAGTGGTCGATGGCCAGGGATTCCCACCTTCTCTTTGAGTGGTCGATGGCCAGGGATTCCCACCTTCTCTTTGAGTGTTCGATGGCCAGGGATTGCCACCTTCTCGAGGAGAGGCTGATGGCCAGGGATTCCCACCTTCTCGAGGAGTGGTCGATGGCCAGGGATTACCACCTTCTCGAGGAGTGGTTGATGGCCAGTGATTCCCACCTTCTCTTTGAGTGGCTGGATGCCAGGGATTCCCACCTTCTCGAGGAGTGGTCGATGGCCAGGGATTCCCACCTTCTCGAGGAGTGGTCGATGGCCAGGGATTCCCACCTTCTCTTTGAGTGGTCGATGGCCTGGGATTCCCACATTCTGGAGGAGTAGTCGATGGCCAGGGAATCCCACCTTCTCGAGGAGTGGTCGATGGCCAGGGATTCCCACCTTCCGGAGGAGTCGTCGATGGCCAGGGATTCCCACCTTCTCGAGGAGTGGTCGATGGCCAGGGATTCCCACCTTCTGATGAGTGGTCGACGGCCAGGGATTCCCACCTTCTCGAGGAGTGGTCGATGACCAGGGATTCCCATCTTCTATTTGAGTGGCCGCTGGCCAGGGATTCCCACCTTCTCGAGGAGTGGTTGATGGCCAGGAATTTCCACCTTCTCGAGGAGTGGCCAATGGCCAGGGATTCCCACCTTCTCTTTGAGTGGCCGATGGCCAGGGATTCCCACCTTCTCGAGGAGTAGCCGATGGACAGGGATTCCCACCTTCTCAAGGAGTGGTCGATGGCCAGGGATTCCCACCTTCTCTTTGAGTGTGTCGATGGCCAGGGATTCCCACCTTCTTGAGGAGTTCTTGATGGCCAGGGATTCCCACCTTCTCTTTGAGTGGCCGATGGCCAGGGATTCCCACCTTCTCTTTGAGTGTTTGATGGCCAGGGATTCCCAACTTCTCGATGAGTGGCCGATGGCCTGGGATTCCCACATTCTCTTTCAGTGTTTGATGGCCAGGGATTCCAACCTTCTCTTTGAGTGTTTGATGGCCAGGGATTCCCACCTTCTCTTTGAGTGTTCGATGGCCAGGGATTCCCACCTTCTCGAGGAGTGGTCGATGGCCAGGGATTACCACCTTCTCTTTGAGTGGCCGATGGACAGGGATTCCCACCTTCTCTTTGAGTGGCCAATGGCCAGGGATTTCCACCTTCTCTTTGAGTGGTCGATGGCCAAGGATGACCACCTTCTCGAGGAGTGGTCGATGGCCAGGGATTCCCACCTTCTCTTTGAGTGGTCGATGGCCAGGGATTCCCACCTTCTCTTTGAGTGGCCGATGGCCAGGGATTCCCAGCTTCTCTTTGAGTGGCCGATGGCCAGGGATTCACACCTTCTCTTTGAGTGGTCGATGGCCAGGGATGACCACCTTCTCGAGGAGTGGTCGATGACCAGGGATTCCCACCTTCTCTTTGAGTGGCCGATGGCCAGTGATTCCCAACTTCTCTTTGAGTGGTCGATGGCCAGGGATGACCACCTTCTCGAGCAGTGGTCGATGGCCAGGGATTCCCACCTTCTCTTTGAGTGGTCGATGGCCAGGGATTCCCACCTTCTCTTTGAGTGTTCGATGGCCAGGGATTCCCACCTTCTCGAGGAGTGGCTGATGGCCAGGGATTCCCACCTTCTCGAGGAGTGGTCGATGGCCAGGGATTCCCACCTTCTCGAGGAGAGGTTGATGGCCAGGGATTCCCACCTTCTCGAGGAGTGGCTGGATGCCAGGGATTCCCACCTTCTCGAGGAGTGGTCGATGGGCAGGGATTCCCACCTTCTCTTTGAGTGGTCGATGGCCAGGGATTCCCACCTTCTCTTTGAGTGGTCGATGGCCAGGGATTCCCACCTTCTGGAGGAGTAGTCGATGGCCAGGGATTCCCACCTTCTCGAGGAGTGGCCGATGGCCAGGGATTCCCACCTTCTCGAGTAGTGGTCGATGGCCAGGGATTCCCACCTTCACGATGAGTGGTTGATGGCCAGGGATTCCCACCTTCTCTTTGAGTGGCCGGATGCCAGGGATTCCCACCTTCTCGAGGAGTGGTCGATGGCCAGGGATTCCCACCTTCTCGAGGAGTGGTCGATGGCCAGGGATTCCCACCTTCTCTTTGAGTGGTCGATGGCCAGGGATTCCCACCTTCTCGAGGAGTGGCTGATGGGCAGGGATTCCCACCTTCTCGAGGAGTGGTCGATTGCCAGGGATTCCCACCTTCTCGAGGAGTGGTTGATGGCCAGGGATTCCCACCTTCTCTTTGAGTGGCCGGATGCCAGGGATTCCCACCTTCTCGAGGAGTGGTTGATGGCCAGGGATTCCCACCTTCTCGAGGAGTGGCCGATGGCCTGGGATTCCCACTTTCTATTTCAGTGTTTGATGGCCAGGGATTCCCACCTTCTCTTTGACTGGCCGATGGCCAGGGATTCCCACCTTCTCTTTGAGGGTTTGATGGCCAGGGATTCCCACCTTCTCGAGGAGTAGCCGATGGCCAGGGATTCCCACCTTCTCTTTGAGTGGCCGATGGCCAGGGATTCCCACCTTCTCGAGGAGTGGTCGACGGCCAGGGATTCCCACCTTCTCGAGGAGTGGTCGATGACCAGGGATTCCCATCTTCTATTTGAGTGGCCGCTGGCCAGGGATTCCCACCTTCTCGAGGAGTAGCCGATGGCCAGGGATTCCCACCTTCTCTTTGAGTGGTTGATGGCCAGGGATTCCCACCTTCTCGAGGAGTGGTCGACGGCCAGGGATTCCCACCTTCTCGAGGAGTGGTCGATGACCAGGGATTCCCATCTTCTATTTGAGTGGCCGCTGGCCAGGGATTCCCACCTTCTCGAGGAGTGGTTGATGGCCAGGAATTTCCACCTTCTCGAGGAGTGGCCAATGGCCAGGGATTCCCACCTTCTCTTTGAGTGGCCGATGGCCAGGGATTCCCACCTTCTCGAGGAGTAGCCGATGGACAGGGATTCCCACCTTCTCAAGGAGTGGTCGATGGCCAGGGATTCCCACCTTCTCTTTGAGTGTGTCGATGGCCAGGGATTCCCACCTTCTCGAGGAGTGGTCGATGGCCAGGGATTCCCACCTTCTCTTTGAGTGGTCGATGGCCAGGGATTCCCACCTTCTCGAGGAGTGGCTGATGGCCAGGGATTCCCACCTTCTCGAGGAGTGGTCGATTGCCAGGGATTCCCACCTTCTCGAGGAGTGGTTGATGGCCAGGGATTCCCACCTTCTCTTTGAGTGGCCGGATGCCAGGGATTCCCACCTTCCCGAGGAGTGGTCGATGGCCAGGGATTCCCACCTTCTCGAGGAGTGGCCGATGGCCTGGGATTCCCACTTTCTATTTCAGTGTTTGATGGCCAGGGATTCCCACCTTCTCTTTGACTGGCCGATGGCCAGGGATTCCCACCTTCTCTTTGAGGGTTTGATGGCCAGGGATTCCCACCTTCTCGAGGAGTAGCCGATGGCCAGGGATTCCCACCTTCTCTTTGAGTGGCCGATGGCCAGGGATTCCCTCCTTCTCTTTGAGTGGCCGATGGCCAGGGATTCCCACCTTCTCTTTGAGTGGTTGATGGCCAGGGATTCCCACCTTCTCGAGGAGTGGTCGACGGCCAGGGATTCCCACCTTCTCGAGGAGTGGTCGATGACCAGGGATTCCCATCTTCTATTTGAGTGGCCGCTGGCCAGGGATTCCCACCTTCTCGAGGAGTGGTTGATGGCCAGGAATTTCCACCTTCTCGAGGAGTGGCCAATGGCCAGGGATTCCCACCTTCTCTTTGAGTGGCCGATGGCCAGGGATTCCCACCTTCTCGAGGAGTAGCCGATGGACAGGGATTCCCACCTTCTCAAGGAGTGGTCGATGGCCAGGGATTCCCACCTTCTCTTTGAGTGTGTCGATGGCCAGGGATTCCCACCTTCTTGAGGAGTTCTTGATGGCCAGGGATTCCCACCTTCTCTTTGAGTGGCCGATGGCCAGGGATTCCCACCTTCTCTTTGAGTGTTTGATGGCCAGGGATTCCCAACTTCTCGATGAGTGGCCGATGGCCTGGGATTCCCACATTCTCTTTCAGTGTTTGATGGCCAGGGATTCCAACCTTCTCTTTGAGTGTTTGATGGCCAGGGATTCCCACCTTCTCTTTGAGTGTTCGATGGCCAGGGATTCCCACCTTCTCGAGGAGTGGTCGATGGCCAGGGATTACCACCTACTCTTTGAGTGGCCGATGGACAGGGATTCCCACCTTCTCTTTGAGTGGCCAATGGCCAGGGATTTCCACCTTCTCTTTGAGTGGTCGATGGCCAAGGATGACCACCTTCTCGAGGAGTGGTCGATGGCCAGGGATTCCCACCTTCTCTTTGAGTGGTCGATGGCCAGGGATTCCCACCTTCTCTTTGAGTGGCCGATGGCCAGGGATTCCCAGCTTCTCTTTGAGTGGCCGATGGCCAGGGATTCACACCTTCTCTTTGAGTGGTCGATGGCCAGGGATGACCACCTTCTCGAGGAGTGGTCGATGACCAGGGATTCCCACCTTCTCTTTGAGTGGCCGATGGCCAGTGATTCCCAACTTCTCTTTGAGTGGTCGATGGCCAGGGATGACCACCTTCTCGAGCAGTGGTCGATGGCCAGGGATTCCCACCTTCTCTTTGAGTGGTCGATATCCAGGGATTCCCACCTTCTCTTTGAGTGTTCGATGGCCAGGGATTCCCACCTTCTCGAGGAGTGGCTGATGGCCAGGGATTCCCACCTTCTCGAGGAGTGGTGGATGGCCAGGGATTCCCACCTTCTCGAGGAGAGGTTGATGGCCAGGGATTCCCACCTTCTCGAGGAGTGGCTGGATGCCAGGGATTCCCACCTTCTCGAGGAGTGGTCGATGGGCAGGGATTCCCACCTTCTCTTTGAGTGGTCGATGGCCAGGGATTCCCACCTTCTCTTTGAGTGGTCGATGGCCAGGGATTCCCACCTTCTGGAGGAGTAGTCGATGGCCAGGGATTCCCACCTTCTCGAGGAGTGGCCGATGGCCAGGGATTCCCACCTTCTCGAGGAGTGGTCGATGGCCAGGGATTCCCACCTTCACGATGAGTGGTTGATGGCCAGGGATTCCCACCTTCTCTTTGAGTGGCCGGATGCCAGGGATTCCCACCTTCTCGAGGAGTGGTCGATGGCCAGGGATTCCCACCTTCTCGAGGAGTGGTCGATGGCCAGGGATTCCCACCTTCTCTTTGAGTGGTCGATGGCCAGGGATTCCCACCTTCTCGAGGAGTGGCTGATGGCCAGGGATTCCCACCTTCTCGAGGAGTGGTCGATTGCCAGGGATTCCCACCTTCTCGAGGAGTGGTTGATGGCCAGGGATTCCCACCTTCTCTTTGAGTGGCCGGATGCCAGGGATTCCCACCTTCTCGAGGAGTGGTCGATGGCCAGGGATTCCCACCTTCTCGAGGAGTGGCCGATGGCCTGGGATTCCCACTTTCTATTTCAGTGTTTGATGGCCAGGGATTCCCACCTTCTCTTTGACTGGCCGATGGCCAGGGATTCCCACCTTCTCTTTGAGGGTTTGATGGCCAGGGATTCCCACCTTCTCGAGGAGTAGCCGATGGCCAGGGATTCCCACCTTCTCTTTGACTGGCCGATGGCCAGGGATTCCCTCCTTCTCTTTGAGTGGCCGATGGCCAGGGATTCCCACCTTCTCTTTGAGTGGTTGATGGCCAGGGATTCCCACCTTCTCGAGGAGTGGTCGACGGCCAGGGATTCCCACCTTCTCGAGGAGTGGTCGATGACCAGGGATTCCCATCTTCTATTTGAGTGGCCGCTGGCCAGGGATTCCCACCTTCTCGAGGAGTGGTTGATGGCCAGGAATTTCCACCTTCTCGAGGAGTGGCCAATGGCCAGGGATTCCCACCTTCTCTTTGAGTGGCCGATGGCCAGGGATTCCCACCTTCTCGAGGAGTAGCCGATGGACAGGGATTCCCACCTTCTCAAGGAGTGGTCGATGGCCAGGGATTCCCACCTTCTCTTTGAGTGTGTCGATGGCCAGGGATTCCCACCTTCTTGAGGAGTTCTTGATGGCCAGGGATTCCCACCTTCTCTTTGAGTGGCCGATGGCCAGGGATTCCCACCTTCTCTTTGAGTGTTTGATGGCCAGGGATTCCCAACTTCTCGATGAGTGGCCGATGGCCTGGGATTCCCACATTCTCTTTCAGTGTTTGATGGCCAGGGATTCCAACCTTCTCTTTGAGTGTTTGATGGCCAGGGATTCCCACCTTCTCTTTGAGTGTTCGATGGCCAGGGATTCCCACCTTCTCGAGGAGTGGTCGATGGCCAGGGATTACCACCTACTCTTTGAGTGGCCGATGGACAGGGATTCCCACCTTCTCTTTGAGTGGCCAATGGCCAGGGATTTCCACCTTCTCTTTGAGTGGTCGATGGCCAAGGATGACCACCTTCTCGAGGAGTGGTCGATGGCCAGGGATTCCCACCTTCTCTTTGAGTGGTCGATGGCCAGGGATTCCCACCTTCTCTTTGAGTGGCCGATGGCCAGGGATTCCCAGCTTCTCTTTGAGTGGCCGATGGCCAGGGATTCACACCTTCTCTTTGAGTGGTCGATGGCCAGGGATGACCACCTTCTCGAGGAGTGGTCGATGACCAGGGATTCCCACCTTCTCTTTGAGTGGCCGATGGCCAGTGATTCCCAACTTCTCTTTGAGTGGTCGATGGCCAGGGATGACCACCTTCTCGAGCAGTGGTCGATGGCCAGGGATTCCCACCTTCTCTTTGAGTGGTCGATATCCAGGGATTCCCACCTTCTCTTTGAGTGTTCGATGGCCAGGGATTCCCACCTTCTCGAGGAGTGGCTGATGGCCAGGGATTCCCACCTTCTCGAGGAGTGGTGGATGGCCAGGGATTCCCACCTTCTCGAGGAGAGGTTGATGGCCAGGGATTCCCACCTTCTCGAGGAGTGGCTGGATGCCAGGGATTCCCACCTTCTCGAGGAGTGGTCGATGGGCAGGGATTCCCACCTTCTCTTTGAGTGGTCGATGGCCAGGGATTCCCACCTTCTCTTTGAGTGGTCGATGGCCAGGGATTCCCACCTTCTGGAGGAGTAGTCGATGGCCAGGGATTCCCACCTTCTCGAGGAGTGGCCGATGGCCAGGGATTCCCACCTTCTCGAGGAGTGGTCGATGGCCAGGGATTCCCACCTTCACGATGAGTGGTTGATGGCCAGGGATTCCCACCTTCTCTTTGAGTGGCCGGATGCCAGGGATTCCCACCTTCTCGAGGAGTGGTCGATGGCCAGGGATTCCCACCTTCTCGAGGAGTGGTCGATGGCCAGGGATTCCCACCTTCTCTTTGAGTGGTCGATGGCCAGGGATTCCCACCTTCTCGAGGAGTGGCTGATGGCCAGGGATTCCCACCTTCTCGAGGAGTGGTCGATTGCCAGGGATTCCCACCTTCTCGAGGAGTGGTTGATGGCCAGGGATTCCCACCTTCTCTTTGAGTGGCCGGATGCCAGGGATTCCCACCTTCTCGAGGAGTGGTCGATGGCCAGGGATTCCCACCTTCTCGAGGAGTGGCCGATGGCCTGGGATTCCCACTTTCTATTTCAGTGTTTGATGGCCAGGGATTCCCACCTTCTCTTTGACTGGCCGATGGCCAGGGATTCCCACCTTCTCTTTGAGGGTTTGATGGCCAGGGATTCCCACCTTCTCGAGGAGTAGCCGATGGCCAGGGATTCCCACCTTCTCTTTGACTGGCCGATGGCCAGGGATTCCCTCCTTCTCTTTGAGTGGCCGATGGCCAGGGATTCCCACCTTCTCTTTGAGTGGTTGATGGCCAGGGATTCCCACCTTCTCGAGGAGTGGTCGACGGCCAGGGATTCCCACCTTCTCGAGGAGTGGTCGATGACCAGGGATTCCCACCTTCTCTTTGAGTGGCCGCTGGCCAGGGATTCCCACCTTCTCGAGGAGTGGTTGATGGCCAGGAATTCCCACCTTCTCGAGGAGTGGCCAATGACCTGGTATTCCCACCTTCTATTTGAGTGGCCGATGGCCAGGGATACCCACTTTCTCGAGGAGAAGCAGTTGGACAGGGATTCCCACCTTCTCAATTAGTGTTCGATGGCCAGGGATTCCCACCTTCTCTTTGAGTGGTCGATGGCCAGGGATTCCCACCTTCTCTTTGAGTGGCCGATGGCCAGGGATTCCCACCTTCTCTTTGCGTGTTTGATGGCCTGGGATTCCCACCTTCTCGAGGAGTGGCCGATGGCCTGGGATTCCCACTTTCTCTTTCAGTGTTTGATGGCCAGGGATTCCCACCTTCTCTTTGAGTGTTTGATGGCCAGGTATTCCCACCTTCTCGAGGAGTAGCCGATGGCCAGGGATTCCCACCTTCTCGAGGAGTGGTCGATGGCCAGGGATTTCCACCTTCTCTTTGAGTGGCTGATGGCCAGGGATTCCCACCTTCTCTTTGAGTGTTTGATGGCCAGGGATTCCCACCTTCTCTTTGAGTGGTCGATGGCCAGGGATTACCACCTTCTCTTTGAGTGGCCGATGGCCAGGGATTCCCACCTTCTCTTTGAGTGGCCGATGCCCAGGGATTCCCACATTCTCTTTGAGTGTTTGATGGCCAGGGTTTCCCACCTTCTCGAGGAGTGGACGATGGCCAGGGATTCCCACCTTCTCTTTGAGTGGCCGATGGCCAGGGATTCCCACCTTCTCTTTGAGTGGTTGATGGCCAGGGATTCCCACCTTCTCGAGGAGTGGTCGACGGCCAGGGATTCCCACCTTCTCGAGGAGTGGTCGATGACCAGGGATTCCCAACATCTCTTTGAATGGCCGCTGGCCAGGGATTCCCACCTTCTCGAGGAGTGGTCGACGGCCAGGGATGACCACCTTCTCGAGGAGTGGTCGATGGCCAGGGATTCCCACCTTCTCTTTGAGTGGTCGATGGCCAGGGATTCCCAGCTTCTATTTGAGTGGCCGATGGCCAGGGATTCCCACCTTCTCTTTGAGTGGTCGATGGCCAGGGATGACCACCTTCTCGAGGAGTGGTCGATGGCCAGGGAATCCCACCTTCTCTTTGAGTGGCCGATGGCCAGGGATTCCCACCTTCTCTTTGAGTGGTCGATGGCCAGGGATGACCACCTTCTCGAGCAGTGGTCCATGGCCAGGGATTCCCACCTTCTCTTTGAGTGGTCGATGGCCAGGGATTCCCACCTTCTCTTTGAGTGTTCGATGGCCAGGGATTCCCACCTTCTCGAGGAGAGGCTGATGGCCAGGGATTCCCACCTTCTCGAGGAGTGGTCGATGGCCAGGGATTCCCACCTTCTCGAGGAGTGGTTGATGGCCAGGGATTCCCACCTTCTATTTGAGTGGCTGGATGCCAGGGATTACCACCTTCTCGGGGAGTGGTCGATGGCCAGGGATTCCCAACTTCTCGAGGAGTGGTCGATGACCAGGGATTCCCACCTTCTCTTTGAGTGGTCAATGGCCAGGGATTCCCACCTTCTCGAGGAGTGGCCGTTGGCCAGGGATTCCCACCTTCTTGGGGAGTGGTTGATGGCCAGGGATTCCCACCTTCTCTTTGAGTGGTCGATGGCCAGGGATTCCCACCTTCTCGAGGAGTGGTCGATGGCCAGGGATTCCCAACTTCTCGAGGAGTGATTGATGGCCAGGGATTCCCACCTTCTCTTTGAGTGGCCGGATGCCAGGGATTCCCACCTTCTCGAGGAGTGGTCGATGGCCAGGGATTCCCACCTTCTCGAGGAGTGGTTGATGGCCAGGGATTCCCACCTTCTCTTTGAGTGGCCGGATGCCAGGGATTCCCAGCTTCTCTTTGAGTGGTCGACGGCCAGGGATTCCCACCTACTCTTTAAGTGGCCGATGGCCAGGGATTCCCACCTTCTCGAGGAGTGGCCGATGGCCAGGGATTCCCACGTTCTCGAGGAGTGGTTGATGGCCAGGGATTCCCACCTTCTCGAGGAGTAGCCGATGGCCAGGGATTCCCACCTTCTCTTTGAGTGGTCGATGGCCAGGGATTCCCACCTTCTCTTTGAGTGGTTGATGGCCAGGGATTCCCAACTTCTCTTTGAGTGGCCGATGGCCAGGGATTCCCACCTTCTCGAGGAGTGGTTGATGGTCAGGGATTCCCAACTTCTCTTTGAGTGGCCGATGGCCAGGGATTCCCACCTTCTCGAGGAGTAGCCGATGGCCAGGGATTCCCACCTTCTCGAGGAGTGGCCGGTGGCCAGGGATTCCCACCTTCTCGAGGAGTGGTCGATGGCCAGGGATTCCCAACTTCTCGAGGAGTGGTCGATGGCCAGGGATTCCCACCTTCTCTTTGAGTGGTCAATGGCCAGGGATTCCCACCTTCTCGAGGAGTGGCCGTTGGCCAGGGATTCCCACCTTCTCGAGGAGTGGTCGATGACCAGGGAATCCCACCTTCTCTTTGAGTGGCCGATGGCCAGGGATTCCCAACTTCTCTTTGAGTGTTTGATGGCCAGGGATTCCCACCTTCTCGAGGAGTGTCCGATGGAAAGGGATTCCCACTATCTCTTTCAGTGTTTGATGGCCAGGGATTCCCACCTTCTCTTTGAGTGGCCGATGGCCAGGGATTCCCACCTTCTCTTTGAGTGGCCGATGGCCAGGGATTCAGACCTTCTCTTTGAGTGTTTGATGGCCAGGGATTACCACCTTCTCTTTGGGTGGTCGATGGCCAGGGATTCCCACCTTCTCGAGGAGCGGCCGATGGCCAGGGATTCCCACCTTCTCGAGGAGTGGCCGATGGCCAGGGATTCCCACCTTCTCTTTGAGTGGTTGATGGCTAGGGATTCCCACCTTCTCTTTGAGTGGTCAATGGCCAGGGATTCCCACCTTCTCGAGGAGTGGCCGATGGCCAGGGATTCCCAACTTCTCGAGGAGTGGTCGATGGCCAGGGATGACCACCTTCTCGAGGAGTGGTCGATGGCCAGGGATTCCCACCTTCTCTTTGAGTGGTCGATGGCCAGGGATGACCACCTTCTCGAGCAGTGGTCGATGGCCAGGGATTCCCACTTTCTCTTTGAGTGGTCGATGGCCAGGGATTCCCACCTTCTCTTTGAGTGTTCGATGGCCAGGGATTGCCACCTTCTCGAGGAGAGGCTGATGGCCAGGGATTCCCACCTTCTCGAGGAGTGGTCGATGGCCAGGGATTCCCACCTTCTCGAGGAGTGGTTGATGGCCAGTGATTCCCACCTTCTCTTTGAGTGGCTGGATGCCAGGGATTCCCACCTTCTCGAGGAGTGGTCGATGGCCAGGGATTCCCACCTTCTCAAGGAGTGGTCGATGGCCAGGGATTCCCACCTTCTCTTTGAGTGGTCGATGGCCTGGGATTCCCACATTCTGGAGGAGTAGTCGATGGCCAGGGATTCCCACCTTCTCGAGGAGTGGTCGATGGCCAGGGATTCCCACCTTCCGCAGGAGTGGTCGATGGCCAGGGATTCCCACCTTCTCGAGGAGTGGTCGATGGCCAGGGATTCCCACCTTCCGGAGGAGTGGTCGATGGCCAGGGATTCCCACCTTCTCGAGGAGTGGTTGATGGCCAGGGATTCCCACCTTCTCGAGGAGTAGCCGATGGCCAGGGATTCCCACCTTCTCTTTGAGTGGTCGATGGCCAGGGATTCCCACCTTCTCTTTGAGAGGTTGATGGCCAGGGATTCCCAACTTCTCTTTGAGTGGCCGATGGCCAGGGATTCCCACCTTCTCGAGGAGTGGTTGATGGTCAGGGATTCCCACCTTCTCTTTGAGTGGCCGATGGCCAGGGATTCCCACCTTCTCGAGGAGTAGCCGATGGCCAGGGATTCCCACCTTCTCGAGGAGTGGCCGATGGACAGGGATTCCCACCTTCTCGAGGAGTGGTCGATGGCCAGGGATTCCCAACTTCTCGAGGAGTGGTCGATGGCCAGGGATTCCCACCTTCTCTTTGAGTGGTCAATGGCCAGGGATTCCCACCTTCTCGAGGAGTGGCCGTTAGGCCAGGGATTCCGACCTTCTTGGGGAGTGGTTGATGGCCAGGGATTCCCACCTTCTCTTTGAGTGGTCGATGACCAGGGATTCCCACCTTCTCTTTGAGTGGTCGATGGCCAGGGATTCCCACCTTCTCTTTGAGTGGTCGATGACCAGGGATTCCCACCTTCTCTTTGAGTGGTCGATGGCCAGGGATTCCCACCTTCTCGAGGAGTGGTTGATGGCCAGGGATTCCCACCTTCTCTTTGAGTGGCTGGATGCCGGGGATTCCCACCTTCCCGAGGAGTGGTCGATGGCCAGGGATTCCCACCTTCTCTTTGAGTGGTCGATGGCCAGGGATTCCCAACTTCTCGAGGAGTGGTCGATGGCCAGGGATTCCCACCTTCTCGAGGAGTGGTCGATGGCCAGGGATTCCCACCTTCTCGAGGAGTGGTCGATGGGCAGGGATTCCCACCTTCTCGAGGAGTGGTTGATGGCCAGGGATTCCCACCTTCACTTTGAGTGTTTGATGGCCAGGGATTCCCACCTTCTCTTTGAGTGTTTGATGGCCAGGGATTCCCACCTTCTCTTTGAGTGTTTGATGGCCAGGGATTCCCACCGTCTCTTTGAGTGTTTGATGGCCAGGGATTCCCACCTTCTCTTTGAGTGTTTGATGGCCAGGGATTCCCACCTTCTCGAGGAGTGGTCGATGGGCAGGGATTCCCACCTTCTCGAGGAGTGGTTGATGGCCAGGGATTCCCACCTTCACTTTGAGTGTTTGATGGCCAGGGATTCCCACCTTCTCTTTGAGTGTTTGATGGCCAGGGATTCCCACCTTCTCTTTGAGTGTTTGATGGCCAGGGATTCCCACCGTCTCTTTGAGTGTTTGATGGCCAGGGATTCCCACCTTCTCTTTGAGTGTTTGATGGCCAGGGATTCCCACCTTCTCTTTGAGTGTTTGATGGCCAGGGATTCCCACCGTCTCTTTGAGTGTTTGATGGCCAGGGATTCCCACCTTCTCTTTGAGTGTTTGATGGCCAGGGATTCCCACCTTCTCTTTGAGTGTTTGATGGCCAGGGATTCCCACCGTCTCTTTGAGTGTTTGATGGCCAGGGATTCCCACCTTCTCTTTGAGTGTTTGATGGCCAGGGATTCCCACCGTCTCTTTGAGTGTTTGATGGCCAGGGATTCCCACCTTCACTTTGAGTGTTTGATGGCCAGGGATTCCCACCTTCTCTTTGAGTGTTTGATGGCCAGGGATTCCCACCTTCTCTTTGAGTGTTTGATGGCCAGGGATTCCCACCGTCTCTTTGAGTGTTTGATGGCCAGGGATTCCCACCTTCTCTTTGAGTGTTTGATGGCCGGGGATTCCCACCTTCTCTTTGAGTGGTTGATGGCCAGGGATTCCCAACTTCTCTTTGAGTGGCCGATGGCCAGGGATTCCCACCTTCTCGAGGAGTGGTTGATGGTCAGGGATTCCCACCTTCTCTTTGAGTGGCCGATGGCCAGGGATTCCCACCTTCTCGTGGAGTAGCCGATGGCCAGGGATTCCCACCTTCTCGAGGAGTGGCCGATGGTCAGGGATTCCCACCTTCTCGAGGAGTGGTCGATGGCCAGGGATTCCCAACTTCTCGAGGAGTGGTCGATGGCCAGGGATTCCCACCTTCTCTTTGAGTGGTCAATGGCCAGGGATTCCCACCTTCTCGAGGAGTGGCCGTTGGCCAGGGATTCCGACCTTCTTGGGGAGTGGTTGATGGCCAGGGATTCCCACCTTCTCTTTGAGTGGTCGATGACCAGGGATTCCCACCTTCTCTTTGAGTGGTCGATGGCCAGGGATTCCCACCTTCTCGAGGAGTGGTTGATGGCCAGGGATTCCCACCTTCTCTTTGAGTGGCTGGATGCCGGGGATTCCCACCTTCTCGAGGAGTGGTCGATGGCCAGGGATTCCCACCTTCTCTTTGAGTGGTCGATGGCCAGGGATTCCCAACTTCTCGAGGAGTGGTCGATGGCCAGGGATTCCCACCTTCTCGAGGAGTGGTCGATGGCCAGGGATTCCCACCTTCTCGAGGAGTGGTCGATGGGCAGGGATTCCCACCTTCTCGAGGAGTGGTTGATGGCCAGGGATTCCCACCTTCACTTTGAGTGTTTGATGGCCAGGGATTCCCACCTTCTCTTTGAGTGTTTGATGGCCAGGGATTCCCACCTTCTCTTTGAGTGTTTGATGGCCAGGGATTCCCACCTTCTCGAGGAGTGGTCGATCGCCAGGGATTCCCACCTTCTCGAGGAGTGGTCGATCGCCAGGGATTCCCACGTTCTCTTTGAGTGGCCGCTGGCCAGGGATTCACACCTTCTCGAGGAGTGGTCGATGGCCAGGGATTCCCACCTTCTCGAGGAGTGGTTGATGGCCAGGAATTCCCACCTTCTCGAGGAGTGGCCAATGGCCAGGGATTCCCACCTTCTCTTTGAGTGGCCGATGGCCAGGTATTCCCACCTTCTCGAGGAGTAGCCGATGGACAGGGATTCCCACCTTCTCAAGGAGTGGTCGATGGCCAGGGATTCCCACCTTCTCTTTGAGTGGTCGATGGCCAGGGATTCCCACCTTCTCGAGGAGTGCTTGATGGCCAGGCATTCCCACCTTCTCTTTGAGTGGCCGATGGCCAGGGATTCCCAACTTCTCTTTGAGTGTTTGATGGCCAGGGATTCCCACCTTCTCGAGGAGTGGCCGATGGCCAGGGATTCCCACTATCTCTTTCAGTGTTTGATGGCCAGGGATTCCCACCTTCTCTTTGAGTGGCCGATGGCCAGGGATTCCCACCTTCTCTTTGAGTGGCCGATGGCCAGGGATTCCGACCTTGTCTTTGAGTGGTTGATGGCCAGGGATTACCACCTTCTCTTTGGGTGGTCGATGGCCAGGGATTCCCACCTTCTCGAGGAGTGGCCGATGGCCAGGGATTCCCACCTTCTCGAGGAGTGGCCAATGGCCAGGGATTCCCACCTTCTCTTTGAGTGGTTGATGGCTAGGGATTCCCACCTTCTCTTTGAGTGGTCAATGGCCAGGGATTCCCACCTTCTCGAGGAGTGGCCGAAGGCCAGGGATTCCTAACTTCTCGAGGAGTGGTCGATGGCCAGGGATGACCACCTTCTCGAGGAGTGGTCGATGGCCAGGGATTCCCACCTTCTCTTTGAGTGGTCGATGGCCAGGGATGACCACCTTCTCGAGCAGTGGTCGATGGCCAGGGATTCCCACCTTCTCTTTGAGTGGTCGATGGCCAGGGATTCCCACCTTCTCTTTGAGTGTTCGATGGCCAGGGATTGCCACCTTCTCGAGGAGAGGCTGATGGCCAGGGATTCCCACCTTCTCGAGGAGTGGTCGATGGCCAGGGATTCCCACCTTCTCGAGGAGTGGTTGATGGCCAGTGATTCCCACCTTCTCTTTGAGTGGCTGGATGCCAGGGATTCCCACCTTCTCGAGGAGTGGTCGATGGCCAGGGATTCCCACCTTCTCGAGGAGTGGTCGATGGCCAGGGATTCCCACCTTCTCTTTGAGTGGTCGATGGCCTGGGATTCCCACATTCTGGAGGAGTAGTCGATGGCCAGGGAATCCCACCTTCTCGAGGAGTGGTCGATGGCCAGGGATTCCCACCTTCCGGAGGAGTGGTCGATGGCCAGGGATTCCCACCTTCTCGAGGAGTGGTCGATGGCCAGGGATTCCCACCTTCTGAGGAGTTGTCGACGGCCAGGGATTCCCACCTTCTCGAGGAGTGGTCGATGACCAGGGATTCCCATCTTCTCTTTGAGTGGCCGCTGGCCAGGGATTCCCACCTTCTCGAGGAGTGGTTGATGGCGAGGGATTCCCACCTTCTCTTTGAGTGTTCGATGGCCAGGGATTGCCACCTTCTCGAGGAGAGGCTGATGGCCAGGGATTCCCACCTTCTCGAGGAGTGGTCGATGGCCAGGGATTCCCACCTTCTCGAGGAGTGGTTGATGGCCAGTGATTCCCACCTTCTCTTTGAGTGGCTGGATGCCAGGGATTCCCACCTTCTCGAGGAGTGGTCGATGGCCAGGGATTCCCACCTTCTCAAGGAGTGGTCGATGGCCAGGGATTCCCACCTTCTCTTTGAGTGGTCGATGGCCTGGGATTCCCACATTCTGGAGGAGTAGTCGATGGCCAGGGATTCCCACCTTCTCGAGGAGTGGTCGATGGCCAGGGATTCCCACCTTCCGCAGGAGTGGTCGATGGCCAGGGATTCCCACCTTCTCGAGGAGTGGTCGATGGCCAGGGATTCCCACCTTCCGGAGGAGTGGTCGATGGCCAGGGATTCCCACCTTCTCGAGGAGTGGTTGATGGCCAGGGATTCCCACCTTCTCGAGGAGTAGCCGATGGCCAGGGATTCCCACCTTCTCTTTGAGTGGTCGATGGCCAGGGATTCCCACCTTCTCTTTGAGTGGTTGATGGCCAGGGATTCCCAACTTCTCTTTGAGTGGCCGATGGCCAGGGATTCCCACCTTCTCGAGGAGTGGTTGATGGTCAGGGATTCCCACCTTCTCTTTGAGTGGCCGATGGCCAGGGATTCCCACCTTCTCGAGGAGTAGCCGATGGCCAGGGATTCCCACCTTCTCGAGGAGTGGCCGGTGGCCAGGGATTCCCACCTTCTCGAGGAGTGGTCGATGGCCAGGGATTCCCAACTTCTCGAGGAGTGGTCGATGGCCAGGGATTCCCACCTTCTCTTTGAGTGGTCAATGGCCAGGGATTCCCACCTTCTCGAGGAGTGGCCGTTGGCCAGGGATTCCGACCTTCTTGGGGAGTGGTTGATGGCCAGGGATTCCCACCTTCTCTTTGAGTGGTCGATGACCAGGGATTCCCACCTTCTCTTTGAGTGGTCGATGGCCAGGGATTCCCACCGTCTCTTTGAGTGGTCGATGACCAGGGATTCCCACCTTCTCTTTGAGTGGTCGATGGCCAGGGATTCCCACCTTCTCGAGGAGTGGTTGATGGCCAGGGATTCCCACCTTCTCTTTGAGTGGCTGGATGCCGGGGATTCCCACCTTCTCGAGGAGTGGTCGATGGCCAGGGATTCCCACCTTCTCTTTGAGTGGTCGATGGCCAGGGATTCCCAACTTCTCGAGGAGTGGTCGATGGCCAGGGATTCCCACCTTCTCGAGGAGTGGTCGATGGCCAGGGATTCCCACCTTCTCGAGGAGTGGTCGATGGGCAGGGATTCCCACCTTCTCGAGGAGTGGTTGATGGCCAGGGATTCCCACCTTCACTTTGAGTGTTTGATGGCCAGGGATTCCCACCTTCTCTTTGAGTGTTTGATGGCCAGGGATTCCCACCTTCTCTTTGAGTGTTTGATGGCCAGGGATTCCCACCGTCTCTTTGAGTGTTTGATGGCCAGGGATTCCCACCTTCTCTTTGAGTGTTTGATGGCCAGGGATTCCCACCTACTCGAGGAGTGGTCGATGGGCAGGGATTCCCACCTTCTCGAGGAGTGGTTGATGGCCAGGGATTCCCACCTTCACTTTGAGTGTTTGATGGCCAGGGATTCCCACCTTCTCTTTGAGTGTTTGATGGCCAGGGATTCCCACCTTCTCTTTGAGTGTTTGATGGCCAGGGATTCCCACCGTCTCTTTGAGTGTTTGATGGCCAGGGATTCCCACCTTCTCTTTGAGTGTTTGATGGCCAGGGATTCCCACCTTCTCTTTGAGTGTTTGATGGCCAGGGATTCCCACCGTCTCTTTGAGTGTTTGATGGCCAGGGATTCCCACCTTCTCTTTGAGTGTTTGATGGCCAGGGATTCCCACCTTCTCTTTGAGTGTTTGATGGCCAGGGATTCCCACCGTCTCTTTGAGTGTTTGATGGCCAGGGATTCCCACCTTCTCGAGGAGTGGTTGATGGCCAGGGATTCCCACCTTCACTTTGAGTGTTTGATGGCCAGGGATTCCCACCTTCTCTTTGAGTGTTTGATGGCCAGGGATTCCCACCTTCTCTTTGAGTGTTTGATGGCCAGGGATTCCCACCTTCTCGAGGAGTGGTCGATCGCCAGGGATTCCCACCTTCTCGAGGAGTGGTCGATCGCCAGGGATTCCCACGTTCTCTTTGAGTGGCCGCTGGCCAGGGATTCACACCTTCTCGAGGAGTGGTCGATGGCCAGGGATTCCCACCTTCTCGAGGAGTGGTTGATGGCCAGGAATTCCCACCTTCTCGAGGAGTGGCCAATGGCCAGGGATTCCCACCTTCTCTTTGAGTGGCCGATGGCCAGGTATTCCCACCTTCTCGAGGAGTAGCCGATGGACAGGGATTCCCACCTTCTCAAGGAGTGGTCGATGGCCAGGGATTCCCACCTTCTCTTTGAGTGGTCGATGGCCAGGGATTCCCACCTTCTCGAGGAGTGCTTGATGGCCAGGCATTCCCACCTTCTCTTTGAGTGGCCGATGGCCAGGGATTCCCAACTTCTCTTTGAGTGTTTGATGGCCAGGGATTCCCACCTTCTCGAGGAGTGGCCGATGGCCAGGGATTCCCACTATCTCTTTCAGTGTTTGATGGCCAGGGATTCCCACCTTCTCTTTGAGTGGCCGATGGCCAGGGATTCCCACCTTCTCTTTGAGTGGCCGATGGCCAGGGATTCCGACCTTGTCTTTGAGTGGTTGATGGCCAGGGATTACCACCTTCTCTTTGGGTGGTCGATGGCCAGGGATTCCCACCTTCTCGAGGAGTGGCCGATGGCCAGGGATTCCCACCTTCTCGAGGAGTGGCCAATGGCCAGGGATTCCCACCTTCTCTTTGAGTGGTTGATGGCTAGGGATTCCCACCTTCTCTTTGAGTGGTCAATGGCCAGGGATTCCCACCTTCTCGAGGAGTGGCCGAAGGCCAGGGATTCCTAACTTCTCGAGGAGTGGTCGATGGCCAGGGATGACCACCTTCTCGAGGAGTGGTCGATGGCCAGGGATTCCCACCTTCTCTTTGAGTGGTCGATGGCCAGGGATGACCACCTTCTCGAGCAGTGGTCGATGGCCAGGGATTCCCACCTTCTCTTTGAGTGGTCGATGGCCAGGGATTCCCACCTTCTCTTTGAGTGTTCGATGGCCAGGGATTGCCACCTTCTCGAGGAGAGGCTGATGGCCAGGGATTCCCACCTTCTCGAGGAGTGGTCGATGGCCAGGGATTCCCACCTTCTCGAGGAGTGGTTGATGGCCAGTGATTCCCACCTTCTCTTTGAGTGGCTGGATGCCAGGGATTCCCACCTTCTCGAGGAGTGGTCGATGGCCAGGGATTCCCACCTTCTCGAGGAGTGGTCGATGGCCAGGGATTCCCACCTTCTCTTTGAGTGGTCGATGGCCTGGGATTCCCACATTCTGGAGGAGTAGTCGATGGCCAGGGAATCCCACCTTCTCGAGGAGTGGTCGATGGCCAGGGATTCCCACCTTCCGGAGGAGTGGTCGATGGCCAGGGATTCCCACCTTCTCGAGGAGTGGTCGATGGCCAGGGATTCCCACCTTCTGAGGAGTTGTCGACGGCCAGGGATTCCCACCTTCTCGAGGAGTGGTCGATGACCAGGGATTCCCATCTTCTCTTTGAGTGGCCGCTGGCCAGGGATTCCCACCTTCTCGAGGAGTGGTTGATGGCGAGGGATTCCCACCTTCTCTTTGAGTGTTCGATGGCCAGGGATTGCCACCTTCTCGAGGAGAGGCTGATGGCCAGGGATTCCCACCTTCTCGAGGAGTGGTCGATGGCCAGGGATTCCCACCTTCTCGAGGAGTGGTTGATGGCCAGTGATTCCCACCTTCTCTTTGAGTGGCTGGATGCCAGGGATTCCCACCTTCTCGAGGAGTGGTCGATGGCCAGGGATTCCCACCTTCTCAAGGAGTGGTCGATGGCCAGGGATTCCCACCTTCTCTTTGAGTGGTCGATGGCCTGGGATTCCCACATTCTGGAGGAGTAGTCGATGGCCAGGGATTCCCACCTTCTCGAGGAGTGGTCGATGGCCAGGGATTCCCACCTTCCGCAGGAGTGGTCGATGGCCAGGGATTCCCACCTTCTCGAGGAGTGGTCGATGGCCAGGGATTCCCACCTTCCGGAGGAGTGGTCGATGGCCAGGGATTCCCACCTTCTCGAGGAGTGGTTGATGGCCAGGGATTCCCACCTTCTCGAGGAGTAGCCGATGGCCAGGGATTCCCACCTTCTCTTTGAGTGGTCGATGGCCAGGGATTCCCACCTTCTCTTTGAGTGGTTGATGGCCAGGGATTCCCAACTTCTCTTTGAGTGGCCGATGGCCAGGGATTCCCACCTTCTCGAGGAGTGGTTGATGGTCAGGGATTCCCACCTTCTCTTTGAGTGGCCGATGGCCAGGGATTCCCACCTTCTCGAGGAGTAGCCGATGGCCAGGGATTCCCACCTTCTCGAGGAGTGGCCGGTGGCCAGGGATTCCCACCTTCTCGAGGAGTGGTCGATGGCCAGGGATTCCCAACTTCTCGAGGAGTGGTCGATGGCCAGGGATTCCCACCTTCTCTTTGAGTGGTCAATGGCCAGGGATTCCCACCTTCTCGAGGAGTGGCCGTTGGCCAGGGATTCCGACCTTCTTGGGGAGTGGTTGATGGCCAGGGATTCCCACCTTCTCTTTGAGTGGTCGATGACCAGGGATTCCCACCTTCTCTTTGAGTGGTCGATGGCCAGGGATTCCCACCGTCTCTTTGAGTGGTCGATGACCAGGGATTCCCACCTTCTCTTTGAGTGGTCGATGGCCAGGGATTCCCACCTTCTCGAGGAGTGGTTGATGGCCAGGGATTCCCACCTTCTCTTTGAGTGGCTGGATGCCGGGGATTCCCACCTTCTCGAGGAGTGGTCGATGGCCAGGGATTCCCACCTTCTCTTTGAGTGGTCGATGGCCAGGGATTCCCAACTTCTCGAGGAGTGGTCGATGGCCAGGGATTCCCACCTTCTCGAGGAGTGGTCGATGGCCAGGGATTCCCACCTTCTCGAGGAGTGGTCGATGGGCAGGGATTCCCACCTTCTCGAGGAGTGGTTGATGGCCAGGGATTCCCACCTTCACTTTGAGTGTTTGATGGCCAGGGATTCCCACCTTCTCTTTGAGTGTTTGATGGCCAGGGATTCCCACCTTCTCTTTGAGTGTTTGATGGCCAGGGATTCCCACCGTCTCTTTGAGTGTTTGATGGCCAGGGATTCCCACCTTCTCTTTGAGTGTTTGATGGCCAGGGATTCCCACCTACTCGAGGAGTGGTCGATGGGCAGGGATTCCCACCTTCTCGAGGAGTGGTTGATGGCCAGGGATTCCCACCTTCACTTTGAGTGTTTGATGGCCAGGGATTCCCACCTTCTCTTTGAGTGTTTGATGGCCAGGGATTCCCACCTTCTCTTTGAGTGTTTGATGGCCAGGGATTCCCACCGTCTCTTTGAGTGTTTGATGGCCAGGGATTCCCACCTTCTCTTTGAGTGTTTGATGGCCAGGGATTCCCACCTTCTCTTTGAGTGTTTGATGGCCAGGGATTCCCACCGTCTCTTTGAGTGTTTGATGGCCAGGGATTCCCACCTTCTCTTTGAGTGTTTGATGGCCAGGGATTCCCACCTTCTCTTTGAGTGTTTGATGGCCAGGGATTCCCACCGTCTCTTTGAGTGTTTGATGGCCAGGGATTCCCACCTTCTCTTTGAGTGTTTGATGGCCAGGGATTCCCTCCGTCTCTTTGAGTGTTTGATGGCCAGGGATTCCCACCTTCACTTTGAGTGTTTGATGGCCAGGGATTCCCACCTTCTCTTTGAGTGTTTGATGGCCAGGGATTCCCACCTTCTCTTTGAGTGTTTGATGGCCAGGGATTCCCACCGTCTCTTTGAGTGTTTGATGGCCAGGGATTCCCACCTTCTCTTTGAGTGTTTGATGGCCGGGGATTCCCACCTTCTCTTTGAGTGGTTGACGGCCAGGGATTCCCAACTTCTCTTTGAGTGGCCGATGGCCAGGGATTCCCACCTTCTCGAGGAGTGGTTGATGGTCAGGGATTCCCACCTTCTCTTTGAGTGGCCGATGGCCAGGGATTCCCACCTTCTCGAGGAGTAGCCGATGGCCAGGGATTCCCACCTTCTCGAGGAGTGGCCGATGGTCAGGGATTCCCACCTTCTCGAGGAGTGGTCGATGGCCAGGGATTCCCAACTTCTCGAGGAGTGGTCGATGGCCAGGGATTCCCACCTTCTCTTTGAGTGGTCAATGGCCAGGGATTCCCACCTTCTCGAGGAGTGGCCGTTGGCCAGGGATTCCGACCTTCTTGGGGAGTGGTTGATGGCCAGGGATTCCCACCTTCTCTTTGAGTGGTCGATGACCAGGGATTCCCACCTTCTCTTTGAGTGGTCGATGGCCAGGGATTCCCACCTTCTCGAGGAGTGGTTGATGGCCAGGGATTCCCACCTTCTCTTTGAGTGGCTGGATGCCGGGGATTCCCACCTTCTCGAGGAGTGGTCGATGGCCAGGGATTCCCACCTTCTCTTTGAGTGGTCGATGGCCAGGGATTCCCAACTTCTCGAGGAGTGGTCGATGGCCAGGGATTCCCACCTTCTCGAGGAGTGGTTGATGGCCAGGGATTCCCACCTTCTCTTTGAGTGTTCGATGGCCAGGGATTGCCACCTTCTCGAGGAGAGGCTGATGGCCAGGGATTCCCACCTTCTCGAGGAGTGGTCGATGGCCAGGGATTCCCACCTTCTCGAGGAGTGGTTGATGGCCAGTGATTCCCACCTTCTCTTTGAGTGGATGGATGCCAGGGATTCCCACCTTCTCGAGGAGTGGTCGATGGCCAGGGATTCCCACCTTCTCAAGGAGTGGTCGATGGCCAGGGATTCCCACCTTCTCTTTGAGTGGTCGATGGCCTGGGATTCCCACATTCTGGAGGAGTAGTCGATGGCCAGGGATTCCCACCTTCTCGAGGAGTGGTCGATGGCCAGGGATTCCCACCTTCCGCAGGAGTGGTCGATGGCCAGGGATTCCCACCTTCTCGAGGAGTGGTCGATGGCCAGGGATTCCCACCTTCCGGAGGAGTGGTCGATGGCCAGGGATTCCCACCTTCTCGAGGAGTGGTTGATGGCCAGGGATTCCCACCTTCTCGAGGAGTAGCCGATGGCCAGGGATTCCCACCTTCTCTTTGAGTGGTCGATGGCCAGGGATTCCCACCTTCTCTTTGAGTGGTTGATGGCCAGGGATTCCCAACTTCTCTTTGAGTGGCCGATGGCCAGGGATTCCCACCTTCTCGAGGAGTGGTTGATGGTCAGGGATTCCCACCTTCACTTTGAGTGGCCGATGGCCAGGGATTCCCACCTTCTCGAGGAGTAGCCGATGGCCAGGGATTCCCACCTTCTCGAGGAGTGGCCGATGGCCAGGGATTCCCACCTTCTCGAGGAGTGGTCGATGGCCAGGGATTCCCAACTTCTCGAGGAGTGGTCGATGGCCAGGGATTCCCACCTTCTCTTTGAGTGGTCAATGGCCAGGGATTCCCACCTTCTCGAGGAGTGGCCGTTGGCCAGGGATTCCGACCTTCTTGGGGAGTGGTTGATGGCCAGGGATTCCCACCTTCTCTTTGAGTGGTCGATGACCAGGGATTCCCACCTTCTCTTTGAGTGGTCGATGGCCAGGGATTCCCACCTTCTCTTTGAGTGGTCGATGACCAGGGATTCCCACCTTCTCTTTGAGTGGTCGATGGCCAGGGATTCCCACCTTCTCGAGGAGTGGTTGATGGCCAGGGATTCCCACCTTCTCTTTGAGTGGCTGGATGCCGGGGATTCCCACCTTCTCGAGGAGTGGTCGATGGCCAGGGATTCCCACCTTCTCTTTGAGTGGTCGATGGCCAGGGATTCCCAACTTCTCGAGGAGTGGTCGATGGCCAGGGATTCCCACCTTCTCGAGGAGTGGTCGATGGCCAGGGATTCCCACCTTCTCGAGGAGTGGTCGATGGGCAGGGATTCCCACCTTCTCGAGGAGTGGTTGATGGCCAGGGATTCCCACCTTCACTTTGAGTGTTTGATGGCCAGGGATTCCCACCTTCTCTTTGAGTGTTTGATGGCCAGGGATTCCCACCTTCTCTTTGAGTGTTTGATGGCCAGGGATTCCCACCGTCTCTTTGAGTGTTTGATGGCCAGGGATTCCCACCTTCTCTTTGAGTGTTTGATGGCCAGGGATTCCCACCTTCTCGAGGAGTGGTCGATGGGCAGGGATTCCCACCTTCTCGAGGAGTGGTTGATGGCCAGGGATTCCCACCTTCACTTTGAGTGTTTGATGGCCAGGGATTCCCACCTTCTCTTTGAGTGTTTGATGGCCAGGGATTCCCACCTTCTCTTTGAGTGTTTGATGGCCAGGGATTCCCACCGTCTCTTTGAGTGTTTGATGGCCAGGGATTCCCACCTTCTCTTTGAGTGTTTGATGGCCAGGGATTCCCACCTTCTCTTTGAGTGTTTGATGGCCAGGGATTCCCACCTTCTCTTTGAGTGTTTGATGGCCAGGGATTCCCACCGTCTCTTTGAGTGTTTGATGGCCAGGGATTCCCACCTTCTCTTTGAGTGTTTGATGGCCAGGGATTCCCACCGTCTCTTTGAGTGTTTGATGGCCAGGGATTCCCACCTTCACTTTGAGTGTTTGATGGCCAGGGATTCCCACCTTCTCTTTGAGTGTTTGATGGCCAGGGATTCCCACCTTCTCTTTGAGTGTTTGATGGCCAGGGATTCCCACCGTCTCTTTGAGTGTTTGATGGCCAGGGATTCCCACCTTCTCTTTGAGTGTTTGATGGCCGGGGATTCCCACCTTCTCTTTGAGTGGTTGATGGCCAGGGATTCCCAACTTCTCTTTGAGTGGCCGATGGCCAGGGATTCCCACCTTCTCGAGGAGTGGTTGATGGTCAGGGATTCCCACCTTCTCTTTGAGTGGCCGATGGCCAGGGATTCCCACCTTCTCGAGGAGTAGCCGATGGCCAGGGATTCCCACCTTCTCGAGGAGTGGCCGATGGTCAGGGATTCCCACCTTCTCGAGGAGTGGTCGATGGCCAGGGATTCCCAACTTCTCGAGGAGTGGTCGATGGCCAGGGATTCCCACCTTCTCTTTGAGTGGTCAATGGCCAGGGATTCCCACCTTCTCGAGGAGTGGCCGTTGGCCAGGGATTCCGACCTTCTTGGGGAGTGGTTGATGGCCAGGGATTCCCACCTTCTCTTTGAGTGGTCGATGACCAGGGATTCCCACCTTCTCTTTGAGTGGTCGATGGCCAGGGATTCCCACCTTCTCGAGGAGTGTTTGATGGCCAGGGATTCCCACCTTCTCTTTGAGTGGCTGGATGCCGGGGATTCCCACCTTCTCGAGGAGTGGTCGATGGCCAGGGATTCCCACCTTCTCTTTGAGTGGTCGATGGCCAGGGATTCCCAACTTCTCGAGGAGTGGTCGATGGCCAGGGATTCCCACCTTCTTGAGGAGTGGTCGATGGCCAGGGATTCCCACCTTCTCGAGGAGTGGTCGATGGGCAGGGATTCCCACCTTCTCGAGGAGTGGTTGATGGCCAGGGATTCCCACCTTCACTTTGAGTGTTTGATGGCCAGGGATTCCCACCTTCTCTTTGAGTGTTTGATGGCCAGGGATTCCCACCTTCTCTTTGAGTGTTTGATGGCCAGGGATTCCCACCTTCTCGAGGAGTGGTCGATCGCCAGGGATTCCCACCTTCTCGAGGAGTGGTCGATCGCCAGGGATTCCCACGTTCTCTTTGAGTGGCCGCTGGCCAGGGATTCACACCTTCTCGAGGAGTGGTCGATGGCCAGGGATTCCCACCTTCTCGAGGAGTGGTTGATGGCCAGGAATTCCCACCTTCTCGAGGAGTGGCCAATGGCCAGGGATTCCCACCTTCTCTTTGAGTGGCCGATGGCCAGGGATTCCCACCTTCTCGAGGAGTAGCCGATGGACAGGGATTCCCACCTTCTCAAGGAGTGGTCGATGGCCAGGGATTCCCACCTTCTCTTTGAGTGGTCGATGGCCAGGGATTCCCACCTTCTCGAGGAGTGCTTGATGGCCAGGCATTCCCACCTTCTCTTTGAGTGGCCGATGGCCAGGGATTCCCAACTTCTCTTTGAGTGTTTGATGGCCAGGGATTCCCACCTTCTCGAGGAGTGGCCGATGGCCAGGGATTCCCACTATCTCTTTCAGTGTTTGATGGCCAGGGATTCCCACCTTCTCTTTGAGTGGCCGATGGCCAGGGATTCCCACCTTCTCTTTGAGTGGCCGATGGCCAGGGATTCCGACCTTGTCTTTGAGTGGTTGATGGCCAGGGATTACCACCTTCTCTTTGGGTGGTCGATGGCCAGGGATTCCCACCTTCTCGAGGAGTGGCCGATGGCCAGGGATTCCCACCTTCTCGAGGAGTGGCCAATGGCCAGGGATTCCCACCTTCTCTTTGAGTGGTTGATGGCTAGGGATTCCCACCTTCTCTTTGAGTGGTCAATGGCCAGGGATTCCCACCTTCTCGAGGAGTGGCCGAAGGCCAGGGATTCCTAACTTCTCGAGGAGTGGTCGATGGCCAGGGATGACCACCTTCTCGAGCAGTGGTCGATGGCCAGGGATTCCCACCTTCTTTTTGAGTGGTCGATGGCCAGGGATTCCCACCTTCTCTTTGAGTGTTCGATGGCCAGGGATTGCCACCTTCTCGAGGAGAGGCTGATGGCCAGGGATTCCCACCTTCTCGAGGAGTGGTCGATGGCCAGGGATTCCCACCTTCTCGAGGAGTGGTTGATGGCCAGTGATTCCCACCTTCTCTTTGAGTGGCTGGATGCCAGGGATTCCCACCTTCTCGAGGAGTGGTCGATGGCCAGGGACTCCCACCTTCTCGAGGAGTGGTCGATGGCCAGGGATTCCCACCTTCTCTTTGAGTGGTCGATGGCCTGGGATTCCCACATTCTGGAGGAGTAGTCGATGGCCAGGGAATCCCACCTTCTCGAGGAGTGGTCGATGGCCAGGGATTCCCACCTTCCGGAGGAGTGGTCGATGGCCAGGGATTCCCACCTTCTCGAGGAGTGGTCGATGGCCAGGGATTCCCACCTTCTGAGGAGTGGTCGACGGCCAGGGATTCCCACCTTCTCGAGGAGTGGTCGATGACCAGGGATTCCCATCTTCTCTTTGAGTGGCCGCTGGCCAGGGATTCCCACCTTCTCGAGGAGTGGTTGATGGCCAGGAATTTCCACCTTCTCGAGGAGTGGCCAATGGCCAGGGATTCCCACCTTCTCGAGGAGTAGCCGATGGACAGGGATTCCCACCTTCTCAAGGAGTGGTCGATGGCCAGGGATTCCCACCTTCTCTTTGAGTGTTTGATGGCCAGGGATTCCCACCGTCTCTTTGAGTGTTTGATGGCCAGGGATTCCCACCTTCTCTTTGAGTGTTTGATGGCCAGGGATTCCCACCTTCTCGAGGAGTGGTCGATGGGCAGGGATTCCCACCTTCTCGAGGAGTGGTTGATGGCCAGGGATTCCCACCTTCACTTTGAGTGTTTGATGGCCAGGGATTCCCACCTTCTCTTTGAGTGTTTGATGGCCAGGGATTCCCACCTTCTCGAGGAGTGGTCGATGGCCAGGGATTCCCACCTTCTCGAGGAGTGGTCGATGGCCAGGGATTCCCACCTTCTCTTTGAGTGGTCGATGGCCAGGGATTCCCAACTTCTCGAGGAGTGGTCGATGGCCAGGGATTCCCACCTTCTCGAGGAGTGGTCGATGGCCAGGGATTCCCACCTTCTCGAGGAGTGGTCGATGGGCAGGGATTCCCACCTTCTCGAGGAGTGGTTGATGGCCAGGGATTCCCACCTTCACTTTGAGTGTTTGATGGCCAGGGATTCCCACCTTCTCTTTGAGTGTTTGATGGCCAGGGATTCCCACCTTCTCTTTGAGTGTTTGATGGCCAGGGATTCCCACCGTCTCTTTGAGTGTTTGATGGCCAGGGATTCCCACCTTCTCTTTGAGTGTTTGATGGCCAGGGATTCCCACCTTCTCGAGGTGTGGTCGATGGGCAGGGATTCCCACCTTCTCGAGGAGTGGTTGATGGCCAGGGATTCCCACCTTCACTTTGAGTGTTTGATGGCCAGGGATTCCCACCTTCTCTTTGAGTGTTTGATGGCCAGGGATTCCCACCTTCTCTTTGAGTGTTTGATGGCCAGGGATTCCCACCGTCTCTTTGAGTGTTTGATGGCCAGGGATTCCCACCTTCTCTTTGAGTGTTTGATGGCCAGGGATTCCCACCTTCTCTTTGAGTGTTTGATGGCCAGGGATTCCCACCGTCTCTTTGAGTGTTTGATGGCCAGGGATTCCCACCTTCTCTTTGAGTGTTTGATGGCCAGGGATTCCCACCTTCTCTTTGAGTGTTTGATGGCCAGGGATTCCCACCGTCTCTTTGAGTGTTTGATGGCCAGGGATTCCCACCTTCTCTTTGAGTGTTTGATGGCCAGGGATTCCCACCTTCTCGAGGAGTAGCCGATGGACAGGGATTCCCACCTTCTCAAGGAGTGTTTGATGGCCAGGGATTCCCACCTTCTCTTTGAGTGTTTGATGGCCAGGGATTCCCACCTTCTCGAGGAGTGGTCGATGGGCAGGGATTCCCACCTTCTCGAGGAGTGGTTGATGGCCAGGGATTCCCACCTTCACTTTGAGTGTTTGATGGCCAGGGATTCCCACCTTCTCTTTGAGTGTTTGATGGCCAGGGATTCCCACCTTCTCGAGGAGTGGTCGATGGCCAGGGATTCCCACCTTCTCGAGGAGTGGTCGATGGCCAGGGATTCCCACCTTCTCTTTGAGTGGTCGATGGCCAGGGATTCCCAACTTCTCGAGGAGTGGTCGATGGCCAGGGATTCCCACCTTCTCGAGGAGTGGTCGATGGCCAGGGATTCCCACCTTCTCGAGGAGTGGTCGATGGGCAGGGATTCCCACCTTGTCGAGGAGTGGTTGATGGCCAGGGATTCCCACCTTCACTTTGAGTGTTTGATGGCCAGGGATTCCCACCTTCTCTTTGAGTGTTTGATGGCCAGGGATTCCCACCTTCTCTTTGAGTGTTTGATGGCCAGGGATTCCCACCGTCTCTTTGAGTGTTTGATGGCCAGGGATTCCCACCTTCTCTTTGAGTGTTTGATGGCCAGGGATTCCCACCTTCTCGAGGAGTGGTCGATGGGCAGGGATTCCCACCTTCTCGAGGAGTGGTTGATGGCCAGGGATTCCCACCTTCACTTTGAGTGTTTGATGGCCAGGGATTCCCACCTTCTCTTTGAGTGTTTGATGGCCAGGGATTCCCACCTTCTCTTTGAGTGTTTGATGGCCAGGGATTCCCACCGTCTCTTTGAGTGTTTGATGGCCAGGGATTCCCACCTTCTCTTTGAGTGTTTGATGGCCAGGGATTCCCACCTTCTCTTTGAGTGTTTGATGGCCAGGGATTCCCACCGTCTCTTTGAGTGTTTGATGGCCAGGGATTCCCACCTTCTCTTTGAGTGTTTGATGGCCAGGGATTCCCACCTTCTCTTTGAGTGTTTGATGGCCAGGGATTCCCACCGTCTCTTTGAGTGTTTGATGGCCAGGGATTCCCACCTTCTCTTTGAGTGTTTGATGGCCAGGGATTCCCACCGTCTCTTTGAGTGTTTGATGGCCAGGGATTCCCACCTTCACTTTGAGTGTTTGATGGCCAGGGATTCCCACCTTCTCTTTGAGTGTTTGATGGCCAGGGATTCCCACCTTCTCTTTGAGTGTTTGATGGCCAGGGATTCCCACCGTCTCTTTGAGTGTTTGATGGCCAGGGATTCCCACCTTCTCTTTGAGTGTTTGATGGCCAGGGATTCCCACCTTCTCTTTGAGTGGTTGATGGCCAGGGATTCCCAACTTCTCTTTGAGTGGCCGATGGCCAGGGATTCCCACCTTCTCGAGGAGTGGTTGATGGTCAGGGATTCCCACCTTCTCTTTGAGTGGCCGATGGCCAGGGATTCCCACCTTCTCGAGGAGTAGCCGATGGCCAGGGATTCCCACCTTCTCGAGGAGTGGCCGATGGCCAGGGATTCCCACCTTCTCGAGGAGTGGTCGATGGCCAGGGATTCCCAACTTCTCGAGGAGTGGTCGATGGCCAGGGATTCCCACCTTCTCTTTGAGTGGTCAATGGCCAGGGATTCCCACCTTCTCGAGGAGTGGCCGTTGGCCAGGGATTCCGACCTTCTTGGGGAGTGGTTGATGGCCAGGGATTCCCACCTTCTCTTTGAGTGGTCGATGACCAGGGATTCCCACCTTCTCTTTGAGTGGTCGATGGCCAGGGATTCCCACCTTCTCGAGGAGTGGTTGATGGCCAGGGATTCCCACCTTCTCTTTGAGTGGCTGGATGCCGGGGATTCCCACCTTCTCGAGGAGTGGTCGATGGCCAGGGATTCCCACCTTCTCTTTGAGTGGTCGATGGCCAGGGATTCCCAACTTCTCGAGGAGTGGTCGATGGCCAGGGATTCCCACCTTCTCGAGGAGTGGTCGATGGCCAGGGATTCCCACCTTCTCGAGGAGTGGTCGATGGGCAGGGATTCCCACCTTCTCGAGGAGTGGTTGATGGCCAGGGATTCCCACCTTCACTTTGAGTGTTTGATGGCCAGGGATTCCCACCTTCTCTTTGAGTGTTTGATGGCCAGGGATTCCCACCTTCTCTTTGAGTGTTTGATGGCCAGGGATTCCCACCTTCTCGAGGAGTGGTCGATCGCCAGGGATTCCCACCTTCTCGAGGAGTGGTCGATCGCCAGGGATTCCCACGTTCTCTTTGAGTGGCCGCTGGCCAGGGATTCACACCTTCTCGAGGAGTGGTCGATGGCCAGGGATTCCCACCTTCTCGAGGAGTGGTTGATGGCCAGGAATTCCCACCTTCTCGAGGAGTGGCCAATGGCCAGGGATTCCCACCTTCTCTTTGAGTGGCCGATGGCCAGGGATTCCCACCTTCTCGAGGAGTAGCCGATGGACAGGGATTCCCACCTTCTCAAGGAGTGGTCGATGGCCAGGGATTCCCACCTTCTCTTTGAGTGGTCGATGGCCAGGGATTCCCACCTTCTCGAGGAGTGCTTGATGGCCAGGCATTCCCACCTTCTCTTTGAGTGGCCGATGGCCAGGGATTCCCAACTTCTCTTTGAGTGTTTGATGGCCAGGGATTCCCACCTTCTCGAGGAGTGGCCGATGGCCAGGGATTCCCACTATCTCTTTCAGTGTTTGATGGCCAGGGATTCCCACCTTCTCTTTGAGTGGCCGATGGCCAGGGATTCCCACCTTCTCTTTGAGTGGCCGATGGCCAGGGATTCCGACCTTCTCTTTGAGTGCTTGATGGCCAGGCATTCCCACCTTCTCTTTGAGTGGCCGATGGCCAGGGATTCCCAACTTCTCTTTGAGTGTTTGATGGCCAGGGATTCCCACCTTCTCGAGGAGTGGCCGATGGCCAGGGATTCCCACTATCTCTTTCAGTGTTTGATGGCCAGGGATTCCCACCTTCTCTTTGAGTGGCCGATGGCCAGGGAATCCCACCTTCTCTTTGAGTGGCCGATGGCCAGGGATTCCGACCTTCTCTTTGAGTGGTTGATGGCCAGGGATTACCACCTTCTCTTTGGGTGGTCGATGGCCAGGGATTCCCACCTTCTCGAGGAGTGGCCGATGGCCAGGGATTCCCACCTTCTCGAGGAGTGGCCAATGGCCAGGGATTCCCACCTTCTCTTTGAGTGGTTGATGGCTAGGGATTCCCACCTTCTCTTTGAGTGGTCAATGGCCAGGGATTCCCACCTTCTCGAGGAGTGGCCGAAGGCCAGGGATTCCCAACTTCTCGAGGAGTGGTCGATGGCCAGGGATGACCACCTTCTCGAGGAGTGGTCGATGGCCAGGGATTCCCACCTTCTCTTTGAGTGGTCGATGGCCAGGAATGACCACCTTCTCGAGCAGTGGTCGATGGCCAGGGATTCCCACCTTCTCTTTGAGTGGTCGATGGCCAGGGATTCCCACCTTCTCTTTGAGTGTTCGATGGCCAGGGATTGCCACCTTCTCGAGGAGAGGCTGATGGCCAGGGATTCCCACCTTCTCGAGGAGTGGTCGATGGCCAGGGATTCCCACCTTCTCGAGGAGTGGTTGATGGCCAGTGATTCCCACCTTCTCTTTGAGTGGCTGGATGCCAGGGATTCCCACCTTCTCGAGGAGTGGTCGATGGCCAGGGATTCCCACCTTCTCGAGGAGTGGTCGATGGCCAGGGATTCCCACCTTCTCTTTGAGTGGTCGATGGCCTGGGATTCCCACATTCTGGAGGAGTAGTCGATGGCCAGGGAATCCCACCTTCTCGAGGAGTGGTCGATGGCCAGGGATTCCCACCTTCCGGAGGAGTGGTCGATGGCCAGGGATTCCCACCTTCTCGAGGAGTGGTCGATGGCCAGGGATTCCCACCTTCTGAGGAGTGGTCGACGGCCAGGGATTCCCACCTTCTCGAGGAGTGGTCGATGACCAGGGATTCCCATCTTCTCTTTGAGTGGCCGCTGGCCAGGGATTCCCACCTTCTCGAGGAGTGGTTGATGGCCAGGAATTTCCACCTTCTCGAGGAGTGGCCAATGGCCAGGGATTCCCACCTTCTCTTTGAGTGGCCGATGGCCAGGGATTCCCACCTTCTCGTGGAGTAGCCGATGGACAGGGATTCCCACCTTCTCAAGAAGTGGTCGATGGCCAGGGATTCCCACCTTCTCTTTGAGTGTTTGATGGCCAGGGATTCCCACCGTAGCTTTGAGTGTTTGATGGCCAGGGATTCCCACCTTCTCTTTGAGTGTTTGATGGCCAGGGATTCCCACCTTCTCGAGGAGTGGTCGATGGGCAGGGATTCCCACCTTCTCGAGGAGTGGTTGATGGCCAGGGATTCCCACCTTCACTTTGAGTGTTTGATGGCCAGGGATTCCCACCTTCTCTTTGAGTGTTTGATGGCCAGGGATTCCCACCTTCTCGAGGAGTGGCCGAAGGCCAGGGATTCCCAACTTCTCGAGGAGTGGTCGATGGCCAGGGATGACCACCTTCTCGAGGAGTGGTCGATGGCCAGGGATTCCCACCTTCTCTTTGAGTGGTCGATGGCCAGGGATGACCACCTTCTCGAGCAGTGGTCGATGGCCAGGGATTCCCACCTTCTCTTTGAGTGGTCGATGGCCAGGGATTCCCACCTTCTCTTTGAGTGTTCGATGGCCAGGGTTGCCACCTTCTCGAGGAGAGGCTGATGGCCAGGGATTCCCACCTTCTCGAGGAGTGGTCGATGGCCAGGGATTCCCACCTTCTCGAGGAGTGGTTGATGGCCAGTGATTCCCACCTTCTCTTTGAGTGGCTGGATGCCAGGGATTCCAACCTTCTCGAGGAGTGGTCGATGGCCAGGGATTCCCACCTTCTCGAGGAGTGGTCGATGGCCAGGGATTCCCACCTTCTCTTTGAGTGGACGATGGCCTGGGATTCCCACATTCTGGAGGAGTAGTCGATGGCCAGGGAATCCCACCTTCTCGAGGAGTGGTCGATGGCCAGGGATTCCCACCTTCCGGAGGAGTGGTCGATGGCCAGGGATTCCCACCTTCTCGAGGAGTGGTCGATGGCCAGGGATTCCCACCTTCTGAGGAGTGGTCGACGGCCAGGGATTCCCACCTTCTCGAGGAGTGGTCGATGACCAGGGATTCCCATCTTCTCTTTGAGTGGCCGCTGGCCAGGGATTCCCACCTTCTCGAGGAGTGGTTGATGGCCAGGAATTTCCACCTTCTCGAGGAGTGGCCAATGGCCAGGGATTCCCACCTTCTCTTTGAGTGGCCGATGGCCAGGGATTCCCACCTTCTCGAGGAGTAGCCGATGGACAGGGATTCCCACCTTCTCAAGGAGTGGTCGATGGCCAGGGATTCCCACCTTCTCTTTGAGTGTTTGATGGCCAGGGATTCCCACCGTCTCTTTGAGTGTTTGATGGCCAGGGATTCCCACCTTCTCTTTGAGTGTTTGATGGCCAGGGATTCCCACCTTCTCGAGGAGTGGTCGATGGGCAGGGATTCCCACCTTCTCGAGGAGTGGTTGATGGCCAGGGATTCCCACCTTCACTTTGAGTGTTTGATGGCCAGGGATTCCCACCTTCTCTTTGAGTGTTTGATGGCCAGGGATTCCCACCTTCTCGAGGAGTGGTCGATGGCCAGGGATTCCCACCTTCTCGAGGAGTGGTCGATGGCCAGGGATTCCCACCTTCTCTTTGAGTGGTCGATGGCCAGGGATTCCCAACTTCTCGAGGAGTGGTCGATGGCCAGGGATTCCCACCTTCTCGAGGAGTGGTCGATGGCCAGGGATTCCCACCTTCTCGAGGAGTGGTCGATGGGCAGGGATTCCCACCTTCTCGAGGAGTGGTTGATGGCCAGGGATTCCCACCTTCACTTTGAGTGTTTGATGGCCAGGGATTCCCACCTTCTCTTTGAGTGTTTGATGGCCAGGGATTCCCACCTTCTCTTTGAGTGTTTGATGGCCAGGGATTCCCACCGTCTCTTTGAGTGTTTGATGGCCAGGGATTCCCACCTTCTCTTTGAGTGTTTGATGGCCAGGGATTCCCACCTTCTCGAGGAGTGGTCGATGGGCAGGGATTCCCACCTTCTCGAGGAGTGGTTGATGGCCAGGGATTCCCACCTTCACTTTGAGTGTTTGATGGCCAGGGATTCCCACCTTCTCTTTGAGTGTTTGATGGCCAGGGATTCCCACCTTCTCTTTGAGTGTTTGATGGCCAGGGATTCCCACCGTCTCTTTGAGTGTTTGATGGCCAGGGATTCCCACCTTCTCTTTGAGTGTTTGATGGCCAGGGATTCCCACCTTCTCTTTGAGTGTTTGATGGCCAGGGATTCCCACCGTCTCTTTGAGTGTTTGATGGCCAGGGATTCCCACCTTCTCTTTGAGTGTTTGATGGCCAGGGATTCCCACCTTCTCTTTGAGTGTTTGATGGCCAGGGATTCCCACCGTCTCTTTGAGTGTTTGATGGCCAGGGATTCCCACCTTCTCTTTGAGTGTTTGATGGCCAGGGATTCCCACCGTCTCTTTGAGTGTTTGATGGCCAGGGATTCCCACCTTCACTTTGAGTGTTTGATGGCCAGGGATTCCCACCTTCTCTTTGAGTGTTTGATGGCCAGGGATTCCCACCTTCTCTTTGAGTGTTTGATGGCCAGGGATTCCAACCGTCTCTTTGAGTGTTTGATGGCCAGGGATTCCCACCTTCTCTTTGAGTGTTTGATGGCCAGGCATTCCCACCTTCTCTTTGAGTGGTTGATGGCCAGGGATTCCCAACTTCTCTTTGAGTGGCCGATGGCCAGGGTTTCCCACCTTCTCGAGGAGTGGTTGATGGTCAGGGATTCCCACCTTCTCTTTGAGAGGCCGATGGCCAGGGATTCCCACCTTCTCGAGGAGTAGCCGATGGCCAGGGATTCCCACCTTCTCGAGGAGTGGCCGATGGCCAGGGATTCCCACCTTCTCGAGGAGTGGTCGATGGCCAGGGATTCCCAACTTCTCGAGGAGTGGTCGATGGCCAGGGATTCCCACCTTCTCTTTGAGTGGTCAATGGCCAGGGATTCCCACCTTCTCGAGGAGTGGCCGTTGGCCAGGGATTCCGACCTTCTTGGGGAGTGGTTGATGGCCAGGGATTCCCACCTTCTCTTTGAGTGGTCGATGACCAGGGATTCCCACCTTCTCTTTGAGTGGTCGATGGCCAGGGATTCCCACCTTCTCGAGGAGTGGTTGATGGCCAGGGATTCCCACCTTCTCTTTGAGTGGCTGGATGCCGGGGATTCCCACCTTCTCGAGGAGTGGTCGATGGCCAGGGATTCCCACCTTCTCTTTGAGTGGTCGATGGCCAGGGATTCCCAACTTCTCGAGGAGTGGTCGATGGCCAGGGATTCCCACCTTCTCGAGGAGTGGTCGATGGCCAGGGATTCCCACCTTCTCGAGGAGTGGTCGATGGGCAGGGATTCCCACCTTCTCGAGGGGTGGTTGATGGCCAGGGATTCCCACCTTCACTTTGAGTGTTTGATGGCCAGGGATTCCCACCTTCTCTTTGAGTGTTTGATGGCCAGGGATTCCCACCTTCTCTTTGAGTGTTTGATGGCCAGGGATTCCCACCTTCTCGAGGAGTGGTCGATCGCCAGGGATTCCCACCTTCTCGAGGAGTGGTCGATCGCCAGGGATTCCCACGTTCTCTTTGAGTGGCCGCTGGCCAGGGATTCACACCTTCTCGAGGAGTGGTCGATGGCCAGGGATTCCCACCTTCTCGAGGAGTGGTTGATGGCCAGGAATTCCCACCTTCTCGAGGAGTGGCCAATGGCCAGGGATTCCCACCTTCTCTTTGAGTGGCCGATGGCCAGGGATTTCCACCTTCTCGAGGAGTAGCCGATGGACAGGGATTCCCACCTTCTCAAGGAGTGGTCGATGGCCAGGGATTCCCACCTTCTCTTTGAGTGGTCGATGGCCAGGGATTCCCACCTTCTCGAGGAGTGCTTGATGGCCAGGCATTCCCACCTTCTCTTTGAGTGGCCGATGGCCAGGGATTCCCAACTTCTCTTTGAGAGTTTGATGGCCAGGGATTCCCACCTTCTCGAGGAGTGGCCGATGGCCAGGGATTCCCACTATCTCTTTCAGTGTTTGATGGCCAGGGATTCCCACCTTCTCTTTGAGTGCCCGATGGCCAGGGATTCCCACCTTCTCTTTGAGTGGCCGATGGCCAGGGATTCCGACCTTCTCTTTGAGTGGTTGATGGCCAGGGATTACCACCTTCTCTTTGGGTGGTCGATGGCCAGGGATTCCCACCTTCTCGAGGAGTGGCCGATGGCCAGGGATTCCCACCTTCTCGAGGAGTAGCCAATGGCCAGGGATTCCCACCTTCTCTTTGAGTGGTTGATGGCTAGGGATTCCCACCTTCTCTTTGAGTGGTCAATGGCCAGGGATTCCCACCTTCTCGAGGAGTGGCCGAAGGCCAGGGATTCCCAACTTCTCGAGGTGTGGTCGATGGCCAGGGATGACCACCTTCTCGAGGAGTGGTCGATGGCCAGGGATTCCCACCTTCTCTTTGAGTGGTCGATGGCCAGGGATTCCCACCTTCTCGAGGAGTAGCCGATGGACAGGGATTCCCACCTTCTCAAGGAGTGGTCGATGGCCAGGGATTCCCACCTTCTCTTTGAGTGGTCGATGGCCAGGGATTCCCACCTTCTCGAGGAGTGCTTGATGGCCAGGCATTCCCACCTTCTCTTTGAGTGGCCGATGGCCAGGGATTCCCAACTTCTCTTTGAGTGTTTGATGGCCAGGGATTCCCACCTTCTCGAGGAGTGGCCGATGGCCAGGGATTCCCACTATCTCTTTCAGTGTTTGATGGCCAGGGATTCCCACCTTCTCTTTGAGTGCCCGATGGCCAGGGATTCCCACCTTCTCTTTGAGTGGCCGATGGCCAGGGATTCCGACATTCTCTTTGAGTGGTTGATGGCCAGGGATTACCACCTTCTCTTTGGGTGGTCGATGGCCAGGGATTCCCACCTTCTCGAGGAGTGGCCGATGGCCAGGGATTCCCACCTTCTCGAGGAGTGGCCAATGGCCAGGGATTCCCACCTTCTCTTTGAGTGGTTGATGGCTAGGGATTCCCACCTTCTCTTTGAGTGGTCAATGGCCAGGGATTCCCACCTTCTCGAGGAGTGGCCGAAGGCCAGGGATTCCCAACTTCTCGAGGAGTGGTCGATGGCCAGGGATGACCACCTTCTCGAGGAGTGGTCGATGGCCAGGGATTCCCACCTTCTCTTTGAGTGGTCGATGGCCAGGGATGACCACCTTCTCGAGCAGTGGTCGATGGCCAGGGATTCCCACCTTCTCTTTGAGTGGTCGATGGCCAGGGATTCCCACCTTCTCTTTGAGTGTTCGATGGCCAGGGATTGCCACCTTCTCGAGGAGAGGCTGATGGCCAGGGATTCCCACCTTCTCGAGGAGTGGTCGATGGCCAGGGATTCCCACCTTCTCGAGGAGTGGTTGATGGCCAGTGATTCCCACCTTCTCTTTGAGTGGCTGGATGCCAGGGATTCCCACCTTCTCGAGGAGTGGTCGATGGCCAGGGATTCCCACCTTCTCGAGGAGTGGTCGATGGCCAGGGATTCCCACCTTCTCTTTGAGTGGCCGATGGCCAGGGATTCCCACCTTCTCGTGGAGTAGCCGATGGACAGGGATTCCCACCTTCTCAAGAAGTGGTCGATGGCCAGGGATTCCCACCTTCTCTTTGAGTGTTTGATGGCCAGGGATTCCCACCGTAGCTTTGAGTGTTTGATGGCCAGGGATTCCCACCTTCTCTTTGAGTGTTTGATGGCCAGGGATTCCCACCTTCTCGAGGAGTGGTCGATGGGCAGGGATTCCCACCTTCTCGAGGAGTGGTTGATGGCCAGGGATTCCCACCTTCACTTTGAGTGTTTGATGGCCAGGGATTCCCACCTTCTCTTTGAGTGTTTGATGGCCAGGGATTCCCACCTTCTCGAGGAGTGGCCGAAGGCCAGGGATTCCCAACTTCTCGAGGAGTGGTCGATGGCCAGGGATGACCACCTTCTCGAGGAGTGGTCGATGGCCAGGGATTCCCACCTTCTCTTTGAGTGGTCGATGGCCAGGGATGACCACCTTCTCGAGCAGTGGTCGATGGCCAGGGATTCCCACCTTCTCTTTGAGTGGTCGATGGCCAGGGATTCCCACCTTCTCTTTGAGTGTTCGATGGCCAGGGATTGCCACCTTCTCGAGGAGAGGCTGATGGCCAGGGATTCCCACCTTCTCGAGGAGTGGTCGATGGCCAGGGATTCCCACCTTCTCGAGGAGTGGTTGATGGCCAGTGATTCCCACCTTCTCTTTGAGTGGCTGGATGCCAGGGATTCCAACCTTCTCGAGGAGTGGTCGATGGCCAGGGATTCCCACCTTCTCGAGGAGTGGTCGATGGCCAGGGATTCCCACCTTCTCTTTGAGTGGACGATGGCCTGGGATTCCCACATTCTGGAGGAGTAGTCGATGGCCAGGGAATCCCACCTTCTCGAGGAGTGGTCGATGGCCAGGGATTCCCACCTTCCGGAGGAGTGGTCGATGGCCAGGGATTCCCACCTTCTCGAGGAGTGGTCGATGGCCAGGGATTCCCACCTTCTGAGGAGTGGTCGACGGCCAGGGATTCCCACCTTCTCGAGGAGTGGTCGATGACCAGGGATTCCCATCTTCTCTTTGAGTGGCCGCTGGCCAGGGATTCCCACCTTCTCGAGGAGTGGTTGATGGCCAGGAATTTCCACCTTCTCGAGGAGTGGCCAATGGCCAGGGATTCCCACCTTCTCTTTGAGTGGCCGATGGCCAGGGATTCCCACCTTCTCGAGGAGTAGCCGATGGACAGGGATTCCCACCTTCTCAAGGAGTGGTCGATGGCCAGGGATTCCCACCTTCTCTTTGAGTGTTTGATGGCCAGGGATTCCCACCGTCTCTTTGAGTGTTTGATGGCCAGGGATTCCCACCTTCTCTTTGAGTGTTTGATGGCCAGGGATTCCCACCTTCTCGAGGAGTGGTCGATGGGCAGGGATTCCCACCTTCTCGAGGAGTGGTTGATGGCCAGGGATTCCCACCTTCACTTTGAGTGTTTGATGGCCAGGGATTCCCACCTTCTCTTTGAGTGTTTGATGGCCAGGGATTCCCACCTTCTCGAGGAGTGGTCGATGGCCAGGGATTCCCACCTTCTCGAGGAGTGGTCGATGGCCAGGGATTCCCACCTTCTCTTTGAGTGGTCGATGGCCAGGGATTCCCAACTTCTCGAGGAGTGGTCGATGGCCAGGGATTCCCACCTTCTCGAGGAGTGGTCGATGGCCAGGGATTCCCACCTTCTCGAGGAGTGGTCGATGGGCAGGGATTCCCACCTTCTCGAGGAGTGGTTGATGGCCAGGGATTCCCAATTTCACTTTGAGTGTTTGATGGCCAGGGATTCCCACCTTCTCTTTGAGTGTTTGATGGCCACGGATTCCCACCTTCTCTTTGAGTGTTTGATGGCCAGGGATTCCCACCGTCTCTTTGAGTGTTTGATGGCCAGGGATTCCCACCTTCTCTTTGAGTGTTTGATGGCCAGGGATTCCCACCTTCTCGAGGAGTGGTCGATGGGCAGGGATTCCCACCTTCTCGAGGAGTGGTTGATGGCCAGGGATTCCCACCTTCACTTTGAGTGTTTGATGGCCAGGGATTCCCACCTTCTCTTTGAGTGTTTGATGGCCAGGGATTCCCACCTTCTCTTTGAGTGTTTGATGGCCAGGGATTCCCACCGTCTCTTTGAGTGTTTGATGGCCAGGGATTCCCACCTTCTCTTTGAGTGTTTGATGGCCAGGGATTCCCACCTTCTCTTTGAGTGTTTGATGGCCAGGGATTCCCACCGTCTCTTTGAGTGTTTGATGGCCAGGGATTCCCACCTTCTCTTTGAGTGTTTGATGGCCAGGGATTCCCACCTTCTCTTTGAGTGTTTGATGGCCAGGGATTCCCACCGTCTCTTTGAGTGTTTGATGGCCAGGGATTCCCACCTTCTCTTTGAGTGTTTGATGGCCAGGGATTCCCACCGTCTCTTTGAGTGTTTGATGGCCAGGGATTCCCACCTTCACTTTGAGTGTTTGATGGCCAGGGATTCCCACCTTCTCTTTGAGTGTTTGATGGCCAGGGATTCCCACCTTCTCTTTGAGTGTTTGATGGCCAGGGATTCCAACCGTCTCTTTGAGTGTTTGATGGCCAGGGATTCCCACCTTCTCTTTGAGTGTTTGATGGCCAGGGATTCCCACCTTCTCTTTGAGTGGTTGATGGCCAGGGATTCCCAACTTCTCTTTGAGTGGCCGATGGCCAGGGTTTCCCACCTTCTCGAGGAGTGGTTGATGGTCAGGGATTCCCACCTTCTCTTTGAGTGGCCGATGGCCAGGGATTCCCACCTTCTCGAGGAGTAGCCGATGGCCAGGGATTCCCACCTTCTCGAGGAGTGGCCGATGGCCAGGGATTCCCACCTTCTCGAGGAGTGGTCGATGGCCAGGGATTCCCAACTTCTCGAGGAGTGGTCGATGGCCAGGGATTCCCACCTTCTCTTTGAGTGGTCAATGGCCAGGGATTCCCACCTTCTCGAGGAGTGGCCGTTGGCCAGGGATTCCGACCTTCTTGGGGAGTGGTTGATGGCCAGGGATTCCCACCTTCTCTTTGAGTGGTCGATGACCAGGGATTCCCACCTTCTCTTTGAGTGGTCGATGGCCAGGGATTCCCACCTTCTCGAGGAGTGGTTGATGGCCAGGGATTCCCACCTTCTCTTTGAGTGGCTGGATGCCGGGGATTCCCACCTTCTCGAGGAGTGGTCGATGGCCAGGGATTCCCACCTTCTCTTTGAGTGGTCGATGGCCAGGGATTCCCAACTTCTCGAGGAGTGGTCGATGGCCAGGGATTCCCACCTTCTCGAGGAGTGGTCGATGGCCAGGGATTCCCACCTTCTCGAGGAGTGGTCGATGGGCAGGGATTCCCACCTTCTCGAGGGGTGGTTGATGGCCAGGGATTCCCACCTTCACTTTGAGTGTTTGATGGCCAGGGATTCCCACCTTCTCTTTGAGTGTTTGATGGCCAGGGATTCCCACCTTCTCTTTGAGTGTTTGATGGCCAGGGATTCCCACCTTCTCGAGGAGTGGTCGATCGCCAGGGATTCCCACCTTCTCGAGGAGTGGTCGATCGCCAGGGATTCCCACGTTCTCTTTGAGTGGCCGCTGGCCAGGGATTCACACCTTCTCGAGGAGTGGTCGATGGCCAGGGATTCCCACCTTCTCGAGGAGTGGTTGATGGCCAGGAATTCCCACCTTCTCGAGGAGTGGCCAATGGCCAGGGATTCCCACCTTCTCTTTGAGTGGCCGATGGCCAGGGATTTCCACCTTCTCGAGGAGTAGCCGATGGACAGGGATTCCCACCTTCTCAAGGAGTGGTCGATGGCCAGGGATTCCCACCTTCTCTTTGAGTGGTCGATGGCCAGGGATTCCCACCTTCTCGAGGAGTGCTTGATGGCCAGGCATTCCCACCTTCTCTTTGAGTGGCCGATGGCCAGGGATTCCCAACTTCTCTTTGAGAGTTTGATGGCCAGGGATTCCCACCTTCTCGAGGAGTGGCCGATGGCCAGGGATTCCCACTATCTCTTTCAGTGTTTGATGGCCAGGGATTCCCACCTTCTCTTTGAGTGCCCGATGGCCAGGGATTCCCACCTTCTCTTTGAGTGGCCGATGGCCAGGGATTCCGACCTTCTCTTTGAGTGGTTGATGGCCAGGGATTACCACCTTCTCTTTGGGTGGTCGATGGCCAGGGATTCCCACCTTCTCGAGGAGTGGCCGATGGCCAGGGATTCCCACCTTCTCGAGGAGTAGCCAATGGCCAGGGATTCCCACCTTCTCTTTGAGTGGTTGATGGCTAGGGATTCCCACCTTCTCTTTGAGTGGTCAATGGCCAGGGATTCCCACCTTCTCGAGGAGTGGCCGAAGGCCAGGGATTCCCAACTTCTCGAGGTGTGGTCGATGGCCAGGGATGACCACCTTCTCGAGGAGTGGTCGATGGCCAGGGATTCCCACCTTCTCTTTGAGTGGTCGATGGCCAGGGATTCCCACCTTCTCGAGGAGTAGCCGATGGACAGGGATTCCCACCTTCTCAAGGAGTGGTCGATGGCCAGGGATTCCCACCTTCTCTTTGAGTGGTCGATGGCCAGGGATTCCCACCTTCTCGAGGAGTGCTTGATGGCCAGGCATTCCCACCTTCTCTTTGAGTGGCCGATGGCCAGGGATTCCCAACTTCTCTTTGAGTGTTTGATGGCCAGGGATTCCCACCTTCTCGAGGAGTGGCCGATGGCCAGGGATTCCCACTATCTCTTTCAGTGTTTGATGGCCAGGGATTCCCACCTTCTCTTTGAGTGCCCGATGGCCAGGGATTCCCACCTTCTCTTTGTGTGGCCGATGGCCAGGGATTCCGACATTCTCTTTGAGTGGTTGATGGCCAGGGATTACCACCTTCTCTTTGGGTGGTCGATGGCCAGGGATTCCCACCTTCTCGAGGAGTGGCCGATGGCCAGGGATTCCCACCTTCTCGAGGAGTGGCCAATGGCCAGGGATTCCCACCTTCTCTTTGAGTGGTTGATGGCTAGGGATTCCCACCTTCTCTTTGAGTGGTCAATGGCCAGGGATTCCCACCTTCTCGAGGAGTGGCCGAAGGCCAGGGATTCCCAACTTCTCGAGGAGTGGTCGATGGCCAGGGATGACCACCTTCTCGAGGAGTGGTCGATGGCCAGGGATTCCCACCTTCTCTTTGAGTGGTCGATGGCCAGGGATGACCACCTTCTCGAGCAGTGGTCGATGGCCAGGGATTCCCACCTTCTCTTTGAGTGGTCGATGGCCAGGGATTCCCACCTTCTCTTTGAGTGTTCGATGGCCAGGGATTGCCACCTTCTCGAGGAGAGGCTGATGGCCAGGGATTCCCACCTTCTCGAGGAGTGGTCGATGGCCAGGGATTCCCACCTTCTCGAGGAGTGGTTGATGGCCAGTGATTCCCACCTTCTCTTTGAGTGGCTGGATGCCAGGGATTCCCACCTTCTCGAGGAGTGGTCGATGGCCAGGGATTCCCACCTTCTCGAGGAGTGGTCGATGGCCAGGGATTCCCACCTTCTCTTTGAGTGGTCGATGGCCTGGGATTCCCACATTCTGGAGGAGTAGTCGATGGCCAGGGAATCCCACCTTCTCGAGGAGTGGTCGATGGCCAGGGATTCCCACCTTCCGGAGGAGTGGTCGATGGCCAGGGATTCCCACCTTCGCGAGGAGTGGTCGATGGCCAGGGATTCCCACCTTCTGAGGAGTGGTCGACGGCCAGGGATTCCCACCTTCTCGAGGAGTGGTCGATGACCAGGGATTCCCATCTTCTCTTTGAGTGGCCGCTGGCCAGGGATTCCCACCTTCTCGAGGAGTGGTTGATGGCCAGGAATTTCCACCTTCTCGAGGAGTGGCCAATGGCCAGGGATTCCCACCTTCTCTTTGAGTGGCCGATGGCCAGGGATTCCCACCTTCTCGAGGAGTAGCCGATGGACAGGGATTCCCACCTTCTCAAGGAGTGGTCGATGTCCAGGGATTCCCACCTTCTCTTTGAGTGTGTCGATGGCCAGTGATTCCCACCTTCTTGAGGAGTTCTTGATGGCCAGGGATTCCCACCTTCTCTTTGAGTGGCCGATGGCCAGGGATTCCCACCTTCTCTTTGAGTGTTTGATGGCCAGGAATTCCCAACTTCTCGATGAGTGGCCGATGGCCTGGGATTCCCACATTCTCTTTCAGTGTTTGATGGCCAGGGATTCCAACCTTCTCTTTGAGTGTTTGATGGCCAGGGATTCCCACCTTCTCTTTGAGTGTTCGATGGCCAGGGATTACCACCTTCTCTTTGAGTGGCCGATGGACAGGGATTCCCACCTTCTCTTTGAGTGGCCAATGGCCAGGGATTTCCACCTTCTCTTTGAGTGGTCGATGGCCAAGGATGACCACCTTCTCGAGGAGTGGTCGATGGCCAGGGATTCCCACCTTCTCTTTGAGTGGTCGATGGCCAGGGATTCCCACCTTCTCTTTGAGTGGCCGATGGCCAGGGATTCCCAGCTTCTCTTTGAGTGGCCGATGGCCAGGGATTCACACCTTCTCTTTGAGTGGTCGATGGCCAGGGATGACCACCTTCTCGAGGAGTGGTCGATGACCAGGGATTCCCACCTTCTCTTTGAGTGGCCGATGGCCAGGGATTCCCAACTTCTCTTTGAGTGGTCGATGGCCAGGGATGACCACCTTCTCGAGCAGTGGTCGATGGCCAGGGATTCCCACCTTCTCTTTGAGTGGTCGATGGCCAGGGATTCCCACCTTCTCTTTGAGTGTTCGATGGCCAGGGATTCCCACCTTCTCGAGGAGTGGCTGATGGCCAGGGATTCCCACCTTCTCGAGGAGTGGTCGATGGCCAGGGATTCCCACCTTCTCGAGGAGAGGTTGATGGCCAGGGATTCCCACCTTCTCGAGGAGTGGCTGGATGCCAGGGATTCCCACCTTCTCGAGGAGTGGTCGATGGCCAGGGATTCCCACCTTCTCTTTGAGTGGTCGATGGCCACTGATTCCCACCTTCTCTTTGAGTGGTCGATGGCCAGGGATTCCCACCTTCTGGAGGAGTAGTCGATGGCCAGGGATTCCCACCTTCTCGAGGAGTGGCCGATGGCCAGGGATTCCCACCTTCTCGAGGAGTGGTCGATGGCCAGGGATTCCCACCTTCACGATGAGTGGTTGATGGACAGGGATTCCCACCTTCTCTTTGAGTGGCCGGATGCCAGGGATTCCCACCTTCTCGAGGAGTGGTCGATGGCCAGGGATTCCCACCTTCTCGAGGAGTGGTCGATGGCCAGGGATTCCCACCTTCTCTTTGAGTGGTCGATGGCCAGGGATTCCCACCTACTCGAGGAGTGGCTGATGGCCAGGGATTCCCACCTTCTCGAGGAGTGGTCGATTGCCAGGGATTCCCACCTTTTCGAGGAGTGGTTGATGGCCAGGGATTCCCACCTTCTCTTTGAGTGGCCGGATGCCAGGGATTCCCACCTTCTCGAGGAGTGGTCGATGGCCAGGGATTCCCACCTTCTCGAGGAGTGGCCGATGGCCTGGGATTCCCACTTTCTCTTTCAGTGTTTGATGGCCAGGGATTCCCACCTTCTCTTTGACTGGCCGATGGCCAGGGATTCCCACCTTCTCTTTGAGGGTTTGATGGCCAGGGATTCCCACCTTCTCGAGGAGTAGCCGATGGCCAGGGATTCCCACCTTCTCTTTGAGTGGCCGATGGCCAGGGATTCCCTCCTTCTCTTTGAGTGGCCGATGGCCAGGGATTCCCACCTTCTCTTTGAGTGGTTGATGGCCAGGGATTCCCACCTTCTCGAGGAGTGGTCGACGGCCAGGGATTCCCACCTTCTCGAGGAGTGGTCGATGACCAGGGATTCCCACCTTCTCTTTGAGTGGCCGCTGGCCAGGGATTCCCACCTTCTCGAGGAGTGGTTGATGGCCAGGAATTCCCACCTTCTCGAGGAGTGGCCAATGACCTGGTATTCCCACCTTCTATTTGAGTGGCCGATGGCCAGGGATTCCCACTTTCTCGAGGAGAAGCCGTTGGACAGGGATTCCCACCTTCTCAATTAGTGTTCGATGGCCAGGGATTCCCACCTTCTCTTTGAGTGGTCGATGGCCAGGGATTGCCACCTTCTCTTTGAGTGGCCGATGGCCAGGGATTCCCACCTTCTCTTTGCGTGTTTGATGGCCTGGGATTCCCACCTTCTCGAGGAGTGGCCGATGGCCTGGGATTCCCACTTTCTCTTTCAGTGTTTGATGGCCAGGGATTCCCACCTTCTCTTTGAGTGTTTGATGGCCAGGGATTCCCACCTTCTCGAGGAGTAGCCGATGGCCAGGGATTCCCACCTTCTCGAGGAGTGGTCGATGGCCAGGGATTTCCACCTTCTCTTTGAGTGGCTGATGGCCAGGGATTCCCACCTTCTCTTTGAGTGTTTGATGGCCAGGGATTCCCACCTTCTCTTTGAGTGGTCGATGGCCAGGGATTACCACCTTCTCTTTGAGTGGCCGATGGCCAGGGATTCCCACCTTCACTTTGAGTGGCCGATGCCCAGGGATTCCCACATTCTCTTTGAGTGTTTGATGGCCAGGGTTTCCCACCTTCTCGAGGAGTGGACGATGGCCAGGGATTCCCACCTTCTCTTTGAGTGTCCGATGGCCAGGGATTCCCACCTTCTCTTTGAGTGGTTGATGGCCAGGGATTCCCACCTTCTCGAGGAGTGGTCGACGGCCAGGGATTCCCACCTTCTCGAGGAGTGGTCGATGACCAGGGATTCCCAACTTCTCTTTGAATGGCCGCTGGCCAGGGATTCCCACCTTCTCGAGGAGTGGTCGATGGCCAGGGATGACCACCTTCTCGAGGAGTGGTCGATGGCCAGGGATTCCCACCTTCTCTTTGAGTGGCCGATGGCCAGGGATTCCCACCTTCTCGAGGAGTAGCCGATGGACAGGGATTCCCACCTTCTCAAGGAGTGGTCGATGTCCAGGGATTCCCACCTTCTCTTTGAGTGTGTCGATGGCCAGGGATTCCCACCTTCTTGAGGAGTTCTTGATGGCCAGGGATTCCCACCTTCTCTTTGAGTGGCCGATGGCCAGGGATTCCCACCTTCTCTTTGAGTGTTTGATGGCCAGGAATTCCCAACTTCTCGATGAGTGGCCGATGGCCTGGGATTCCCACATTCTCTTTCAGTGTTTGATGGCCAGGGATTCCAACCTTCTCTTTGAGTGTTTGATGGCCAGGGATTCCCACCTTCTCTTTGAGTGTTCGATGGCCAGGGATTCCCACCTTCTCGAGGAGTGGTCGATGGCCAGGGATTACCACCTTCTCTTTGAGTGGCCGATGGACAGGGATTCCCACCTTCTCTTTGAGTGGCCAATGGCCAGGGATTTCCACCTTCTCTTTGAGTGGTCGATGGCCAAGGATGACCACCTTCTCGAGGAGTGGTCGATGGCCAGGGATTCCCACCTTCTCTTTGAGTGGTCGATGGCCAAGGATGACCACCTTCTCGAGGAGTGGCCGATGGCCAGGGATTCCCAGCTTCTCTTTGAGTGGCCGATGGCCAGGGATTCACACCTTCTCTTTGAGTGGTCGATGGCCAGGGATGACCACCTTCTCGAGGAGTGGTCGATGACCAGGGATTCCCACCTTCTCTTTGAGTGGCCGATGGCCAGGGATTCCCAACTTCTCTTTGAGTGGTCGATGGCCAGGGATGACCACCTTCTCGAGCAGTGGTCGATGGCCAGGGATTCCCACCTTCTCTTTGAGTGGTCGATGGCCAGGGATTCCCACCTTCTCTTTGAGTGTTCGATGGCCAGGGATTCCCACCTTCTCGAGGAGTGGCTGATGGCCAGGGATTCCCACCTTCTCGAGGAGTGGTCGATGGCCAGGGATTCCCACCTTCTCGAGGAGAGGTTGATGGCCAGGGATTCCCACCTTCTCGAGGAGTGGCTGGATGCCAGGGATTCCCACCTTCTCGAGGAGTGGTCGATGGCCAGGGATTCCCACCTTCTCTTTGAGTGGTCGATGGCCACTGATTCCCACCTTCTCTTTGAGTGGTCGATGGCCAGGGATTCCCACCTTCTGGAGGAGTAGTCGATGGCCAGGGATTCCCACCTTCTCGAGGAGTGGCCGATGGCCAGGGATTCCCACCTTCTCGAGGAGTCGTCGATGGCCAGGGATTCCCACCTTCACGATGAGTGGTTGATGGACAGGGATTCCCACCTTCTCTTTGAGTGGCCGGATGCCAGGGATTCCCACCTTCTCGAGGAGTGGTCGATGGCCAGGGATTCCCACCTTCTCGAGGAGTGGTCGATGGCCAGGGATTCCCACCTTCTCTTTGAGTGGTCGATGGCCAGGGATTCCCACCTACTCGAGGAGTGGCTGATGGCCAGGGATTCCCACCTTCTCGAGGAGTGGTCGATTGCCAGGGATTCCCACCTTTTCGAGGAGTGGTTGATGGCCAGGGATTCCCACCTTCTCTTTGAGTGGCCGGATGCCAGGGATTCCCACCTTCTCGAGGAGTGGTCGATGGCCAGGGATTCCCACCTTCTCGAGGAGTGGCCGATGGCCTGGGATTCCCACTTTCTCTTTCAGTGTTTGATGGCCAGGGATTCCCACCTTCTCTTTGACTGGCCGATGGCCAGGGATTCCCACCTTCTCTTTGAGGGTTTGATGGCCAGGGATTCCCACCTTCTCGAGGAGTAGCCGATGGCCAGGGATTCCCACCTTCTCTTTGAGTGGCCGATGGCCAGGGATTCCCTCCTTCTCTTTGAGTGGCCGATGGCCAGGGATTCCCACCTTCTCTTTGAGTGGTTGATGGCCAGGGATTCCCACCTTCTCGAGGAGTGGTCGACGGCCAGGGATTCCCACCTTCTCGAGGAGTGGTCGATGACCAGGGATTCCCACCTTCTCTTTGAGTGGCCGCTGGCCAGGGATTCCCACCTTCTCGAGGAGTGGTTGATGGCCAGGAATTCCCACCTTCTCGAGGAGTGGCCAATGACCTGGTATTCCCACCTTCTATTTGAGTGGCCGATGGCCAGGGATTCCCACTTTCTCGAGGAGAAGCCGTTGGACAGGGATTCCCACCTTCTCAATTAGTGTTCGATGGCCAGGGATTCCCACCTTCTCTTTGAGTGGTCGATGGCCAGGGATTGCCACCTTCTCTTTGAGTGGCCGATGGCCAGGGATTCCCACCTTCTCTTTGCGTGTTTGATGGCCTGGGATTCCCACCTTCTCGAGGAGTGGCCGATGGCCTGGGATTCCCACTTTCTCTTTCAGTGTTTGATGGCCAGGGATTCCCACCTTCTCTTTGAGTGTTTGATGGCCAGGGATTCCCACCTTCTCGAGGAGTAGCCGATGGCCAGGGATTCCCACCTTCTCGAGGAGTGGTCGATGGCCAGGGATTTCCACCTTCTCTTTGAGTGGCTGATGGCCAGGGATTCCCACCTTCTCTTTGAGTGTTTGATGGCCAGGGATTCCCACCTTCTCTTTGAGTGGTCGATGGCCAGGGATTACCACCTTCTCTTTGAGTGGCCGATGGCCAGGGATTCCCACCTTCACTTTGAGTGGCCGATGCCCAGGGATTCCCACATTCTCTTTGAGTGTTTGATGGCCAGGGTTTCCCACCTTCTCGAGGAGTGGACGATGGCCAGGGATTCCCACCTTCTCTTTGAGTGTCCGATGGCCAGGGATTCCCACCTTCTCTTTGAGTGGTTGATGGCCAGGGATTCCCACCTTCTCGAGGAGTGGTCGACGGCCAGGGATTCCCACCTTCTCGAGGAGTGGTCGATGACCAGGGATTCCCAACTTCTCTTTGAATGGCCGCTGGCCAGGGATTCCCACCTTCTCGAGGAGTGGTCGATGGCCAGGGATGACCACCTTCTCGAGGAGTGGTCGATGGCCAGGGATTCCCACCTTCTCTTTGAGTGGTCGATGGCCAGGGATTCCCACCTTCTATTTGAGTGGCCGATGGCCAGGGATTCCCACCTTCTCTTTGAGTGGTCGATGGCCAGGGATGACCACCTTCTCGAGGAGTGGTCGATGGCCAGGGAATCCCACCTTCTCTTTGAGTGGCCGATGGCCAGGGATTCCCACCTTCTCTTTGAGTGGTCGATGGCCAGGGATGACCACCTTCTCGAGCAGTGGTCGATGGCCAGGGATTCCCACCTTCTCTTTGAGTGGTCGATGGCCAGGGATTCCCACCTTCTCTTTGAGTGTTCGATGGCCAGGGATTCCCACCTTCTCGAGGAGAGGCTGATGGCCAGGGATTCCCACCTTCTCGAGGAGTGGTCGATGGCCAGGGATTCCCACCTTCTCGAGGAGTGGTTGATGGCCAGGGATTCCCACCTTCTATTTGAGTGGCTGGATGCCAGGGATTCCCACCTTCTCGAGGAGTGGTCGATGGCCAGGGATTCCCAACTTCTCGAGGAGTGGTCGATGGCCAGGGATTCCCACCTTCTCTTTGAGTGGTCAATGGCCAGGGATTCCCACCTTCTCGAGGAGTGGCCGTTGGCCAGGGATTCCCACCTTCTTGGGGAGTGGTTGATGGCCAGGGATTCCCACCTTCTCTTTGAGTGGTCGATGGCCAGGGATTCCCACCTTCTCGAGGAGTGGTCGATGGCCAGGGATTCCCAACTTCTCGAGGAGTGATTGATGGCCAGGGATTCCCACCTTCTCTTTGAGTGGCCGGATGCCAGGGATTCCCACCTTCTCGAGGAGTGGTCGATGGCCAGGGATTCCCACCTTCTCGAGGAGTGGTTGATGGCCAGGGATTCCCACCTTCTCTTTGAGTGGCCGGATGCCAGGGATTCCCAGCTTCTCTTTGAGTGGTCGACGGCCAGGGATTCCCAGCTACTCTTTAAGTGGCCGATGGCCAGGGATTCCCACCTTCTCGAGGAGTGGCCGATGGCCAGGGATTCCCACGTTCTCGAGGAGTGGTTGATGGCCAGGGATTCCCACCTTCTCGAGGAGTAGCCGATGGCCAGGGATTCCCACCTTCTCTTTGAGTGGTCGATGGCCAGGGATTCCCACCTTCTCTTTGAGTGGTTGATGGCCAGGGATTCCCAACTTCTCTTTGAGTGGCCGATGGCCAGGGATTCCCACCTTCTCGAGGAGTGGTTGATGGTCAGGGATTCCCAACTTCTCTTTGAGTGGCCGATGGCCAGGGATTCCCATTTTCTCGAGGAGTAGCCGATGGCCAGGGATTCCCACCTTCTCGAGGAGTGGCCGATGGCCAGGGATTCCCACCTTCTCGAGGAGTGGTCGATGGCCAGGGATTCCCAACTTCTCGAGGAGTGGTCGATGGCCAGGGATTCCCACCTTCTCTTTGAGTGGTCAATGGCCAGGGATTCCCACCTTCTCGAGGAGTGGCCGTTGGCCAGGGATTCCGACCTTCTTGGGGAGTGGTTGATGGCCAGGGATTCCCACCTTCTCTTTGAGTGGTCGATGACCAGGGATTCCCACCTTCTCTTTGAGTGGTCGATGGCCAGGGATTCCCACCTTCTCGAGGAGTGGTTGATGGCCAGGGATTCCCACCTTCTCTTTGCGTGTTTGATGGCCTGGGATTCCCACCTTCTCGAGGTGTGGCCGATGGCCTGGGATTCCCACTTTCTCTTTCAGTGTTTGATGGCCAGGGATTCCCACCTTCTCTTTGAGTGTTTGATGGCCAGGGATTCCCACCTTCTCGAGGAGTAGCCGATGGCCAGGGATTCCCACCTTCTCGAGGAGTGGTCGATGGCCAGGGATTTCCACCTTCTCTTTGAGTGGCTGATGGCCAGGGATTCCCACCTTCTCTTTGAGTGTTTGATGGCCAGGGATTCCCACCTTCTCTTTGAGTGGTCGATGGCCAGGGATTCCCACCTTCTCTTTGAGTGGTCGATGGCCAGGGATTCCCACCTTCTCTTTGAGAGGCCGATGGCCAGGGATTCCCAGCTTCTCTTTGAGTGGCCGATGGCCAGGGATTCACACCTTCTCTTTGAGTGGTCGATGGCCAGGGATGACCACCTTCTCGAGGAGTGGTCGATGACCAGGGATTCCCACCTTCTCTTTGAGTGGCCGATGGCCAGGGATTCCCAACTTCTCTTTGAGTGGTCGATGGCCAGGGATGACCACCTTCTCGAGCAGTGGTCGATGGCCAGGGATTCCCACCTTCTCTTTGAGTGGTCGATGGCCAGAGATTCCCACCTTCTCGAGGAGTGGCTGATGGCCAGGTATTCCCACCTTCTCGAGGAGTGGTCGATTGCCAGGGATTCCCACCTTCTCGAGGAGTGGTTGATGGCCAGGGATTCCCACCTTCTCTTTGAGTGGCCGGATGCCAGGGATTCCCACCTTCTCGAGGAGTGGTCGATGGCCAGGGATTCCCACCTTCTCGAGGAGTGGCCGATGGCCTGGGATTCCCACTTTCTCTTTCAGTGTTTGATGGCCAGGGATTCCCTCCTTCTCTTTGAGTGGCCGATGGCCAGGGATTCCCACCTTCTCTTTGAGTGGTTGATGGCCAGGGATTCCCACCTTCTCGAGGAGTGGTCGACGGCCAGGGATTCCCACCTTCTCGAGGAGTGGTCGATGACCAGGGATTCCCACCTTCTCTTTGAGTGGCCGTTGGCCAGGGATTCCCACCTTCTCGAGGAGTGGTTGATGGCCAGGAATTCCCACCTTCTCGAGGAGTGGCCAATGACCTGGTATTCCCACCTTCTATTTGAGTGGCCGATGGCCAGGGATTCCCACTTTCTCGAGGAGAAGCCGTTGGACAGGGATTCCCACCTTCTCAATTAGTGTTCGATGGCCAGGGATTCCCACCTTCTCTTTGAGTGGTCGATGGCCAGGGATTCCCACCTTCTCTTTGAGTGGCCGATGGCCAGGGATTCCCACCTTCTCTTTGCGTGTTTGATGGCCTGGGATTCCCACCTTCTCGAGGAGTGGCCGATGGCCTGGGATTCCCACTTTCTCTTTCAGTGTTTGATGGCCAGGGATTCCCACCTTCTCTTTGAGTGTTTGATGGCCAGGGATTCCCACCTTCTCGAGGAGTAGCCGATGGCCAGGGATTCCCACCTTCTCGAGGAGTGGTCGATGGCCAGGGATTTCCACCTTCTCTTTGAGTGGCTGATGGCCAGGGATTCCCACCTTCTCTTTGAGTGTTTGATGGCCAGGGATTCCCACCTTCTCTTTGAGTGGTCGATGGCCAGGGATTCCCACCTTCTCGAGGAGTGGCCGATGGCCAGGGATTCCCAACTTCTCTTTGAGTGGCCGATGCCCAGGGATTCCCACATTCTCTTTGAGTGTTTGATGGCCAGGGTTTCCCACCTTCTCTTTGAGTGGTCGATGGCCAGGGATTCCCACCTTCTCTTTGAGTGGCCGATGCCCAGGGATTCCCACCTTCTCTTTGAGTGGCCGATGCCCAGGGATTCCCACATTCTCTTTGAGTGTTTGATGGCCAGGGTTTCCCACCTTCTCGAGGAGTGGACGATGGCCAGGGATTCCCACCTTCTCTTTGAGTGTCCGATGGCCAGGGATTCCCACCTTCTCTTTGAGTGGTTGATGGCCAGGGATTCCCACCTTCTCGAGGAGTGGTCGACGGCCAGGGATTCCCACCTTCTCGAGGAGTGGTCGATGACCAGGGATTCCCAACTTCTCTTTGAATGGCCGCTGGCCAGGGATTCCCACCTTCTCGAGGAGTGGTCGATGGCCAGGGATGACCACCTTCTCGAGGAGTGGTCGATGGCCAGGGATTCCCACCTTCTCTTTGAGTGGTCGATGGCCAGGGATTCCCACCTTCTATTTGAGTGGCCGATGGCCAGGGATTCCCACCTTCTCTTTGAGTGGTCGATGGCCAGGGATGACCACCTTCTCGAGGAGTGGTCGATGGCCAGGGATTCCCACCTTCTCTTTGAGTGGCCGATGGCCAGGGATTCCCACCTTCTCTTTGAGTGGTGGATGGCCAGGGATGACCACCTTCTCGAGCAGTGGTCGATGGCCAGGGATTCCCACCTTCTCTTTGAGTGGTCGATGGCCAGGGATTCCCACCTTCTCTTTGAGTGTTCGATGGCCAGGGATTCCCACCTTCTCGAGGAGAGGCTGATGGCCAGGGATTCCCACCTTCTCGAGGAGTGGTCGATGGCCAGGGATTCCCACCTTCTCGAGGAGTGGTTGATGGCCAGGGATTCCCACCTTCTATTTGAGTGGCTGGATGCCAGGGATTCCCACCTTCTCGAGGAGTGGTCGATGGCCAGGGATTCCCACCTTCTCTTTGAGTGGTCAATGGCCAGGGATTCCCACCTTCTCGAGGAGTGGCCGTTGGCCAGGGATTCCCACCTTCTTGGGGAGTGGTTGATGGCCAGGGATTCCCACCTTCTCGAGGAGTGGTCGATGGCCAGGGATTCCCACCTTCTCGAGGAGTGGTTGATGGCCAGGGATTCCCACCTTCTCTTTGAGTGGCCGGATGCCAGGGATTCCCAGCTTCTCTTTGAGTGGTCGACGGCCAGGGATTCCCACCTACTCTTTAAGTGGCCGATGGCCAGGGATTCCCACCTTCTCGAGGAGTGGCCGATGGCCAGGGATTCCCACGTTCTCGAGGAGTGGTTGATGGCCAGGGATTCCCACCTTCTCGAGGAGTAGCCGATGGCCAGGGATTCCCACCTTCTCTTTGAGTGGTCGATGGCCAGGGATTCCCACCTTCTCTTTGAGTGGTTGATGGCCAGGGATTCCCAACTTCTCTTTGAGTGGCCGATGGCCAGGGATTCCCACCTTCTCGAGGAGTGGTTGATGGTCAGGGATTCCCAACTTCTCTTTGAGTGGCCGATGGCCAGGGATTCCCACCTTCTCGAGGAGTAGCCGATGGCCAGGGATTCCCACCTTCTCGAGGAGTGGCCGATGGCCAGGGATTCCCACCTTCTCGAGGAGTGGTCGATGGCCAGGGATTCCCAACTTCTCGAGGAGTGGCCGATGGCCAGGGATTCCCACCTTCTCGAGGAGTAGCCGATGGCCAGGGAATCCAACCTTCTCTTTGAGTGGCCGATGGCCAGGGATTCCCACCTTCTCTTTGAGTGGTCGATGGCCAGGGATGACCACCTTCTCGAGGAGTGGTCGATGACCAGGGATTCCCACCTTCTCTTTGAGTGGCCGATGGCCAGGGATTCCCAACTTCTCTTTGAGTGGTCGATGGCCAGGGATGACCACCTTCTCGAGCAGTGGTCGATGGCCAGGGATTCCCACCTTCTCTTTGAGTGGTCGATGGCCAGAGATTCCCACCTTCTCGAGGAGTGGCTGATGGCCAGGGATTCCCACCTTCTCGAGGAGTGGTCGATTGCCAGGGATTCCCACCTTCTCGAGGAGTGGTTGATGGCCAGGGATTCCCACCTTCTCTTTGAGTGGCCGGATGCCAGGGATTCCCACCTTCTCGAGGAGTGGTCGATGGCCAGGGATTCCCACCTTCTCGAGGAGTGGCCGATGGCCTGGGATTCCCACTTTCTCTTTCAGTGTTTGATGGCCAGGGATTCCCTCCTTCTCTTTGAGTGGCCGATGGCCAGGGATTCCCACCTTCTCTTTGAGTGGTTGATGGCCAGGGATTCCCACCTTCTCGAGGAGTGGTCGACGGCCAGGGATTCCCACCTTCTCGAGGAGTGGTCGATGACCAGGGATTCCCACCTTCTCTTTGAGTGGCCGTTGGCCAGGGATTCCCACCTTCTCGAGGAGTGGTTGATGGCCAGGAATTCCCACCTTCTCGAGGAGTGGCCAATGACCTGGTATTCCCACCTTCTATTTGAGTGGCCGATGGCCAGGGATTCCCACTTTCTCGAGGAGAAGCCGTTGGACAGGGATTCCCACCTTCTCAATTAGTGTTCGATGGCCAGGGATTCCCACCTTCTCTTTGAGTGGTCGATGGCCAGGGATTCCCACCTTCTCTTTGAGTGGCCGATGGCCAGGGATTCCCACCTTCTCTTTGCGTGTTTGATGGCCTGGGATTCCCACCTTCTCGAGGAGTGGCCGATGGCCTGGGATTCCCACTTTCTCTTTCAGTGTTTGATGGCCAGGGATTCCCACCTTCTCTTTGAGTGTTTGATGGCCAGGGATTCCCACCTTCTCGAGGAGTAGCCGATGGCCAGGGATTCCCACCTTCTCGAGGAGTGGTCGATGGCCAGGGATTTCCACCTTCTCTTTGAGTGGCTGATGGCCAGGGATTCCCACCTTCTCTTTGAGTGTTTGATGGCCAGGGATTCCCACCTTCTCTTTGAGTGGTCGATGGCCAGGGATTCCCACCTTCTCGAGGAGTGGCCGATGGCCAGGGATTCCCAACTTCTCTTTGAGTGGCCGATGCCCAGGGATTCCCACATTCTCTTTGAGTGTTTGATGGCCAGGGTTTCCCACCTTCTCTTTGAGTGGTCGATGGCCAGGGATTCCCACCTTCTCTTTGAGTGGCCGATGCCCAGGGATTCCCACCTTCTCTTTGAGTGGCCGATGCCCAGGGATTCCCACATTCTCTTTGAGTGTTTGATGGCCAGGGTTTCCCACCTTCTCGAGGAGTGGACGATGGCCAGGGATTCCCACCTTCTCTTTGAGTGTCCGATGGCCAGGGATTCCCACCTTCTCTTTGAGTGGTTGATGGCCAGGGATTCCCACCTTCTCGAGGAGTGGTCGACGGCCAGGGATTCCCACCTTCTCGAGGAGTGGTCGATGACCAGGGATTCCCAACTTCTCTTTGAATGGCCGCTGGCCAGGGATTCCCACCTTCTCGAGGAGTGGTCGATGGCCAGGGATGACCACCTTCTCGAGGAGTGGTCGATGGCCAGGGATTCCCACCTTCTCTTTGAGTGGTCGATGGCCAGGGATTCCCACCTTCTATTTGAGTGGCCGATGGCCAGGGATTCCCACCTTCTCTTTGAGTGGTCGATGGCCAGGGATGACCACCTTCTCGAGGAGTGGTCGATGGCCAGGGATTCCCACCTTCTCTTTGAGTGGCCGATGGCCAGGGATTCCCACCTTCTCTTTGAGTGGTGGATGGCCAGGGATGACCACCTTCTCGAGCAGTGGTCGATGGCCAGGGATTCCCACCTTCTCTTTGAGTGGTCGATGGCCAGGGATTCCCACCTTCTCTTTGAGTGTTCGATGGCCAGGGATTCCCACCTTCTCGAGGAGAGGCTGATGGCCAGGGATTCCCACCTTCTCGAGGAGTGGTCGATGGCCAGGGATTCCCACCTTCTCGAGGAGTGGTTGATGGCCAGGGATTCCCACCTTCTATTTGAGTGGCTGGATGCCAGGGATTCCCACCTTCTCGAGGAGTGGTCGATGGCCAGGGATTCCCACCTTCTCTTTGAGTGGTCAATGGCCAGGGATTCCCACCTTCTCGAGGAGTGGCCGTTGGCCAGGGATTCCCACCTTCTTGGGGAGTGGTTGATGGCCAGGGATTCCCACCTTCTCGAGGAGTGGTCGATGGCCAGGGATTCCCACCTTCTCGAGGAGTGGTTGATGGCCAGGGATTCCCACCTTCTCTTTGAGTGGCCGGATGCCAGGGATTCCCAGCTTCTCTTTGAGTGGTCGACGGCCAGGGATTCCCACCTACTCTTTAAGTGGCCGATGGCCAGGGATTCCCACCTTCTCGAGGAGTGGCCGATGGCCAGGGATTCCCACGTTCTCGAGGAGTGGTTGATGGCCAGGGATTCCCACCTTCTCGAGGAGTAGCCGATGGCCAGGGATTCCCACCTTCTCTTTGAGTGGTCGATGGCCAGGGATTCCCACCTTCTCTTTGAGTGGTTGATGGCCAGGGATTCCCAACTTCTCTTTGAGTGGCCGATGGCCAGGGATTCCCACCTTCTCGAGGAGTGGTTGATGGTCAGGGATTCCCAACTTCTCTTTGAGTGGCCGATGGCCAGGGATTCCCACCTTCTCGAGGAGTAGCCGATGGCCAGGGATTCCCACCTTCTCGAGGAGTGGCCGATGGCCAGGGATTCCCACCTTCTCGAGGAGTGGTCGATGGCCAGGGATTCCCAACTTCTCGAGGAGTGGTCGATGGCCAGGGATTCCCACCTTCTCTTTGAGTGGTCAATGGCCAGGGATTCCCACCTTCTCGAGGAGTGGCCGTTGGCCAGGGATTCCGACCTTCTTGGGGAGTGGTTGATGGCCAGGGATTCCCACCTTCTCTTTGAGTGGTCGATGACCAGGGATTCCCACCTTCTCTTTGAGTGGTCGATGGCCAGGGATTCCCACCTTCTCGAGGAGTGGTTGATGGCCAGGGATTCCCACCTTCTCTTTGCGTGTTTGATGGCCTGGGATTCCCACCTTCTCGAGGTGTGGCCGATGGCCTGGGATTCCCACTTTCTCTTTCAGTGTTTGATGGCCAGGGATTCCCACCTTCTCTTTGAGTGTTTGATGGCCAGGGATTCCCACCTTCTCGAGGAGTAGCCGATGGCCAGGGATTCCCACCTTCTCGAGGAGTGGTCGATGGCCAGGGATTTCCACCTTCTCTTTGAGTGGCTGATGGCCAGGGATTCCCACCTTCTCTTTGAGTGTTTGATGGCCAGGGATTCCCACCTTCTCTTTGAGTGGTCGATGGCCAGGGATTCCCACCTTCTCTTTGAGTGGTCGATGGCCAGGGATTCCCACCTTCTCTTTGAGAGGCCGATGGCCAGGGATTCCCTGCTTCTCTTTGAGTGGCCGATGGCCAGGGATTCACACCTTCTCTTTGAGTGGTCGATGGCCAGGGATGACCACCTTCTCGAGGAGTGGTCGATGACCAGGGATTCCCACCTTCTCTTTGAGTGGCCGATGGCCAGGGATTCCCAACTTCTCTTTGAGTGGTCGATGGCCAGGGATGACCACCTTCTCGAGCAGTGGTCGATGGCCAGGGATTCCCACCTTCTCTTTGAGTGGTCGATGGCCAGGGATTCCCACCTTCTCTTTGAGTGTTCGATGGCCAGGGATTCCCACCTTCTCGAGGAGTGGCTGATGGCCAGGGATTCCCACCTTCTCGAGGAGTGGTCGATGGCCAGGGATTCCCACCTTCTCGAGGAGTGGTTGATGGCCAGGGATTCCCACCTTCTCGAGGAGTGGCTGGATGCCAGGGATTCCCACCTTCTCGAGGAGTGGTCGATGGGCAGGGATTCCCACCTTCTCTTTGAGTGGTCGATGGCCAGGGATTCCCACCTTCTCTTTGAGTGGTCGATGGCCAGGGATTCCCACCTTCTGGAGGAGTAGTCGATGGCCAGGGATTCCCACCTTCTCGAGGAGTGGCCGATGGCCAGGGATTCCCACCTTCTCGAGGAGTGGTCGATGGCCAGGGATTCCCACCTTCACGATGAGTGGTTGATGGCCAGGGATTCCCACCTTCTCTTTGAGTGGCCGGATGCCAGGGATTCCCACCTTCTCGAGGAGTGGTCGATGGCCAGGGATTCCCACCTTCTCGAGGAGTGGTCGATGGCCAGGGATTCCCACCTTCTCTTTGAGTGGTCGATGGCCAGGGATTCCCACTTTCTCGAGGAGTGGCTGATGGCCAGGGATTCCCACCTTCTCGAGGAGTGGTCGATTGCCAGGGATTCCCACCTTCTCGAGGAGTGGTTGATGGCCAGGGATTCCCACCTTCTCTTTGAGTGGCCGGATGCCAGGGATTCCCACCTTCTCGAGGAGTGGTCGATGGCCAGGGATTCCCACCTTCTCGAGGAGTGGCCGATGGCCTGGGATTCCCACTTTCTCTTTCAGTGTTTGATGGCCAGGGATTCCCACCTTCTCTTTGACTGGCCGATGGCCAGGGATTCCCACCTTCTCTTTGAGGGTTTGATGGCCAGGGATTCCCACCTTCTCGAGGAGTAGCCGATGGCCAGGGATTCCCACCTTCTCTTTGAGTGGCCGATGGCCAGGGATTCCCTCCTTCTCTTTGAGTGGCCGATGGCCAGGGATTCCCACCTTCTCTATGAGTGGTTGATCGCCAGGGATTCCCACCTTCTCGAGGAGTGGTCGACGGCCAGGAATTCCCACCTTCTCGAGGAGTGGTCGATGACCAGGGATTCCCACCTTCTCTTTGAGTGGCCGCTGGCCAGGGATTCCCACCTTCTCGAGGAGTGGTGGATGGCCAGGAATTCCCACCTTCTCGAGGAGTGGCCAATGACCTGGTATTCCCACCATCTATTTGAGTGGCCGATGGCCAGGGATTCCCACTTTCTCGAGGAGTAGCCGTTGGACAGGGATTCCCACCTTCTCAATTAGTGTTCGATGGCCAGGGATTTCCACCTTCTCTTTGAGTGGTCGATGGCCAGGGATTCCCACCTTCTCTTTGAGTGGCCGATGGCCAGGGATTCCCACCTTCTCTTTGCGTGTTTGATGGCCTGGGATTCCCACCTTCTCGAGGAGTGGCCGATGGCCTGGCATTCCCACTTTCTCTTTCAGTGTTTGATGGCCAGGGATTCCCACCTTCTCTTTGAGTGTTTGATGGCCAGGGATTCCCACCTTCTCGAGAAGTAGCCGATGGCCAGGGATTCCCACCTTCTCGAGGAGTGGTCGATGGCCAGGGATTTCCACCTTCTCTTTGAGTGGCTGATGGCCAGGGATTCCCACCTTCTCTTTGAGTGTTTGATGGCCAGGGATTCCCACCTTCTCTTTGAGTGGTCGATGGCCAGGGATTACCACCTTCTCTTTGAGTGGCCGATGGCCAGGGATTCCCACCTTCTCTTTGAGTGGCCGATGCCCAGGGATTCCCACATTCTCTTTGAGTGTTTGATGGCCAGGGTTTCCCACCTTCTCGAGGAGTGGACGATGGCCAGGGATTCCCACCTTCTCTTTGAGTGGCCGATGGCCAGGGATTCCCACCTTCTCTTTGAGTGGTTGATGGCCAGGGATTCCCACCTTCTCGAGGAGTGGTCGACGGCCAGGGATTCCCACCTTCTGGAGGAGTGGTCGATGACCAGGGATTCCCACCTTCTCTTTGAATGGCCGCTGGCCAGGGATTCCCACCTTCTCGAGGAGTGGTCGATGGCCAGGAATGACCACCTTCTCGAGGAGTGGTCGATGGCCAGGGATTCCCACCTTCTCTTTGAGTGGTCGATGGCCAGGGATTCCCACCTTCTATTTGAGTGGCCGATGGCCAGGGATTCCCACCTTCTCTTTGAGTGGTCGATGGCCAGGGATGACCACCTTCTCGAGGAGTGGTCGATGGCCAGGGAATCCCACCTTCTCTTTGAGTGGCCGATGGCCAGGGATTCCCACCTTCTCTTTGAGTGGTCGATGGCCAGGGATGACCACCTTCTCGAGCAGTGGTCGATGGCCAGGGATTCCCACCTTCTCTTTGAGTGGTCGATGGCCAGGGATTCCCACCTTCTCTTTGAGTGTTCGATGGCCAGGGATTCCCACCTTCTCGAGGAGAGGCTGATGGCCAGGGATTCCCACCTTCTCGAGGAGTGGTCGATGGCCAGGGATTCCCACCTTCTCGAGGAGTGGCCAATGACCTGGTATTCCCACCATCTATTTGAGTGGCCGATGGCCAGGGATTCCCACTTTCTCGAGGAGTAGCCGTTGGACAGGGATTCCCACCTTCTCAATTAGTGTTCGATGGCCAGGGATTCCCACCTTCTCTTTGAGTGGCCGATGGCCAGGGATTCCCACTTTCTCTTTCAGTGTTTGATGGCCAGGGATTCCCACCTTCTCTTTGAGTGTTTGATGGCCAGGGAATCCCACCTTCTCTTTGAGTGGCCGATGGCCAGGGATTCCCACCTTCTCTTTGAGTGGTCGATGGCCAGGGATGACCACCTTCTCGAGCAGTGGTCGATGGCCAGGGATTCCCACCTTCTCTTTGAGTGGTCGATGGCCAGGGATTCCCACCTTCTCGAGGAGTGGTCGATGACCAGGGATTCCCACCTTCTCTTTGAGTGGCCGCTGGCCAGGGATTCCCACCTTCTCGAGGAGTGGTTGATGGCCAGGAATTCCCACCTTCTCGAGGAGTGGCCAATGACCTGGTATTCCCACCATCTATTTGAGTGGCCGATGGCCAGGGATTCCCACTTTCTCGAGGAGTAGCCGTTGGACAGGGATTCCCACCTTCTCAATTAGTGTTCGATGGCCAGGGATTCCCACCTTCTCTTTGAGTGGCCGATGGCCAGGGATTCCCACTTTCTCTTTCAGTGTTTGATGGCCAGGGATTCCCACCTTCTCTTTGAGTGTTTGATGGCCAGGGATTCCCACCTTCTCGAGGAGTAGCCGATGGCCAGGGATTCCCACCTTCTCGAGGAGTGGTCGATGGCCAGGGATTTCCACCTTCTCTTTGAGTGGCTGATGGCCAGGGATTCCCACCTTCTCTTTGAGTGTTTGATGGCCAGGGATTCCCACCTTCTCTTTGAGTGGTCGATGGCCAGGGATTACCACCTTCTCTTTGAGTGGCCGATGGCCAGGGATTCCCACCTTCTCTTTGAGTGGCCGATGCCCAGGGATTCCCACATTCTCTTTGAGTGTTTGATGGCCAGGGTTTCCCACCTTCTCGAGGAGTGGACGATGGCCAGGGATTCCCACCTTCTCTTTGAGTGGTTGATGGCCAGGGATTCCCACCTTCTCGAGGAGTGGTCGACGGCCAGGGATTCCCACCTTCTCTATGAGTGGTTGATGGCCAGGGATTCCCACCTTCTCGAGGAGTGGTCGACGGCCAGGGATTCCCACCTTCTCGAGGAGTGGTCGATGACCAGGGATTCCCACCTTCTCTTTGAGTGGCCGCTGGCCAGGGATTCCCACCTTCTCGAGGAGTGGTTGATGGCCAGGAATTCCCACCTTCTCGAGGAGTGGCCAATGACCTGGTATTCCCACCATCTATTTGAGTGGCCGATGGCCAGGGATTCCCACTTTCTCGAGGAGTAGCCGTTGGACAGGGATTCCCACCTTCTCAATTAGTGTTCGATGGCCAGGGATTCCCACCTTCTCTTTGAGTGGTCGATGGCCAGGGATTCCCACCTTCTCTTTGAGTGGCCGATGGCCAGGGATTCCCACCTTCTCTTTGCGTGTTTGATGGCCTGGGATTCCCACCTTCTCGAGGAGTGGCCGATGGCCTGGCATTCCCACTTTCTCTTTCAGTGTTTGATGGCCAGGGATTCCCACCTTCTCTTTGAGTGTTTGATGGCCAGGGATTCCCACCTTCTCGAGGAGTAGCCGATGGCCAGGGATTCCCACCTTCTCGAGGAGTGGTCGATGGCCAGGGATTCCCACCTTCTCTTTGAGTGTTTGATGGCCAGGGATTCCCACCTTCACTTTGAGTGGTCGATGGCCAGGGATTACCACCTTCTCTTTGAGTGTTCGATGGCCAGGGATTCCCACCTTCTCGAGGAGAGGCTGATGGCCAGGGATTCCCACCTTCTCGAGGAGTGGTCGATGGCCAGGGATTCCCACCTTCTCGAGGAGTGGCCAATGACCTGGTATTCCCACCATCTATTTGAGTGGCCGATGGCCAGGGATTCCCACTTTCTCGAGGAGTAGCCGTTGGACAGGGATTCCCACCTTCTCAATTAGTGTTCGATGGCCAGGGATTCCCACCTTCTCTTTGAGTGGCCGATGGCCAGGGATTCCCACTTTCTCTTTCAGTGTTTGATGGCCAGGGATTCCCACCTTCTCTTTGAGTGTTTGATGGCCAGGGAATCCCACCTTCTCTTTGAGTGGCCGATGGCCAGGGATTCCCACCTTCTCTTTGAGTGGTCGATGGCCAGGGATGACCACCTTCTCGAGCAGTGGTCGATGGCCAGGGATTCCCACCTTCTCTTTGAGTGGTCGATGGCCAGGGATTCCCACCTTCTCGAGGAGTGGTCGATGACCAGGGATTCCCACCTTCTCTTTGAGTGGCCGCTGGCCAGGGATTCCCACCTTCTCGAGGAGTGGTTGATGGCCAGGAATTCCCACCTTCTCGAGGAGTGGCCAATGACCTGGTATTCCCACCATCTATTTGAGTGGCCGATGGCCAGGGATTCCCACTTTCTCGAGGAGTAGCCGTTGGACAGGGATTCCCACCTTCTCAATTAGTGTTCGATGGCCAGGGATTCCCACCTTCTCTTTGAGTGGCCGATGGCCAGGGATTCCCACTTTCTCTTTCAGTGTTTGATGGCCAGGGATTCCCACCTTCTCTTTGAGTGTTTGATGGCCAGGGATTCCCACCTTCTCGAGGAGTAGCCGATGGCCAGGGATTCCCACCTTCTCGAGGAGTGGTCGATGGCCAGGGATTTCCACCTTCTCTTTGAGTGGCTGATGGCCAGGGATTCCCACCTTCTCTTTGAGTGTTTGATGGCCAGGGATTCCCACCTTCTCTTTGAGTGGTCGATGGCCAGGGATTACCACCTTCTCTTTGAGTGGCCGATGGCCAGGGATTCCCACCTTCTCTTTGAGTGGCCGATGCCCAGGGATTCCCACATTCTCTTTGAGTGTTTGATGGCCAGGGTTTCCCACCTTCTCGAGGAGTGGACGATGGCCAGGGATTCCCACCTTCTCTTTGAGTGGCCGATGGCCAGGGATTCCCACCTTCTCTTTGAGTGGTTGATGGCCAGGGATTCCCACCTTCTCGAGGAGTGGTCGACGGCCAGGGATTCCCACCTTCTCTATGAGTGGTTGATGGCCAGGGATTCCCACCTTCTCGAGGAGTGGTCGACGGCCAGGGATTCCCACCTTCTCGAGGAGTGGTCGATGACCAGGGATTCCCACCTTCTCTTTGAGTGGCCGCTGGCCAGGGATTCCCACCTTCTCGAGGAGTGGTTGATGGCCAGGAATTCCCACCTTCTCGAGGAGTGGCCAATGACCTGGTATTCCCACCATCTATTTGAGTGGCCGATGGCCAGGGATTCCCACTTTCTCGAGGAGTAGCCGTTGGACAGGGATTCCCACCTTCTCAATTAGTGTTCGATGGCCAGGGATTCCCACCTTCTCTTTGAGTGGTCGATGGCCAGGGATTCCCACCTTCTCTTTGAGTGGCCGATGGCCAGGGATTCCCACCTTCTCTTTGCGTGTTTGATGGCCTGGGATTCCCACCTTCTCGAGGAGTGGCCGATGGCCTGGCATTCCCACTTTCTCTTTCAGTGTTTGATGGCCAGGGATTCCCACCTTCTCTTTGAGTGTTTGATGGCCAGGGATTCCCACCTTCTCGAGGAGTAGCCGATGGCCAGGGATTCCCACCTTCTCGAGGAGTGGTCGATGGCCAGGGATTCCCACCTTCTCTTTGAGTGTTTGATGGCCAGGGATTCCCACCTTCACTTTGAGTGGTCGATGGCCAGGGATTACCACCTTCTCTTTGAGTGGCCGATGGCCAGGGATTCCCACCTTCTCTTTGAGTGGCCGATGCCCAGGGATTCCCACATTCTCTTTGAGTGTTTGATGGCCAGGGTTTCCCACCTTCTCGAGGAGTGGACGATGGCCAGGGATTCCCACCTTCTCTTTGAGTGGCCGATGGCCAGGGATTCCCACCTTCTCTTTGAGTGGCCGATGCCCAGGGATTCCCACATTCTCTTTGAGTGTTTGATGGCCAGAGTTTCCCACCTTCTCGAGGAGTGGACGATGGCCAGGGATTCCCACCTTCTCTTTGAGTGGCCGATGGCCAGGGATTCCCACCTTCTCTTTGAGTGGTTGATGGCCAGGGATTCCCACCTTCTCGAGGAGTGGTCGACGGCCAGGGATTCCCACCTTCTCTATGAGTGGTTGATGGCCAGGGATTCCCACCTTCTCGAGGAGTGGTCGACGGCCAGGGATTCCCACCTTCTCGAGGAGTGGTCGATGACCAGGGATTCCCACCTTCTCTTTGAGTGGCCGCTGGCCAGGGATTCCCACCTTCTCGAGGAGTGGTTGATGGCCAGGAATTCCCACCTTCTCGAGGAGTGGCCAATGACCTGGTATTCCCACCATCTATTTGAGTGGCCGATGGCCAGGGATTCCCACTTTCTCGAGGAGTAGCCGTTGGACAGGGATTCCCACCTTCTCAATTAGTGTTCGATGGCCAGGGATTCCCACCTTCTCTTTGAGTGGTCGATGGCCAGGGATTCCCACCTTCTCTTTGAGTGGCCGATGGCCAGGGATTCCCACCTTCTCTTTGCGTGTTTGATGGCCTGGGATTCCCACCTTCTCGAGGAGTGGCCGATGGCCTGGCATTCCCACTTTCTCTTTCAGTGTTTGATGGCCAGGGATTCCCACCTTCTCTTTGAGTGTTTGATGGCCAGGGATTCCCACCTTCTCGAGGAGTAGCCGATGGCCAGGGATTCCCACCTTCTCGAGGAGTGGTCGATGGCCAGGGATTCCCACCTTCTCTTTGAGTGTTTGATGGCCAGGGATTCCCACCTTCACTTTGAGTGGTCGATGGCCAGGGATTACCACCTTCTCTTTGAGTGGCCGATGGCCAGGGATTCCCACCTTCTCTTTGAGTGGCCGATGCCCAGGGATTCCCACATTCTCTTTGAGTGTTTGATGGCCAGGGTTTCCCACCTTCTCGAGGAGTGGACGATGGCCAGGGATTCCCACCTTCTCTTTGAGTGGCCGATGGCCAGGGATTCCCACCTTCTCTTTGAGTGGTTGATGGCCAGGGATTCCCAACTTCTCGAGGAGTGGTCGACGGCCAGGGATTCCCACCTTCTCGAGGAGTGGTCGATGACCAGGGATTCCCACCTTCTCTTTGAATGGCCGCTGGCCAGGGATTCCCACCTTCTCGAGGAGTGGTCGATGGCCAGGGATGACCACCTTCTCGAGGAGTGGTCGATGGCCAGGGATTCCCACCTTCTCTTTGAGTGGTCGATGGCCAGGGATTCCCACCTTCTATTTGAGTGGCCGATGGCCAGGGATTCCCACCTTCTCTTTGAGTGGTCGATGGCCAGGGATGACCACCTTCTCGAGGAGTGGTCGATGGCCAGGGAATCCCACCTTCTCTTTGAGTGGCCGATGGCCAGGGATTCCCACCTTCTCTTTGAGTGGTCGATGGCCAGGGATGACCACCTTCTCGAGCAGTGCTCGATGGCCAGGGATTCCCACCTTCTCTTTGAGTCGTCGATGGCCAGGGATTCCCACCTTCTCTTTGAGTGTTCGATGGCCAGGGATTCCCACCTTCTCGAGGAGAGGCTGATGGCCAGGGATTCCCACCTTCTCGAGGAGTGGTCGATGGCCAGGGATTCCCACCTTCTCGAGGAGTGGTTGATGGCCAGGGATTCCCACCTTCTATTTGAGTGGCTGGATGCCAGGGATTCCCACCTTCTCGAGGAGTGGTCGATGGCCAGGGATTCCCACCTTCTCTTTGAGTGGTCGATGGCCAGGGATTCCCACCTTTTCGAGGAGTGGCCGATTGCCAGGGATTCCCACCTTCTCTTTGAGTGGCCGGATGCCAGGGATTCTCACCTTCTCGAGGAGTGGTCGACGGCCAGGGATTCCCACCTTCTCGTGGAGTGGTCGATGGCCTGGGTTTCCCACCTTCTCTTTGAGTGGTCGATGGCCAGGGATTCCCACCTTCTCGAGGAGTGGCTGATGGCCAGGGATTCCCACCTTCTCGAGGAGTGGTCGATGGCCAGGGATTCCCACCTTCTGGAGGAGTGGTCGATGGCCGGGGATTCCCACCTTCTCGAGGAGTGGTCGATGGCCAGGGATTCCCACCTTCTCGAGGAATGGTCGACGGCCAGGGATTCCCAACTTCTCGAGGAATGGTCGATGACCAGGTATTCCCACCTTCTCTTTGAGTGGCCGCTGGCCAGGGATTCCCACCTTCTCGAGGAGTGGTTGATGGCCAGGAATTTCCACCTTCTCGAGGAGTGGCCAATGGCCAGGGATTCCCACCTTCTCTTTGCGTGTTTGATGACCTGGAATTCCCACCTTCTCGAGGAGTGGCCGATGGCCTGGGATTCCCACTTTCTCTTTCAGTGTTTGATGGCCAGGGATTCCCACCTTCTCTTTGAGTGTTTGATGGCCAGGGATTCCCACCTTCTCGAGGAGTAGCCGATGGCCAGGGATTCCCACCTTCTCGAGGAGTGGTCGATGGCCAGGGATTTCCACCTTCTCTTTGAGTGGCTGATGGCCAGGGATTCCCACCTTCTCTTTGAGTGTTTGATGGCCAGGGATTCCCACCTTCTCTTTGAGTGGTCGATGGCCAGGGATTACCACCTTCTCTTTGAGTGGCCGATGGCCAGGGATTCCCACCTTCTCTTTGAGTGGCCGATGCCCAGGGATTCCCACATTCTCTTTGAGTGTTTGATGGCCAGGGTTTCCCACCTTCTCGAGGAGTGGACGATGGCCAGGGATTCCCACCTTCTCTTTGAGTGGCCGATGGCCAGGGATTCCCACCGTCTCTTTGAGTGGTTGATGGCCAGGGATTCCCACCTTCTCGAGGAGTGGTCGACGGCCAGGGATTCCCACCTACTCTTTGAGTGGCCGCTTGCCAGGGATTCCCAACTTCTCGAGGAGTGGTCGATGGCCAGGGATGACCACCTTCTCGAGGAGTGGTCGATGGCCAGGGATTCCCACCTTCTCTTTGGGAGGTCGATGGCCAGGGATTCCCACCTTCTATTTGAGTGGCCGTTGGCCAGGGATTCCCACCTTCTCTTTGAGTGGTCGATGGCCAGCGATGACCACCTTCTCGAGGAGTGGTCGATGGCCAGGGAATCCCACCTTCTCTTTGAGTGGCCGATGGCCAGGGATTCCCACCTTCTCTTTGAGTGGTCGATGGCCAGGGATAACCACCTTCTCGAGCAGTGGTCGATGGCCAGGGATTCCCACCTTCTCTTTGAGTGGTCGATGGCCAGAGATTCCCACCTTCTCTTTGAGTGTTCGATGGCCAGGGATTCCCACCTTCTCGAGGAGAGGCTGATGGCCAGGGATTCCCACCTTCTCGAGGAGTGGTCGATATCCAGGGATTCCCACCTTCTCGAGGAGTGGTTGATGGCCAGGGATTCCCACCTTCTATTTGAGTGGCTGGATGCCAGGGATTCCCACCTTCTCGAGGAGTGGTCGATGGCCAGGGATTCCCACCTTCTCTTTGAGTGGTCGATGGCCAGGGAATCCCACCTTCTCGAGGAGTGGCCGATTGCCAGGGATTCCCACCTTCTCTTTGAGTGGCCGGATGCCAGGGATTCTCACCTTCTCGAGGAGTGGTCGACGGCCAGGGATTCCCACCTTCTCGTGGAGTGGTCGATGGCCTGGGTTTCCCACCTTCTCTTTGAGTGGTCGATGGCCAGGGATTCCCACCTTCTCGAGGAGTGGCTGATTGCCAGGGATTCCCACCTTCTCGAGGAGTGGTCGATGGCCAGGGATTCCCACCTTCTGGAGGAGTGGTCGATGGCCAGGGATTCCCACCTTCTCGAGGAGTGGTCGATGGCCAGGGATTCCCACATTCTCGAGGAGTGGTCGACGGCCAGGGATTCCCAACTTCTCGAGGAATGTTCGATGACCAGGTATTCCCACCTTCTCTTTGAGTGGCCGCTGGCCAGGGATTCCCACCATCTCTAGGAGTGGTTGATGGCCAGGAATTTCCACCTTCTCGAGGAGTGGCCAATGGCCAGGGATTCCCACCTTCTCTTTGAGTGTTTGATGGCCAGGGATTCCCACCTTCTCGAGGAGTAGCCGATGGCCAGGGATTCCCACCTTCTCGAGGAGTGGTCGATGGCCAGGGATTCCCACCTTCTCTTTGAGTGGCTGATGACCAGGGATTCCCACCTTCTCGAGGAGTGGTCGATGGCCAGGGATTCCCACATTCACGAGGAGTGGTTGATGGCCAGGGATTCCCACCTACTCTTTGAGTGGCCGGATGCCAGGGATTCCCACCTTATCGAGGAGTGGTCGATGGCCAGGGATTCCCACCTTCTCGAGGAGTGGTCGATGGCCAGGGATTCCCACCTTCTCTTTGAGTGGTCGATGGCCAGGGATTCCCACCTTCTCTTTGAGTGGTCAATGGCCAGGGATTCCCACCTTCTCTTTGAGTGGTCAATGGCCAGGGATTCCCACCTTCTCTTTGAGTGGCCGGATGCCAGGGATTCCCACCTTCTCGAGGAGTGGTCGATGGCCAGGGATTCCCACCTTCTCGAGGAGTGGCCGATGTCCTGGGATTCCCACTTTCTCTTTCAGTGTTTGATGGCCAGGGATTCCCACCTTTTCTTTGAGTGGCCGATGTCCAGGGATTCCCACCTTCTCTTTGAGGGTTTGATGGCCAGGGATTCCCACCTTCTCGAGGAGTAGCCGATGGCCAGGGATTCCCACCTTCTCGAGGTGTGGTCGATGGCCAGGGATTCCCACCTTCTCTTTGAGTGGCCGATGGCCAGGGATTCCCACCTTCTCTTTGAGTGTTTGATGGCCAGGGTTTCCCACCTTCTCGAGGAGTGGTCGATGGCCAGGGATTCCCACCTTCTCTTTGAGTGGCCGATGGCCAGGGATTCCCACCTTCTTTTGAGTGGTTGATGGCCAGGAATTCCCACCTTCTCGAGGAGTGGTCGACGGCCAGGGATTCCCACCTTCTCGAGGAGTGGTCGATGACCAGGGATTCCCACCTTCTCTTTGAGTGGCCGCTGGCCAGGGATTCCCACCTTCTCGAGGAGTGGTCGATGGCCAGGGATGACCACCTTCTCGAGGAGTGGTCGATGCCCAGGGATTCCCACCTTCTCTTTGAGTGGTCCATGGCCAGGGATGACCACCTTCTCGAGGAGTGGTCGATGGCCAGGGATTCCCACCTTCTCTTTGAGTGGCCGATGGCCAGCGATTCCCACCTTCTCTTTGAGTGGTCGATGGCCAGGGATGACCACCTTCTCGAGCAGTTGTCGATGGCCAGGGATTCCCACCTTCTCTTTGAGTGTTCGATGGCCAGGGATTGCCACCTTCTAGAGGAGAGGCTGATGGCCAGGGATTCCCACCTTCTCGAGGAGTGGTCGATGGCCAGGCATTCCCACCTTCTCGAGGAGTGGTTGATGGCCAGGGATTCCCACCTTCTCTTTGAGTGGCTGGATGCCAGGGATTCCCATCTTCTCGAGGAGTGGTCGATGGCCAGGGATTCCCAGCTTCTCTTTGAGTGGTCGATGGCCAGGGATTCCCACCTTCTCTTTGAGTGGTCGATGGACTGGGATTCCCACATTCTGGAGGAGTAGTCGATGGCCAGGGATTCCCACCTTCTCGAGGAGTGGTCGATGGCCAGGGATTCCCAACTTCTGGAGGAGTGGTCGATGTCCAGGGATTCCCACCTTCTAGAGGAGTGGTCGATGGCCAGGGATTCCCACCTTCTCGAGGAGTGGTCGACGGCCAGGGATTCCCACCTTCTCGAGGAGTGGTCGATGGCCAGGGATTCCCACCTTCTCTTTGAGTGGTCGATGGCCAGGGATTCCCACCTTCTCTTTGAGTGTTTGATGGCCAGGGATTCCCAACTTCTCGATGAGTGGCCGATGGCCTGGGATTCCCACATTCTCTTTCAGTGTTTGATGGCCAGGGATTCCAAACTTCTCTTTGAGTGTTTGATGGCCAGGGATTCCCACCTTCTCGAGGAGTAGCCGATGGCCAGGGATTCCCATCTTCTCGAGGAGTGGTCGATGGCCAGGGATTCCCACCTTCTCTTTGAGTGGCTGATGGCCAGGGATTCCCACCTTCTCTTTGAGTGTTTGATGGCCAGGGATTCCCACCTTCTCGAGGAGTGGTCGATGGCCAGGGATTACCACCTTCTCTTTGAGTGGCCGATGGACAGGGATTCCCACCTTCTCTTTGAGTGGCCAATGTCCAGGGATTCCCACCTTCTCTTTGAGTGGTCGATGGCCAGGGATTCCCACCTTCTCTTTGAGTGGCCGATGGCCAGGGATTCCCAGCTTCTCTTTGAGTGGTCGATGGCCAGGGATTCCCACCTTCTCTTTGAGTGGTCGATGGCCAGGGATTCCCACCTTTCGAGGAGTGGTTGATGGCCAGGGATTCCCACCTTCTCTTGGAGTGGCCGGATGCCAGGGATTACCACCTTCTCGAGGAGTGGTCGATGGCCAGGGATTCCCACCTTCTCTTTGAGTGGTCGATGGCCAGGGATTCCCACCTTTTCTTTGAGTGGCCGATGTCCAGGGATTCCCACCTTCTCTTTGAGGGTTTGATGGCCAGGGATTCCCACCTTCTCGAGGAGTAGCCGATGGCCAGGGATTCCCACCTTCTCGAGGAGTGGTCGATGGCCAGGGATTCCCACCTTCTCTTTGAGTGGCCGATGGCCGGGGATTCCCACCTTCTCTTTGAGTGTTTGATGGCCAGGGTATCCCACCTTCTCGAGGAGTGGTCGATGGCCAGGGATTCCCACCTTCTCTTTGAGTGGTCGATGGCCAGGGATTCCCACCTTCTCTTTGAGTGGCCGATGGCCAGGGATTTCCACCTTCTCGAGGAGTGGTCGACGGCCAGGGATTCCCACCTTCTCGAGGAGTGGTCGATGACCAGGGATTCCCACCTTCTCTTTGAGTGGCCGCTGACCAGGGATTCCCACCTTCTCGAGGAGTGGTCGATGGCCAGGGATGACCACCTTCTCGAGGAGTGGTCGATGGCCAGGGATTCCCACCTTCTCTTTGAGTGGTCGATGGCCAGGGATGACCACCTTCTCGAGGAGTGGTCGATGGGCAGGGATTCCCACCGTCTCTTTGAGTGGCCGATGGCCAGCGATTCCCACCTTCTCTTTGAGTGGTCGATGGCCAGGGATGACCACCTTCTCGAGCAGTTGTCGATGGCCAGGGATTCCCACCTTCTCTTTGAGTGGTCGATGGCCAGGGATTCCCACCTTCTCTTTGAGTGTTCGATGGCCAGGGATTGCCACCTTCTCGAGGAGAGGCTGATGGCCAGGGATTCCCACCTTCTCGAGGAGTGGTCGATGGCCAGGGATTCCCACCTTCTCGAGGAGTGGTTGATGGCCAGGGATTCCCACGTTCTCTTTGAGTGGCTGGATGCCAGGGATTCCCACCTTCTCGAGGAGTGGTCGATGGCCAGGGATTCCCAGCTTCTCTTTGAGTGGTCGATGGCCAGGGATTCCCACCGTCTCTTTGAGTGGTCGATGGCCTGGGATTCCAACATTCTGGAGGAGTAGTCGATGGCCAGGGATTCCCACCTTCTCGAGGAGTGGTCGATGGCCAGGGTTTCCCACCTTCTGGAGGAGTGGTCGATGGCCAGGGATTCCCACCTTCTAGAGGAGTGGTCGATGGCCAGGGATTCCCAACTTCTCGAGGAGTGGTCGACGGCCAGGGATTCCCACCTTCTCGAGGAGTGGTCGTTGACCAGGGATTCCCACCTTCTCTTTGAGTGGCCGCTGGCCAGGGATTCCCACCTTCTCGAGGAGTGGTTGATGGCCAGGAAATTCCACCTTCTCGAGGAGTGGCCAATGGCCAGGGATTCCCACCTTCTCTTTGAGTGGCCGATGGCCAGGGATTCCCACCTTCTCGAGGAGTACCCGATGGACAGGGATTCCCACCTTCTCAAGGAGTGGTCGATGGCCAGGGATTCCCACCTTCTCTTTGAGTGGTCGATGGCCAGGGATTCCCACCTTCTTGAGGAGTTCTTGATGGCCAGGGATTCCCACCTTCTCTTTGAGTGGCCGATGGCCAGGGATTCCCACCTTCTCTATGAGTGTTTGATGGCCAGGGATTCCCAACTTCTCGATGAGTGGCCGATGGCCTGGGATTCCCACATTCTCTTTCAGTGTTTGATGGCCAGGGATTCCAAACTTCTCTTTGTGTGTTTGATGGCCAGGGATTCCCACCTTCTCGAGGAGTAGCCGATGGCCAGGGATTCCCATCTTCTCGAGGAGTGGTCGATGGCCAGGGATTCCCACCTTCTCTTTGAGTGGCTGATGGCCAGGGATTCCCACCTTCTCTTTGAGTGTTTGATGGCCAGGGATTCCCACCTTCTCGAGGAGTGGTCGATGGCCAGGGATTACCACCTTCTCTTTGAGTGGCCGATGGACAGGGATTCCCACCTTCTCTTTGAGTGGTCGATGGACTGGGATTCCCACATTCTCGAGGAGTGGTCGATGGCCAGGGATTCCCACCTTCTCTTTGAGTGGTCGATGGCCAGGGATTCCCACCTTCTTGAGGAGTTCTTGATGGCCAGGGATTCCCACCTTCTCTTTGAGTGGCCGATGGCCAGGGATTCCCACCTTCTCTTTGAGTGTTTGATGGCCAGGGATTCCCAACTTCTCGATGAGTGGCCGATGGCCTGGGATTCCCACATTCTCTTTCAGTGTTTGATGGCCAGGGATTCCAAACTTCTCTTTGTGTGTTTGATGGCCAGGGATTCCCACCTTCTCGAGGAGTACCCGATGGCCAGGGATTCCCATCTTCTCGAGGAGTGGTCGATGGCCAGGGATTCCCACCTTCTCTTTGAGTGGCTGATGGCCAGGGATTCCCACCTTCTCTTTGAGTGTTTGATGGCCAGGGATTCCCACCTTCTCGAGGAGTGGTCGATGGCCAGGGATTACCACCTTCTCTTTGAGTGGCCGATGGACAGGGATTCCCACCTTCTCTTTGAGTGGTCGATGGACTGGGATTCCCACATTCTGGAGGAGTAGTCGATGGCCAGGGATTCCCACCTTCTCGAGGAGTGGTCGATGGCCAGGGATTCCCAACTTCTGGAGGAGTGGTCGATGGCCAGGGATTCCCACCTTCTCTTTGAGTGGCCGATGGCCAGGTATTCCCACCTTCTCTTTGAGTGGTCGATGGCCAGGGATGACCACCTTCTCGAGGAGTGGTCGATGACCAGGGATTCCCACCTTCTCTTTGAGTGGCCGATGGCCAGGGATTCCCAACTTCTCTTTGAGTGGCCGGATGCCAGGGATTCTCACCTTCTCGAGGAGTGGTCGACGGCCAGGGATTCCCACCTTCTCGTGGAGTGGTCGATGGCCTGGGTTTCCCACCTTCTCTTTGAGTGGTCGATGGCCAGGGATTCCCACCTTCTCGAGGAGTGGCTGATGGCCAGGGATTCCCACCTTCTCCAGGAGTGGTCGATGGCCAGGGATTCCCACCTTCTCGAGGAGTGGTCGATGGCCAGGGATTCCCAGCTTCTCGAGGAGTGGTCGATGGCCAGGGATTCCCACCTTCTCGAGGAGTGGTCGACGGCCAGGGATTCCCAACTTCTCGAGGAATGTTCGATGACCAGGTATTCCCACCTTCTCTTTGAGTGGCCGCTGGCCAGGGATTCCCAACATCTCTAGGAGTGGTTGATGGCCAAGAATTTCCACCTTCTCGAGGAGTGGCCAATGGCCAGGGATTCCCACCTTCTCTTTGAGTGGCCGATGGCCAGGTATTCGCACCTTCTCTTTGAGTGTTTGATGGCCAGGGATTCCCAACTTCTCGATGAGTGGCCGATGGCCTGGGATTCCCACTTTCTCTTTCAGTGTTTGATGGCCAGGGATTCCCACCTTCTCTTTGAGTGTTTGATGGCCAGGGATTCCCACCTTCTCGAGGAGTAGCCGATGGCCAGGGATTCCCACCTTCTCGAGGAGTGGTCGATGGCCAGGGATTCCCACCTTCTCTTTGAGTGGCTGATGACCAGGGATTCCCACCTTCTCGAGGAGTGGTCGATGGCCAGGGATTCCCACCTTCACGAGGAGTGGTTGATGGCCAGGGATTCCCACCTACTCTTTGAGTGGCCGGATGCCAGGGATTCCCACCTTCTCGAGGAGTGGTCGATGGCCAGGGATTCCCACCTTCTCGAGGAGTGGTCGATGGCCAGGGATTCCCACCTTCTCTTTGAGTGGTCGATGGCCAGGGATTCCCACCTTCTCTTTGAGTGGTCAATGGCCAGGGATTCCCACCTTCTCTTTGAGTGGTCAATGGCCAGGGATTCCCACCTTCTCTTTGAGTGGCCGGATGCCAGGGATTCCCACCTTCTCGAGGAGTGGTCGATGGCCAGGTATTCCCACCTTCTCGAGGAGTGGCCGATGTCCTGGGATTCCCACTTTCTCTTTCAGTGTTTGATGGCCAGGGATTCCCACCTTTTCTTTGAGTGGCCGATGTCCAGGGATTCCCACCTTCTCTTTGAGGGTTTGATGGCCAGGGATTCCCACCTTCTCGAGGAGTAGCCGATGGCCAGGGATTCCCACCTTCTCGAGGAGTGGTCGATGGCCAGGGATTCCCACCTTCTCTTTGAGTGGCCGATGGCCAGGGATTCCCACCTTCTCTTTGAGTGTTTGATGGCCAGGGTTTCCCACCTTCTCGAGGAGTGGTCGATGGCCAGGGATTCCCACCTTCTGTTTGAGTGGCCGATGGCCAGGGATTCCCACCTTCTTTTGAGTGGTTGATGGCCAGGGATTCCCACCTTCTCGAGGAGTGGTCGACGGCCAGGGATTCCCACCTTCTCGAGGAGTGGTCGATGGCCAGGGATTCCCACCTTCTCGAGGAGTGGTTGATGGCCAGGGATTCCCACCTTCTCTTTGAGTGGCTGGATGCCAGGGATTCCCACCTTCTCGAGGAGTGGTCAATGGCCAGGGATTCCCACCTTCTCTTTGAGTGGTCGATGGACTGGGATTCCCACATTCTGGAGGAGTAGTCGATGGCCAGGGATTCCCACCTTCTCGAGGAGTGGTCGATGGCCAGGGATTCCCAACTTCTGGAGGAGTGGTCGATGGCCAGGGATTCCCACCTTCTCTTTGAGTGGCCGATGGCCAGGGATTCCCACCTTCTCTTTGAGTGGTCGATGGCCAGGGATGACCACCTTCTCGAGGAGTGGTCGATGACCAGGGATTCCCACCTTCTCTTTGAGTGGCCGATGGCCAGGGATTCCCAACTTCTCTTTGAGTGGCCGGATGCCAGGGATTCTCACCTTCTCGAGGAGTGGTCGACGGCCAGGGATGACCACCTTCTCGAGGAGTGGTCGATGGCCAGGGATTCCCACCTTCTCTTTGAGTGGTCCATGGCCAGGGATGACCACCTTCTCGAGGAGTGGTCGATGGCCAGGGATTCCCACCTTCTCTTTGAGTGGCCGATGGCCAGCGATTCCCACCTTCTCTTTGAGTGGTCGATGGCCAGGGATGACCACCTTCTCGAGCAGTTGTCGATGGCCAGGGATTCCCACCTTCTCTTTGAGTGTTCGATGGCCAGGGATTGCCACCTTCTCGAGGAGAGGCCGATGGCCAGGGATTCCCACCTTCTCGAGGAGTAGCCGATGGACAGGGATTCCCACCTTCTCAAGGAGTGGTCGATGGCCAGGGATTCCCACCTTCTCTTTGAGTGGTCGATGGCCAGGGATTCCCACCTTCTTGAGGAGTTCTTGATGGCCAGGGATTCCCACCTTCTCTTTGAGTGGCCGATGGCCAGGGATTCCCACCTTCTCTTTGAGTGTTTGATGGCCAGGGATTCCCAACTTCTCGATGAGTGGCCGATGGCCTGGGATTCCCACATTCTCTTTCAGTGTTTGATGGCCAGGGATTCCAAACTTCTCTTTGTGTGTTTGATGGCCAGGGATTCCCACCTTCTCGAGGAGTAGCCGATGGCCAGGGATTCCCATCTTCTCGAGGAGTGGTCGATGGCCAGGGATTCCCACCTTCTCTTTGAGTGGCTGATGGCCAGGGATTCCCACCTTCTCTTTGAGTGTTTGATGGCCAGGGATTCCCACCTTCTCGAGGAGTGGTCGATGGCCAGGGATTACCACCTTCTCTTTGAGTGGCCGATGGACAGGGATTCCCACCTTCTCTTTGAGTGGCCAATGTCCAGGGATTCCCACCTTCTCTTTGAGTGGTCGATGGCCAGGGATTCCCACCTTCTCTTTGAGTGGCCGATGGCCAGGGATTCCCAGCTTCTCTTTGAGTGGCCGATGGCCAGGGATTCCCACCTTCTCTTTGAGTGGTCGATGGCCAGGGATGACCACCTTCTCGAGGAGTGGTCGATGACCAGGGATTCCCACCTTCTCTTTGAGTGGCCGATGGCCAGGGATTCCCAACTTCTCTTTGAGTGGCCGGATGCCAGGGATTCTCACCTTCTCGAGGAGTGGTCGACGGCCAGGGATTCCCACCTTCTCGTGGAGTGGTCGATGGCCTGGGTTTCCCACCTTCTCTTTGAGTGGTCGATGGCCAGGGATTCCCACCTTCTCGAGGAGTGGCTGATGGCCAGGGATTCCCACCTTCTCGAGGAGTGGTCGATGGCCAGGGATTCCCACCTTCTGGAGGAGTGGTCGATGGCCAGGGATTCCCACCTTCTCGAGGAGTGGTCGATGGCCAGGGATTCCCACCTTCTCGAGGAGTGGTCGACGGCCAGGGATTCCCAACTTCTCGAGGAATGTTCGATGACCAGGGATTCCCACATTCTCTTTGAGTGTTTGATGGCCAGGGTTTCCCACCTTCTCGAGGAGTGGTCGATGGCCAGGGATTCCCACCTTCTCTTTGAGTGGCCGATGGCCAGGGATTCCCACCTTCTTTTGAGTGGTTGATGGCCAGGGATTCCCACCTTCTCGAGGAGTGGTCGACGGCCAGGGATTCCCACCTTCTCGAGGAGTGGTCGATGACCAGGGATTCCCACCTTCTCTTTGAGTGGCCGCTGGCCAGGGATTCCCACCTTCTCGAGGAGTGGTCGATGGCCAGGGATGACCACCTTCTCGAGGAGTGGCCAATGGCCAGGGATTCCCACCTTCTCTTTGAGTGGCCGATGGCCAGGTATTCGCACCTTCTCTTTGAGTGTTTGATGGCCAGGGATTCCCAACTTCTCGATGAGTGGCCGATGGCCTGGGATTCCCACTTTCTCTTTCAGTGGTCGATGGCCAGGGATTCCCACCTTCTCTTTGAGTGTTTGATGGCCAGGGATTCCCACCTTCTCGAGGAGTAGCCGATGGCCAGGGATTCCCACCTTCTCGAGGAGTGGTCGATGGCCAGGGATTCCCACCTTCTCTTTGAGTGGCTGATGACCAGGGATTCCCACCTTCTCGAGGAGTGGTCGATGGCCAGGGATTCCCACCTTCACGAGGAGTGGTTGATGGCCAGGGATTCCCACCTACTCTTTGAGTGGCCGGATGCCAGGGATTCCCACCTTCTCGAGGAGTGGTCGATGGCCAGGGATTCCCACCTTCTCGAGGAGTGGTCGATGGCCAGGGATTCCCACCTTCTCTTTGAGTGGTCGATGGCCAGGGATTCCCACCTTCTCTTTGAGTGGTCAATGGCCAGGGATTCCCACCTTCTCTTTGAGTGGTCAATGGCCAGGGATTCCCACCTTCTCTTTGAGTGGCCGGATGCCAGGGATTCCCACCTTCTCGAGGAGTGGTCGATGGCCAGGTATTCCCACCTTCTCGAGGAGTGGCCGATGTCCTGGGATTCCCACTTTCTCTTTCAGTGTTTGATGGCCAGGGATTCCCACCTTTTCTTTGAGTGGCCGATGTCCAGGGATTCCCACCTTCTCTTTGAGGGTTTGATGGCCAGGGATTCCCACCTTCTCGAGGAGTAGCCGATGGCCAGGGATTCCCACCTTCTCGAGGAGTGGTCGATGGCCAGGGATTCCCACCTTCTCTTTGAGTGGCCGATGGCCAGGGATTCCCACATTCTCTTTGAGTGTTTGATGGCCAGGGTTTCCCACCTTCTCGAGGAGTGGTCGATGGCCAGGGATTCCCACCTTCTCTTTGACTGGCCGATGGCCAGGGATTCCCACCTTCTTTTGAGTGGTTGATGGCCAGGGATTCCCACCTTCTCGAGGAGTGGTCGACGGCCAGGGATTCCCACCTTCTCGAGGAGTGGTCGATGACCAGGGATTCCCACCTTCTATTTGAGTGGCCGCTGGCCAGGGATTCCCACCTTCTCGAGGAGTGGTCGATGGCCAGGGATGACCACCTTCTCGAGGAGTGGTCGATGGCCAGGGATTCCCACCTTTTCTTTGAGTAGTCCATGGCCAGGGATGACCACCTTCTCGAGGAGTGGTCGATGGCCAGGGATTCCCACCTTCTCTTTGAGTGGCCGATGGCCAGCGATTCCCACCTTCTCTTTGAGTGGTCGATGGCCAGGGATGACCACCTTCTCGAGCAGTTGTCGATGGCCAGGGATTCCCACCTTCTCTTTGAGTGTTCGATGGCCAGGGATTGCCACCTTCTCGAGGAGAGGCTGATGGCCAGGGATTCCCACCTTCTCGAGGAGTGGTCGATGGCCAGGGATTCCCACCTTCTCGAGGAGTGGTTGATGGCCAGGGATTCCCACCTTCTCTTTGAGTGGCTGGATGCCAGGGATTCCCACCTTCTCGAGGAGTGGTCGATGGCCAGGGATTCCCAGCTTCTCTTTGAGTGGTCGATGGCCAGGGATTCCCACCTTCTCTTTGAGTGGTCGATGGACTGGGATTCCCACATTCTGGAGGAGTAGTCGATGGCCAGGGATTCCCACCTTCTCGAGGAGTGGTCGATGGCCAGGGATTCCCAACTTCTGGAGGAGTGGTCGATGGCCAGGGATTCCCACCTTCTAGAGGAGTGGTCGATGGCCAGGGATTCCCACCTTCTCGAGGAGTGGTCGACGGCCAGGGATTCCCACCTTCTCGAGGAGTGGTCGATGGCCAGGGATTCCCACCTTCTCTTTGAGTGGTCGATGGCCAGGGATTCCCACCTTCTCTTTGAGTGTTTGATGGCCAGGGATTTCCAACTTCTCGATGAGTGGCCGATGGCCTGGGATTCCCACATTCTCTTTCAGTGTTTGATGGCCAGGGATTCCAAACTTCTCTTTGAGTGTTTGATGGCCAGGGATTCCCACCTTCTCGAGGAGTAGCCGATGGCCAGGGATTCCCATCTTCTCGAGGAGTGGTCGATGGCCAGGGATTCCCAGCTTCTCTTTGAGTGGTCGATGGCCAGGGATTCCCACCTTCTCTTTGAGTGGTCGATGGCCAGGGATTCCCACCTTTCGAGGAGTGGTTGATGGCCAGGGATTCCCACCTTCTCTTGGAGTGGCCGGATGCCAGGGTTTACCACCTTCTCGAGGAGTGGTCGATGGCCAGGGATTCCCACCTTCTCTTTGAGTGGTCGATGGCCAGGGATTCCCACCTTTTCTTTGAGTGGCCGATGTCCAGGGATTCCCACCTTCTCTTTGAGGGTTTGATGGCCAGGGATTCCCACCTTCTCGAGGAGTAGCCGATGGCCAGGGATTCCCACCTTCTCGAGGAGTGATCGATGGCCAGGGATTCCCAACTTCTCTTTGAGTGGCCGATGGCCAGGGATTCCCACCTTCTCTTTGAGTGTTTGATGGCCAGGGTATCCCACCTTCTCGAGGAGTGGTCGATGGCCAGGGATTCCCACCTTCTCTTTGAGTGGTCGATGGCCAGGGATTCCCACCTTCTCTTTGAGTGGCCGATGGCCAGGGATTCCCACCTTCTCGAGGAGTGGTCGACGGCCAGGGATTCCCACCTTCTCGAGGAGTGGTCGATGACCAGGGATTCCCACCTTCTCTTTGAGTGGCCGCTGGCCAGGGATTCCCACCTTCTCGAGGAGTGGTCGATGGCCAGGGATGACCACCTTCTCGAGGAGTGGTCGATGGCCAGGGATTCCCACCTTCTCTTTGAGTGGTCGATGGCCAGGGATGACCACCTTCTCGAGGAGTGGTCGATGGGCAGGGATTCCCACCTTCTCTTTGAGTGGCCGATGGCCAGCGATTCCCACCTTCTCTTTGAGTGGTCGATGGCCAGGGATGACCACCTTCTCGAGCAGTTGTCGATGGCCAGGGATTCCCACCTTCTCTTTGAGTGGTCGATGGCCAGGGATTCCCACCTTCTCTTTGAGTGTTCGATGGCCAGGGATTGCCACCTTCTCGAGGAGAGGCTGATGGCCAGGGATTCCCAGCTTCTCGAGGAGTGGTCGATGGCCAGGGATTCCCACCTTCTCGAGGAGTGGTTGATGGCCAGGGATTCCCACCTTCTCTTTGAGTGGCTGGATGCCAGGGATTCCCACCTTCTCGAGGAGTGGTCGATGGCCAGGGATTCCCAGCTTCTCTTTGAGTGGTCGATGGCCAGGGATTCCCACCGTCTCTTTGAGTGGTCGATGGCCTGGGATTCCCACATTCTGGAGGAGTAGTCGATGGCCAGGGATTCCCACCTTCTCGAGGAGTGGTCGATGGCCAGGGTTTCCCACCTTCTGGAGGAGTGGTCGATGGCCAGGGATTCCCACCTTCTAGAGGAGTGGTCGATGGCCAGGGATTCCCAACTTCTCGAGGAGTGGTCGACGGCCAGGGATTCCCACCTTCTCGAGGAGTGGTCGATGACCAGGGATTCCCACCTTCACTTTGATTGGCCGCTGGCCAGGGATTCCCACCTTCTCGAGGAGTGGTTGATGGCCAGGAATTTCCACCTTCTCGAGGAGTGGCCAATGGCCAGGGATTCCCACCTTCTCTTTGAGTGGCCGATGGCCAGGGATTCCCACCTTCTCGAGGAGTAGCCGATGGACAGGGATTCCCACCTTCTCAAGGAGTGGTCGATGGCCAGGGATTCCCACCTTCTCTTTGAGTGGTCGATGGCCAGGGATTCCCACCTTCTTGAGGAGTTCTTGATGGCCAGGGATTCCCACCTTCTCTTTGAGTGGCCGATGGCCAGGGATTCCCACCTTCTCTTTGAGTGTTTGATGGCCAGGGATTCCCAACTTCTCGATGAGTGGCCGATGGCCTGGGATTCCCACATTCTCTTTCAGTGTTTGATGGCCAGGGATTCCAAACTTCTCTTTGTGTGTTTGATGGCCAGGGATTCCCACCTTCTCGAGGAGTAGCCGATGGCCAGGGATTCCCATCTTCTCGAGGAGTGGTCGATGGCCAGGGATTTCCACCTTCTCTTTGAGTGGCTGATGGCCAGGGATTCCCACCTTCTCTTTGAGTGTTTGATGGCCAGGGATTCCCACCTTCTCGAGGAGTGGTCGATGGCCAGGGATTACCACCTTCTCTTTGAGTGGCCGATGGACAGGGATTCCCACCTTCTCTTTGAGTGGCCAATGTCCAGGGATTCCCACCTTCTCTTTGAGTGGTCGATGGCCAGGGATTCCCACCTTCTCTTTGAGTGGCCGATGGCCAGGGATTCCCAGCTTCTCTTTGAGTGGCCGATGGACAGGGATTCCCACCTTATCTTTGAGTGGTCGATGGCCAGGGATGACCACCTTCTCGAGGAGTGGTCGATGACCAGGGATTCCCACCTTCTCTTTGAGTGGCCGATGGCCAGGGATTCCCAACTTCTCTTTGAGTGGTCGATGGCCAGGGATGACCACCTTCTCGAGCAGTGGTCGATGGCCAGGGATTCCCACCTTCTCTTTGAGTGGTCGATGGCCAGGGATTCCCACCTTCTCTTTGAGTGTTCGATGGCCAGGGATTCCCACCTTCTCTTTGAGTGTTCGATGGCCAGGGATTCCCACCTTCTCGAGGAGTGGCTGATGGCCAGGGATTCCCACCTTCTCGAGGAGTGGCTGATGGCCAGGGATTCCCACCTTCTCGAGGAGTGGTCGATGGCCAGGGATTCCCACCTTCTCGAGGAGTGGTTGATGGCCAGGGATTCCCACCTTCTCTTTGAGTGGCTGGATGCCAGGGATTCCCACCTTCTCGAGGAGTGGTCGATGGCCAGGGATTCCCACCTTCTCTTTGAGTGGTCGATGGCCAGGGATTCCCACCTTCTCTTTGACTGGTCGATGGCCAGGGATTCCCACCTTCTGGAGGAGTAGTCGATGGCCAGGGATTCCCACCTTCTCGAGGAGTGGCCGATGGCCAGGGATTCCCACCTTCTCTTTGAGTGGTCGATGGCCAGGGATTCCCACCTTCACGAGGAGTGGTTGATGGCCAGGGATTCCCACCTTCTCTTTGAGTGGCCGGATGCCAGGGATTCCCACCTTCTCGAGGAGTGGTCGATGGCCAGGGATTCCCACCTTCTCGAGGAGTGGTCGATGACCAGGGATTCCCACCTTCTCTTTGAGTGGTCGATGGCCAGGGATTCCCACCTTCTCGAGGAGTGGTTGATGGCCAGGGATTCCCACCTTCTCTTTGAGTGGCCGGATGCCAGGTTTTCCCACCTTCTCGAGGAGTGGTCGATGGCCAGGGATTCCCATCTTCTCGAGGAGTGGCCGATGGCCTGGGATTCCCACTTTCTCTTTCAGTGTTTGATGGCCAGGGATTCCCACCTTCTCTTTGACTGGCCGATGGCCAGGGATTCCCACCTTCTCTTTGAGGGTTTGATGGCCAGGGATTCCCACCTTCTCGAGGAGTAGCCGATGGCCAGGGATTCCCACCTTCTCGAGGAGTGGTCGATGGCCAGGGATTCCCACCTTCTCTTTGAGTGGCTGATGGCCAGGGATTCCCACCTTCTCTTTGAGTGTTTGATGGCCAGGGATTCCCTCCTTCTCTTTGAGTGGCCGATGGCCAGGGATTCCCACCTTCTCTTTGAGTGGTTGATGGCCAGGGATTCCCACCTTCTCGAGGAGTGGTCGACGGCCAGGGATTCCCACCTTCTCGAGGTGTGGTCGATGACCAGGGATTCCCACCTTCTCTTTGAGTTGCCGCTGGCCAGGGATTCCCACCTTCTCGAGGAGTGGTTGATGGCCAGGAATTCCCACCTTCTCGAGGAGTGGCCAATGACCTGGGATACCCACCTTCTCTTTGAGTGGCCGATGGCCAGGGATTCCCACCTTCTCGAGGAGTAGCCGATGGACAGGGATTCCCACCTTCTCAATGAGTGTTCGATGGCCAGGGATTCCCACCTTCTCTTTGAGTTGTCGATGGCCAGGGATTCCCACCTTCTCTTTGAGTGGCCGATGGCCAGCGATTCCCACCTTCTCTTTGAGTGTTTGATGGCCTGGGATTCCCACCTTCTCGAGGAGTGGCCGATGGCCTGGGATTCCCACCTTCTCTTTCAGTGTTTGATGGCCAGGGATTCCCACCTTCTCTTTGAGTGTTTGATGGCCAGGGATTCCCACCTTCTCGAGGAGTAGCCGATGGCCAGGGATTCCCACCTTCTCGAGGAGTGGTCGATGGCCAGGGATTTCCACCTTCTCTTTGAGTGGCTGATGGCCAGGTATTCCCACCTTCTCTTTGAGTGTTTGATGGCCAGGGATTCCCACCTTCTCTTTGAGTGGTCGATGGCCAGGGATTACCACCTTCTCTTTGAGTGGCCGATGGCCAGGGATTCCCACCTTCTCTTTGAGTGGCCAATGGCCAGGGATTCCCACCTTCTCTTTGAGTGGTCGATGGCCAGAGATGACCACCTTCTCGAGGAGTTGTCGATGGCCAGGGATTCCCACCTTCTCGAGGAGTGGTCGATGGCCAGGGATTCCCACCTTCTCGAGGAGTGGTTGATGGCCAGGGATTCCCACCTTCTCTTTGAGTGGCCGATGGCCAGGGATTCCCACCTTCTCTTTGAGTGGTCGATGGCCAGGGATGACCACCTTCTCGATGAGTGGTCGATGGCCAGGGATTCCCACCTTCTCTTTGAGTGGCCGATGGCCAGGGATTCCCACCTTCTCTTTGAGTGGTCGATGGCCAGGGATGACCACCTTCTCGAGCAGTGGTCGATGGCCAGGGATTCCCACCTTCTCTTTGAATGGTCGATGGCCAGGGATTCCCACCTTCTCATTGAGTGTTCGATGGCCAGGGATTCCCACCTTCTCCAGGAATGGTTGATGGCCAGGGATTCCCACCTTCTCTTTGAGTGGCTGGATGCCAGGGATTCCCACCTTCTCTTTGAGTGGTCGATGGCCAGGGATTCCCACCTTCGCTTTGAGTGCTCGATGGCCTGGGATTCCCACCTTCTGGAGGAGTAGTCGATGGCCAGGGATTCCCACCTTCTCGAGGAGTGGCCGATTGCCAGGGATTCCCACCTTCTCGAGGAGTGGTCGATGGCCAGGGATTCCCATCTTCTCTTTGAGTGGCCGGATGCCAGGGATTCCCACCTTCTCGAGGAGTGGTCGATGGCCAGGGATTCCCACCTTCTCGAGGAGTGGTCGATGGCCAGGGATTCCCACCTTCTCTTTGAGTGGTCGATGGCCAGGGATTCCCACCTTCTCGAGGAGTGGCTGATGGCCAGGGATTCCCACCTTCTCGAGGAGTGGTCGATTGCCAGGGATTCCCACCTTCTCGAGGAGTGGTTGATGGCCAGGGATTCCCACCTTCTCTTTGAGTGGCCGGATGCCAGGGATTCCCACCTGCTCGAGGAGTGGTCGATGGCCAGCGATTCCCACCTTCTCCTTGAGTGGCCGATGGCCAGGGATTCCCACCTTCTCTTTGAGTGTTTGATGGCCAGGGATTCCCAACTTCTCGATGAGTGGCCGATGGCCTGGGATTCCCACATTCTCTTTCAGTGTTTGATGGCCAGGGATTCCCACCTTCTCGAGGAGTGGTCGATGGCCAGGGATTCCCACCTTCTCTTTGAGTGGCTGATGACCAGGGATTCCCACCTTCTCGAGGAGTGGTCGATGGCCAGGGATTCCCACCTTCACGAGGAGTGGTTGATGGCCAGGGATTCCCACCTACTCTTTGAGTGGCCGGATGCCAGGGATTCCCACCTTCTCGAGGAGTGGTCGATGGCCAGGGATTCCCACCTTCTCGAGGAGTGGTCGATGGCCAGGGATTCCCACCTTCTCTTTGAGTGGTCGATGGCCAGGGATTCCCACCTTCTCTTTGAGTGGTCAATGGCCAGGGATTCCCACCTTCTCTTTGAGTGGTCAATGGCCAGGGATTCCCACCTTCTCTTTGAGTGGCCGGATGCCAGGGATTCCCACCTTCTCGAGGAGTGGTCGATGGCCAGGTATTCCCACCTTCTCGAGGAGTGGCCGATGTCCTGGGATTCCCACTTTCTCTTTCAGTGTTTGATGGCCAGGGATTCCCACCTTTTCTTTGAGTGGCCGATGTCCAGGGATTCCCACCTTCTCTTTGAGGGTTTGATGGCCAGGGATTCCCACCTTCTCGAGGAGTAGCCGATGGCCAGGGATTCCCACCTTCTCGAGGAGTGGTCGATGGCCAGGGATTCCCACCTTCTCTTTGAGTGGCCGATGGCCAGGGATTCCCACCTTCTCTTTGAGTGTTTGATGGCCAGGGTTTCCCACCTTCTCGAGGAGTGGTCGATGGCCAGGGATTCCCACCTTCTGTTTGAGTGGCCGATGGCCAGGGATTCCCACCTTCTTTTGAGTGGTTGATGGCCAGGGATTCCCACCTTCTCGAGGAGTGGTCGACGGCCAGGGATTCCCACCTTCTCGAGGAGTGGTCGATGGCCAGGGATTCCCACCTTCTCGAGGAGTGGTTGATGGCCAGGGATTCCCACCTTCTCTTTGAGTGGCTGGATGCCAGGGATTCCCACCTTCTCGAGGAGTGGTCAATGGCCAGGGATTCCCACCTTCTCTTTGAGTGGTCGATGGACTGGGATTCCCACATTCTGGAGGAGTAGTCGATGGCCAGGGATTCCCACCTTCTCGAGGAGTGGTCGATGGCCAGGGATTCCCAACTTCTGGAGGAGTGGTCGATGGCCAGGGATTCCCACCTTCTCTTTGAGTGGCCGATGGCCAGGGATTCCCACCTTCTCTTTGAGTGGTCGATGGCCAGGGATGACCACCTTCTCGAGGAGTGGTCGATGACCAGGGATTCCCACCTTCTCTTTGAGTGGCCGATGGCCAGGGATTCCCAACTTCTCTTTGAGTGGCCGGATGCCAGGGATTCTCACCTTCTCGAGGAGTGGTCGACGGCCAGGGATGACCACCTTCTCGAGGAGTGGTCGATGGCCAGGGATTCCCACCTTCTCTTTGAGTGGTCCATGGCCAGGGATGACCACCTTCTCGAGGAGTGGTCGATGGCCAGGGATTCCCACCTTCTCTTTGAGTGGCCGATGGCCAGCGATTCCCACCTTCTCTTTGAGTGGTCGATGGCCAGGGATGACCACCTTCTCGAGCAGTTGTCGATGGCCAGGGATTCCCACCTTCTCTTTGAGTGTTCGATGGCCAGGGATTGCCACCTTCTCGAGGAGAGGCCGATGGCCAGGGATTCCCACCTTCTCGAGGAGTAGCCGATGGACAGGGATTCCCACCTTCTCAAGGAGTGGTCGATGGCCAGGGATTCCCACCTTCTCTTTGAGTGGTCGATGGCCAGGGATTCCCACCTTCTTGAGGAGTTCTTGATGGCCAGGGATTCCCACCTTCTCTTTGAGTGGCCGATGGCCAGGGATTCCCACCTTCTCTTTGAGTGTTTGATGGCCAGGGATTCCCAACTTCTCGATGAGTGGCCGATGGCCTGGGATTCCCACATTCTCTTTCAGTGTTTGATGGCCAGGGATTCCAAACTTCTCTTTGTGTGTTTGATGGCCAGGGATTCCCACCTTCTCGAGGAGTAGCCGATGGCCAGGGATTCCCATCTTCTCGAGGAGTGGTCGATGGCCAGGGATTCCCACCTTCTCTTTGAGTGGCTGATGGCCAGGGATTCCCACCTTCTCTTTGAGTGTTTGATGGCCAGGGATTCCCACCTTCTCGAGGAGTGGTCGATGGCCAGGGATTACCACCTTCTCTTTGAGTGGCCGATGGACAGGGATTCCCACCTTCTCTTTGAGTGGCCAATGTCCAGGGATTCCCACCTTCTCTTTGAGTGGTCGATGGCCAGGGATTCCCACCTTCTCTTTGAGTGGCCGATGGCCAGGGATTCCCAGCTTCTCTTTGAGTGGCCGATGGCCAGGGATTCCCACCTTCTCTTTGAGTGGTCGATGGCCAGGGATGACCACCTTCTCGAGGAGTGGTCGATGACCAGGGATTCCCACCTTCTCTTTGAGTGGCCGATGGCCAGGGATTCCCAACTTCTCTTTGAGTGGCCGGATGCCAGGGATTCTCACCTTCTCGAGGAGTGGTCGACGGCCAGGGATTCCCACCTTCTCGTGGAGTGGTCGATGGCCTGGGTTTCCCACCTTCTCTTTGAGTGGTCGATGGCCAGGGATTCCCACCTTCTCGAGGAGTGGCTGATGGCCAGGGATTCCCACCTTCTCGAGGAGTGGTCGATGGCCAGGGATTCCCACCTTCTGGAGGAGTGGTCGATGGCCAGGGATTCCCACCTTCTCGAGGAGTGGTCGATGGCCAGGGATTCCCACCTTCTCGAGGAGTGGTCGACGGCCAGGGATTCCCAACTTCTCGAGGAATGTTCGATGACCAGGGATTCCCACATTCTCTTTGAGTGTTTGATGGCCAGGGTTTCCCACCTTCTCGAGGAGTGGTCGATGGCCAGGGATTCCCACCTTCTCTTTGAGTGGCCGATGGCCAGGGATTCCCACCTTCTTTTGAGTGGTTGATGGCCAGGGATTCCCACCTTCTCGAGGAGTGGTCGACGGCCAGGGATTCCCACCTTCTCGAGGAGTGGTCGATGACCAGGGATTCCCACCTTCTCTTTGAGTGGCCGCTGGCCAGGGATTCCCACCTTCTCGAGGAGTGGTCGATGGCCAGGGATGACCACCTTCTCGAGGAGTGGCCAATGGCCAGGGATTCCCACCTTCTCTTTGAGTGGCCGATGGCCAGGTATTCGCACCTTCTCTTTGAGTGTTTGATGGCCAGGGATTCCCAACTTCTCGATGAGTGGCCGATGGCCTGGGATTCCCACTTTCTCTTTCAGTGTTTGATGGCCAGGGATTCCCACCTTCTCTTTGAGTGTTTGATGGCCAGGGATTCCCACCTTCTCGAGGAGTAGCCGATGGCCAGGGATTCCCACCTTCTCGAGGAGTGGTCGATGGCCAGGGATTCCCACCTTCTCTTTGAGTGGCTGATGACCAGGGATTCCCACCTTCTCGAGGAGTGGTCGATGGCCAGGGATTCCCACCTTCACGAGGAGTGGTTGATGGCCAGGGATTCCCACCTACTCTTTGAGTGGCCGGATGCCAGGGATTCCCACCTTCTCGAGGAGTGGTCGATGGCCAGGGATTCCCACCTTCTCGAGGAGTGGTCGATGGCCAGGGATTCCCACCTTCTCTTTGAGTGGTCGATGGCCAGGGATTCCCACCTTCTCTTTGAGTGGTCAATGGCCAGGGATTCCCACCTTCTCTTTGAGTGGTCAATGGCCAGGGATTCCCACCTTCTCTTTGAGTGGCCGGATGCCAGGGATTCCCACCTTCTCGAGGAGTGGTCGATGGCCAGGTATTCCCACCTTCTCGAGGAGTGGCCGATGTCCTGGGATTCCCACTTTCTCTTTCAGTGTTTGATGGCCAGGGATTCCCACCTTTTCTTTGAGTGGCCGATGTCCAGGGATTCCCACCTTCTCTTTGAGGGTTTGATGGCCAGGGATTCCCACCTTCTCGAGGAGTAGCCGATGGCCAGGGATTCCCACCTTCTCGAGGAGTGGTCGATGGCCAGGGATTCCCACCTTCTCTTTGAGTGGCCGATGGCCAGGGATTCCCACATTCTCTTTGAGTGTTTGATGGCCAGGGTTTCCCACCTTCTCGAGGAGTGGTCGATGGCCAGGGATTCCCACCTTCTCTTTGACTGGCCGATGGCCAGGGATTCCCACCTTCTTTTGAGTGGTTGATGGCCAGGGATTCCCACCTTCTCGAGGAGTGGTCGACGGCCAGGGATTCCCACCTTCTCGAGGAGTGGTCGATGACCAGGGATTCCCACCTTCTATTTGAGTGGCCGCTGGCCAGGGATTCCCACCTTCTCGAGGAGTGGTCGATGGCCAGGGATGACCACCTTCTCGAGGAGTGGTCGATGGCCAGGGATTCCCACCTTTTCTTTGAGTAGTCCATGGCCAGGGATGACCACCTTCTCGAGGAGTGGTCGATGGCCAGGGATTCCCACCTTCTCTTTGAGTGGCCGATGGCCAGCGATTCCCACCTTCTCTTTGAGTGGTCGATGGCCAGGGATGACCACCTTCTCGAGCAGTTGTCGATGGCCAGGGATTCCCACCTTCTCTTTGAGTGTTCGATGGCCAGGGATTGCCACCTTCTCGAGGAGAGGCTGATGGCCAGGGATTCCCACCTTCTCGAGGAGTGGTCGATGGCCAGGGATTCCCACCTTCTCGAGGAGTGGTTGATGGCCAGGGATTCCCACCTTCTCTTTGAGTGGCTGGATGCCAGGGATTCCCACCTTCTCGAGGAGTGGTCGATGGCCAGGGATTCCCAGCTTCTCTTTGAGTGGTCGATGGCCAGGGATTCCCACCTTCTCTTTGAGTGGTCGATGGACTGGGATTCCCACATTCTGGAGGAGTAGTCGATGGCCAGGGATTCCCACCTTCTCGAGGAGTGGTCGATGGCCAGGGATTCCCAACTTCTGGAGGAGTGGTCGATGGCCAGGGATTCCCACCTTCTAGAGGAGTGGTCGATGGCCAGGGATTCCCACCTTCTCGAGGAGTGGTCGACGGCCAGGGATTCCCACCTTCTCGAGGAGTGGTCGATGGCCAGGGATTCCCACCTTCTCTTTGAGTGGTCGATGGCCAGGGATTCCCACCTTCTCTTTGAGTGTTTGATGGCCAGGGATTTCCAACTTCTCGATGAGTGGCCGATGGCCTGGGATTCCCACATTCTCTTTCAGTGTTTGATGGCCAGGGATTCCAAACTTCTCTTTGAGTGTTTGATGGCCAGGGATTCCCACCTTCTCGAGGAGTAGCCGATGGCCAGGGATTCCCATCTTCTCGAGGAGTGGTCGATGGCCAGGGATTCCCAGCTTCTCTTTGAGTGGTCGATGGCCAGGGATTCCCACCTTCTCTTTGAGTGGTCGATGGCCAGGGATTCCCACCTTTCGAGGAGTGGTTGATGGCCAGGGATTCCCACCTTCTCTTGGAGTGGCCGGATGCCAGGGTTTACCACCTTCTCGAGGAGTGGTCGATGGCCAGGGATTCCCACCTTCTCTTTGAGTGGTCGATGGCCAGGGATTCCCACCTTTTCTTTGAGTGGCCGATGTCCAGGGATTCCCACCTTCTCTTTGAGGGTTTGATGGCCAGGGATTCCCACCTTCTCGAGGAGTAGCCGATGGCCAGGGATTCCCACCTTCTCGAGGAGTGATCGATGGCCAGGGATTCCCAACTTCTCTTTGAGTGGCCGATGGCCAGGGATTCCCACCTTCTCTTTGAGTGTTTGATGGCCAGGGTATCCCACCTTCTCGAGGAGTGGTCGATGGCCAGGGATTCCCACCTTCTCTTTGAGTGGTCGATGGCCAGGGATTCCCACCTTCTCTTTGAGTGGCCGATGGCCAGGGATTCCCACCTTCTCGAGGAGTGGTCGACGGCCAGGGATTCCCACCTTCTCGAGGAGTGGTCGATGACCAGGGATTCCCACCTTCTCTTTGAGTGGCCGCTGGCCAGGGATTCCCACCTTCTCGAGGAGTGGTCGATGGCCAGGGATGACCACCTTCTCGAGGAGTGGTCGATGGCCAGGGATTCCCACCTTCTCTTTGAGTGGTCGATGGCCAGGGATGACCACCTTCTCGAGGAGTGGTCGATGGGCAGGGATTCCCACCTTCTCTTTGAGTGGCCGATGGCCAGCGATTCCCACCTTCTCTTTGAGTGGTCGATGGCCAGGGATGACCACCTTCTCGAGCAGTTGTCGATGGCCAGGGATTCCCACCTTCTCTTTGAGTGGTCGATGGCCAGGGATTCCCACCTTCTCTTTGAGTGTTCGATGGCCAGGGATTGCCACCTTCTCGAGGAGAGGCTGATGGCCAGGGATTCCCACCTTCTCGAGGAGTGGTCGATGGCCAGGGATTCCCACCTTCTCGAGGAGTGGTTGATGGCCAGGGATTCCCACCTTCTCTTTGAGTGGCTGGATGCCAGGGATTCCCACCTTCTCGAGGAGTGGTCGATGGCCAGGGATTCCCAGCTTCTCTTTGAGTGGTCGATGGCCAGGGATTCCCACCGTCTCTTTGAGTGGTCGATGGCCTGGGATTCCCACATTCTGGAGGAGTAGTCGATGGCCAGGGATTCCCACCTTCTCGAGGAGTGGTCGATGGCCAGGGTTTCCCACCTTCTGGAGGAGTGGTCGATGGCCAGGGATTCCCACCTTCTAGAGGAGTGGTCGATGGCCAGGGATTCCCAACTTCTCGAGGAGTGGTCGACGGCCAGGGATTCCCACCTTCTCGAGGAGTGGTCGATGACCAGGGATTCCCACCTTCACTTTGATTGGCCGCTGGCCAGGGATTCCCACCTTCTCGAGGAGTGGTTGATGGCCAGGAATTTCCACCTTCTCGAGGAGTGGCCAATGGCCAGGGATTCCCACCTTCTCTTTGAGTGGCCGATGGCCAGGGATTCCCACCTTCTCGAGGAGTAGCCGATGGACAGGGATTCCCACCTTCTCAAGGAGTGGTCGATGGCCAGGGATTCCCACCTTCTCTTTGAGTGGTCGATGGCCAGGGATTCCCACCTTCTTGAGGAGTTCTTGATGGCCAGGGATTCCCACCTTCTCTTTGAGTGGCCGATGGCCAGGGATTCCCACCTTCTCTTTGAGTGTTTGATGGCCAGGGATTCCCAACTTCTCGATGAGTGGCCGATGGCCTGGGATTCCCACATTCTCTTTCAGTGTTTGATGGCCAGGGATTCCAAACTTCTCTTTGTGTGTTTGATGGCCAGGGATTCCCACCTTCTCGAGGAGTAGCCGATGGCCAGGGATTCCCATCTTCTCGAGGAGTGGTCGATGGCCAGGGATTTCCACCTTCTCTTTGAGTGGCTGATGGCCAGGGATTCCCACCTTCTCTTTGAGTGTTTGATGGCCAGGGATTCCCACCTTCTCGAGGAGTGGTCGATGGCCAGGGATTACCACCTTCTCTTTGAGTGGCCGATGGACAGGGATTCCCACCTTCTCTTTGAGTGGCCAATGTCCAGGGATTCCCACCTTCTCTTTGAGTGGTCGATGGCCAGGGATTCCCACCTTCTCTTTGAGTGGCCGATGGCCAGGGATTCCCAGCTTCTCTTTGAGTGGCCGATGGACAGGGATTCCCACCTTATCTTTGAGTGGTCGATGGCCAGGGATGACCACCTTCTCGAGGAGTGGTCGATGACCAGGGATTCCCACCTTCTCTTTGAGTGGCCGATGGCCAGGGATTCCCAACTTCTCTTTGAGTGGTCGATGGCCAGGGATGACCACCTTCTCGAGCAGTGGTCGATGGCCAGGGATTCCCACCTTCTCTTTGAGTGGTCGATGGCCAGGGATTCCCACCTTCTCTTTGAGTGTTCGATGGCCAGGGATTCCCACCTTCTCTTTGAGTGTTCGATGGCCAGGGATTCCCACCTTCTCGAGGAGTGGCTGATGGCCAGGGATTCCCACCTTCTCGAGGAGTGGCTGATGGCCAGGGATTCCCACCTTCTCGAGGAGTGGTCGATGGCCAGGGATTCCCACCTTCTCGAGGAGTGGTTGATGGCCAGGGATTCCCACCTTCTCTTTGAGTGGCTGGATGCCAGGGATTCCCACCTTCTCGAGGAGTGGTCGATGGCCAGGGATTCCCACCTTCTCTTTGAGTGGTCGATGGCCAGGGATTCCCACCTTCTCTTTGACTGGTCGATGGCCAGGGATTCCCACCTTCTGGAGGAGTAGTCGATGGCCAGGGATTCCCACCTTCTCGAGGAGTGGCCGATGGCCAGGGATTCCCACCTTCTCTTTGAGTGGTCGATGGCCAGGGATTCCCACCTTCACGAGGAGTGGTTGATGGCCAGGGATTCCCACCTTCTCTTTGAGTGGCCGGATGCCAGGGATTCCCACCTTCTCGAGGAGTGGTCGATGGCCAGGGATTCCCACCTTCTCGAGGAGTGGTCGATGACCAGGGATTCCCACCTTCTCTTTGAGTGGTCGATGGCCAGGGATTCCCACCTTCTCGAGGAGTGGTTGATGGCCAGGGATTCCCACCTTCTCTTTGAGTGGCCGGATGCCAGGTTTTCCCACCTTCTCGAGGAGTGGTCGATGGCCAGGGATTCCCATCTTCTCGAGGAGTGGCCGATGGCCTGGGATTCCCACTTTCTCTTTCAGTGTTTGATGGCCAGGGATTCCCACCTTCTCTTTGACTGGCCGATGGCCAGGGATTCCCACCTTCTCTTTGAGGGTTTGATGGCCAGGGATTCCCACCTTCTCGAGGAGTAGCCGATGGCCAGGGATTCCCACCTTCTCGAGGAGTGGTCGATGGCCAGGGATTCCCACCTTCTCTTTGAGTGGCTGATGGCCAGGGATTCCCACCTTCTCTTTGAGTGTTTGATGGCCAGGGATTCCCTCCTTCTCTTTGAGTGGCCGATGGCCAGGGATTCCCACCTTCTCTTTGAGTGGTTGATGGCCAGGGATTCCCACCTTCTCGAGGAGTGGTCGACGGCCAGGGATTCCCACCTTCTCGAGGTGTGGTCGATGACCAGGGATTCCCACCTTCTCTTTGAGTTGCCGCTGGCCAGGGATTCCCACCTTCTCGAGGAGTGGTTGATGGCCAGGAATTCCCACCTTCTCGAGGAGTGGCCAATGACCTGGGATACCCACCTTCTCTTTGAGTGGCCGATGGCCAGGGATTCCCACCTTCTCGAGGAGTAGCCGATGGACAGGGATTCCCACCTTCTCAATGAGTGTTCGATGGCCAGGGATTCCCACCTTCTCTTTGAGTTGTCGATGGCCAGGGATTCCCACCTTCTCTTTGAGTGGCCGATGGCCAGCGATTCCCACCTTCTCTTTGAGTGTTTGATGGCCTGGGATTCCCACCTTCTCGAGGAGTGGCCGATGGCCTGGGATTCCCACCTTCTCTTTCAGTGTTTGATGGCCAGGGATTCCCACCTTCTCTTTGAGTGTTTGATGGCCAGGGATTCCCACCTTCTCGAGGAGTAGCCGATGGCCAGGGATTCCCACCTTCTCGAGGAGTGGTCGATGGCCAGGGATTTCCACCTTCTCTTTGAGTGGCTGATGGCCAGGTATTCCCACCTTCTCTTTGAGTGTTTGATGGCCAGGGATTCCCACCTTCTCTTTGAGTGGTCGATGGCCAGGGATTACCACCTTCTCTTTGAGTGGCCGATGGCCAGGGATTCCCACCTTCTCTTTGAGTGGCCAATGGCCAGGGATTCCCACCTTCTCTTTGAGTGGTCGATGGCCAGAGATGACCACCTTCTCGAGGAGTTGTCGATGGCCAGGGATTCCCACCTTCTCGAGGAGTGGTCGATGGCCAGGGATTCCCACCTTCTCGAGGAGTGGTTGATGGCCAGGGATTCCCACCTTCTCTTTGAGTGGCCGATGGCCAGGGATTCCCACCTTCTCTTTGAGTGGTCGATGGCCAGGGATGACCACCTTCTCGATGAGTGGTCGATGGCCAGGGATTCCCACCTTCTCTTTGAGTGGCCGATGGCCAGGGATTCCCACCTTCTCTTTGAGTGGTCGATGGCCAGGGATGACCACCTTCTCGAGCAGTGGTCGATGGCCAGGGATTCCCACCTTCTCTTTGAATGGTCGATGGCCAGGGATTCCCACCTTCTCATTGAGTGTTCGATGGCCAGGGATTCCCACCTTCTCCAGGAATGGTTGATGGCCAGGGATTCCCACCTTCTCTTTGAGTGGCTGGATGCCAGGGATTCCCACCTTCTCTTTGAGTGGTCGATGGCCAGGGATTCCCACCTTCGCTTTGAGTGCTCGATGGCCTGGGATTCCCACCTTCTGGAGGAGTAGTCGATGGCCAGGGATTCCCACCTTCTCGAGGAGTGGCCGATTGCCAGGGATTCCCACCTTCTCGAGGAGTGGTCGATGGCCAGGGATTCCCATCTTCTCTTTGAGTGGCCGGATGCCAGGGATTCCCACCTTCTCGAGGAGTGGTCGATGGCCAGGGATTCCCACCTTCTCGAGGAGTGGTCGATGGCCAGGGATTCCCACCTTCTCTTTGAGTGGTCGATGGCCAGGGATTCCCACCTTCTCGAGGAGTGGCTGATGGCCAGGGATTCCCACCTTCTCGAGGAGTGGTCGATTGCCAGGGATTCCCACCTTCTCGAGGAGTGGTTGATGGCCAGGGATTCCCACCTTCTCTTTGAGTGGCCGGATGCCAGGGATTCCCACCTGCTCGAGGAGTGGTCGATGGCCAGCGATTCCCACCTTCTCCTTGAGTGGCCGATGGCCAGGGATTCCCACCTTCTCTTTGAGTGTTTGATGGCCAGGGATTCCCAACTTCTCGATGAGTGGCCGATGGCCTGGGATTCCCACATTCTCTTTCAGTGTTTGATGGCCAGGGATTCCAAACTTCTCTTTGAGTGTTTGATGGACCGGGATTCCCACCTTCTCGAGGAGTAGCCGATGGCCAGGGATTCCCATCTTCTCGAGGAGTGGTCGATGGCCAGGGATTCCCACCTTCTCTTTGAGTGGCTGATGGCCAGGGATTCCCACCTTCTCTTTGAGTGTTTGATGGCCAGGGATTCCCACCTTCTCGAGGAGTGGTCGATGGCCAGGGATTACCACCTTCTCTTTGAGTGGCCGATGGACAGGGATTCCCACCTTCTCTTTGAGTGGCCAATGTCCAGGGATTCCCACCTTCTCTTTGAGTGGTCGATGGCCAGGGATTCCCACCTTCTCTTTGAGTGCTAGATGGCCTGGGATTCCCACCTTCTGGAGGAGTAGTCGATGGCCAGGGATTCCCACCTTCTCGAGGACTGGCCGATTGCCAGGGATTCCCACCTTCTCGAGGAGTGGTCGATGGCCAGGGATTCCCATCTTCTCTTTGAGTGGCCGGATGCCAGGGATTCCCACCTTCTCGAGGAGTGGTCGATGGCCAGGGATTCCCACCTTCTCGAGGAGTGGTCGATGGCCAGGGATTCCCACCTTCTCTTTGAGTGGTCGATGGCCAGGGATTCCCACCTTCTCGGGGAGTGGCTGATGGCCAGGGATTCCCACCTTCTCGAGGAGTGGTCGATTGCCAGGGATTCCCACCTTCTCGTGGAGTGGTTGATGGCCAGGGATTCCCACCTTCTCTTTGAGTGGCCGGATGCCAGGGATTCCCACCTGCTCGAGGAGTGGTCGATGGCCAGCGATTCCCACCTGCTCTTTGAGTGGTCGATGGCCAGGGATTCCCACCTTCTTGAGGAGTTCTTGATGGCCAGGGATTCCCACCTTCTCGATGAGTGGCCGATGGCCTGGGATTCCCACATTCTCTTTCAGTGTTTGATGGCCAGGGATTCCAAACTTCTCTTTGTGTGTTTGATGGCCAGGGATTCCCACCTTCTCGAGGAGTAGCCGATGGCCAGGGATTCCCATCTTCTCGAGGAGTGGTCGATGGCCAGGGATTCCCACCTTCTCTTTGAGTGGCTGATGGCCAGGGATTCCCAACTTCTCTTTGAGTGTTTGATGGCCAGGGATTCCCAACTTCTCGAGGAGTGTTCGATGGCCAGGGATTACCACCTTCTCTTTGAGTGGCCGATGGACAGGGATTCCCACCTTCTCTTTGAGTGGCCAATGTCCAGGGATTCCCACCTTCTCTTTGAGTGGTCGATGGCCAGGGATTCCCACCTTCTCTTTGAGTGGCCGATGGCCAGGGATTCCCAGCTTCTCTTTGAGTGGCCGATGGCCAGGGATTCCCACCTTCTCTTTGAGTGGTCGATGGCCAGGGATGACCACCTTCTCGAGGAGTGGTCGATGACCAGGGATTCCCACCTTCTCTTTGAGTGGCCGATGGCCAGGGATTCCCAACTTATCTTTGAGTGGTCGATGGCCAGGGATGACCACCTTCTCGAGCAGTGGTCGATGGCCAGGGATTCCCACCTTCTCTTTGAGTGGTCGATGGCCAGGGATTCCCACCTTCTCTTTGAGTGTTCGATGGCCAGGGATTCCCACCTTCTCGAGGAGTGGCTGATGGCCAGGGATTCCCACCTTCTCGAGGAGTGGTCGATGGCCAGGGATTCCCACCTTCTCGAGGAGTGGTTGATGGCCAGGGATTCCCACCTTCTCTTTGAGTGGCTGGATGCCAGGGATTCCCACCTTCTCGAGGAGTGGTCGATGGCCAGGGATTCCCACCTTCTCTTTGAGTGGTCGATGGCCAGGGATTCCCACCTTCTCTTTGACTGGTCGATGGCCAGGGATTCCCACCTTCTGGAGGAGTAGTCGATGGCCAGGGATTCCCACCTTCTCGAGGAGTGGCCGATGGCCAGGGATTCCCACCTTCTCTTTGAGTGGTCGATGGCCAGGGATTCCCACCTTCACGAGGAGTGGTTGATGGCCAGGGATTCCCACCTTCTCTTTGAGTGGCCGGATGCCAGGGATTCCCACCTTCTCGAGGAGTGGTCGATGGCCAGTGATTCCCACCTTCTCGAGGAGTGGTCGATGGCCAGGGATTCCCACCTTCTCTTTGAGTGGTCGATGGCCAGGGATTCCCACCTTCTCGAGGAGTGGCTGATGGCCAGGGATTCCCACCTTCTCGAGGAGTGGTCGATTGCCAGGGATTCCCACCTTCTCGAGGAGTGGTTGATGGCCAGGGATTCCCACCTTCTCTTTGAGTGGCCGGATGCCAGGGATTCCCACCTTCTCGAGGAGTGGTCGATGGCCAGGGATTCCCACCTTCTCGAGGAGTGGCCGATGGCCTGGGATTCCCACTTTCTCTTTCCGTGTTTGATGGCCAGGGATTCCCACCTTCTCTTTGACTGGCCGATGGCCAGGGATTCCCACCTTCTCTTTGAGGGTTTGATGGCCAGGGATTCCCACCTTCTCGAGGAGTAGCCGATGGCCAGGGATTCCCACCTTCTCGAGGAGTGGTCGATGGCCAGGGATTCCCACCTTCTCTTTGAGTGGCCGATGGCCAGGGATTCCCACCTTCTCTTTGAGTGTTTGATGGCCAGGGATTCCCACCTTCTCTTTGAGTGGTTGATGGCCAGGGATTCCCACCTTCTCGAGGAGTGGTCGACGGCCAGGGATTCCCACCTTCTCGAGGTGTGGTCGATGTCCAGGGATTCCCACATTCTCTTTGAGTGGCCGCTGGCCAGGGATTCCCACCTTCTCGAGGAGTGGTTGATGGCCAGGAATTCCCACCTTCTCGAGGAGTGGCCAATGACCTGGGATTCCCACCTTCTCTTTGAGTGGCCGATGGCCAGGGATTCCCACCTTCTCGAGCAGTAGCCGATGGACAGGGATTCCCACCTTCTCAATGAGTGTTCGATGGCCAGGGATTCCCAACTTCTCTTTGAGTGGTCGATGGCCAGGGATTCCCACCTTCTCTTTGAGTGGCCGATGGCCAGCGATTCCCACCTTCTCTTTGAGTGTTTGATGGCCTGGGATTCCCACCTTCCCGAGGAGTGGCCGATGGCCTGGGATTCCCACTTTCTCTTTCAGTGTTTGATGGCCAGGGATTCCCACCTTCTCTTTGAGTGTTTGATGGCCAGGGATTCCCACCTTCTCGAGGAGTAGCCGATGGCCAGGGATTCCCACCTTCTCGAGGAGTGGTCGATGGCCAGGGATTTCCACCTTCTCTTTGAGTGGCTGATGGCCAGGGATTCCCACCTTCTCTTTGAGTGTTTGATGGCCAGGGATTCCCACCTTCTCTTTGAGTGGTCGATGGCCAGGGATTACCACCTTCTCTTTGAGTGGCCGATGGCCAGGGATTCCCACCTTCTCTTTGAGTGGCCAATGGCCAGGGATTCCCACCTTCTCTTTGAGTGGTCGATGGCCAGGGATGACCACCTTCTCGAGGAGTTGTCGATGGCCAGGGATTCCCACCTTCTCTTTGAGTGGTCGATGGCCAGGGATTCCCACCTTCTCTTTGAGTGGCCGATGGCCAGGGATTCCCACCTTCTCTTTGAGTGGTCGATGGCCAGGGATGACCACCTTCTCGATGAGTGGTCGATGGCCAGGGATTCCCACCTTCTCTTTGAGTGGCCGATGGCCAGGGATTCCCACCTTGTCTTTGAGTGGTCGATGGCCAGGGATGACCACCTTCTCGAGCAGTGGTCGATGGCCAGGGATTCCCACCTTCTCTTTGAGTGGTCGATGGCCAGGGATTCCCACCTTCTCATTGAGTGTTCGATGGCCAGGGATTCCCACCTTCTCGAGGAGAGGCTGATGGCCAGGGATTCCCACCTTCTCGAGGAGTGTTCGATGGCCAGGGATTCCCACCTTCTCGAGGAATGGTTGATGGCCAGGGATTCCCACCTTCTCTTTGAGTGGCTGGATGCCAGGGATTCCCACCTTCTCGAGGAGTGGTCGATGGCCAGGGATTCCCACCTTCTCTTTGAGTGGTCGATGGCCAGGGATTCCCACCTTCTCTTTGAGTGGTCGATGGCCTGGGATTCCCACCTTCTGGAGGAGTAGTCGATGGCCAGGGATTCCCACCTTCTCGAGGAGTGGCCGATTGCCAGGGATTCCCACCTTCTCGAGGAGTGGTCGATGGCCTGGGATTCCCACATTCTCTTTCAGTGTTTGATGGCCAGGGATTCCAAACTTCTCTTTGTGTGTTTGATGGCCAGGGATTCCCACCTTCTCGAGGAGTAGCCGATGGCCAGGGATTCCCATCTTCTCGAGGAGTGGTCGATGGCCAGGGATTCCCACCTTCTCTTTGAGTGGCTGATGGCCAGGGATTCCCACCTTCTCTTTGAGTGTTTGATGGCCAGGGATTCCCAACTTCTCGAGGAGTGTTCGATGGCCAGGGATTACCACCTTCTCTTTGAGTGGCCGATGGACAGGGATTCCCACCTTCTCTTTGAGTGGCCAATGTCCAGGGATTCCCACCTTCTCATTGAGTGGTCGATGGCCAGGGATTCCCACCTTTTCTTTGAGTGGCCGATGGCCAGGGATTCCCAGCTTCTCTTTGAGTGGCCGATGGCCAGGGATTCCCACCTTCTCTTTGAGTGGTCGATGGCCAGGGATGACCACCTTCTCGAGGAGTGGTCGATGACCAGGGATTCCCACCTTCTCTTTGAGTGGCCGATGGCCAGGGATTCCCAACTTATCTTTGAGTGGTCGATGGCCAGGGATGACCACCTTCTCGAGCAGTGGTCGATGGCCAGGGATTCCCACCTTCTCTTTGAGTGGTCGATGGCCAGGGATTCCCACCTTCTCTTTGAGTGTTCGATGGCCAGGGATTCCCACCTTCTCGAGGAGTGGCTGATGGCCAGGGATTCCCACCTTCTCGAGGAGTGGTCGATGGCCAGGGATTCCCACCTTCTCGAGGAGTGGTTGATGGCCAGGGATTCCCACCTTCTCTTTGAGTGGCTGGATGCCAGGGATTCCCACCTTCTCGAGGAGTGGTCGATGGCCAGGGATTCCCACCTTCTCTTTGAGTGGTCGATGGCCAGGGATTCCCACCTTCTCTTTGACTGGTCGATGGCCAGGGATTCCCACCTTCTGGAGGAGTAGTCGATGGCCAGGGATTCCCACCTTCTCGAGGAGTGGCCGATGGCCAGGGATTCCCACCTTCTCTTTGAGTGGTCGATGGCCAGGGATTCCCACCTTCACGAGGAGTGGTTGATGGCCAGGGATTCCCACCTTCTCTTTGAGTGGCCGGATGCCAGGGATTCCCACCTTCTCGAGGAGTGGTCGATGGCCAGTGATTCCCACCTTCTCGAGGAGTGGTCGATGGCCAGGGATTCCCACCTTCTCTTTGAGTGGTCGATGGCCAGGGATTCCCACCTTCTCGAGGAGTGGCTGATGGCCAGGGATTCCCACCTTCTCGAGGAGTGGTCGATTGCCACGGATTCCCACCTTCTCGAGGAGTGGTTGATGGCCAGGGATTCCCACCTTCTCTTTGAGTGGCCGGATGCCAGGGATTCCCACCTTCTCGAGGAGTGGTCGATGGCCAGGGATTCCCACCTTCTCGAGGAGTGGCCGATGGCCTGGGATTCCCACTTTCTCTTTCCGTGTTTGATGGCCAGGGATTCCCACCTTCTCTTTGACTGGCCGATGGCCAGGGATTCCCACCTTCTCTTTGAGGGTTTGATGGCCAGGGATTCCCACCTTCTCGAGGAGTAGCCGATGGCCAGGGATTCCCACCTTCTCGAGGAGTGGTCGATGGCCAGGGATTCCCACCTTCTCTTTGAGTGGCCGATGGCCAGGGATTCCCACCTTCTCTTTGAGTGTTTGATGGCCAGGGATTCCCACCTTCTCTTTGAGTGGTTGATGGCCAGGGATTCCCACCTTCTCGAGGAGTGGTCGACGGCCAGGGATTCCCACCTTCTCGAGGTGTGGTCGATGTCCAGGGATTCCCACATTCTCTTTGAGTGGCCGCTGGCCAGGGATTCCCACCTTCTCGAGGAGTGGTTGATGGCCAGGAATTCCCACCTTCTCGAGGAGTGGCCAATGACCTGGGATTCCCACCTTCTCTTTGAGTGGCCGATGGCCAGGGATTCCCACCTTCTCGAGCAGTAGCCGATGGACAGGGATTCCCACCTTCTCAATGAGTGTTCGATGGCCAGGGATTCCCAACTTCTCTTTGAGTGGTCGATGGCCAGGGATTCCCACCTTCTCTTTGAGTGGCCGATGGCCAGCGATTCCCACCTTCTCTTTGAGTGTTTGATGGCCTGGGATTCCCACCTTCCCGAGGAGTGGCCGATGGCCTGGGATTCCCACTTTCTCTTTCAGTGTTTGATGGCCAGGGATTCCCACCTTCTCTTTGAGTGTTTGATGGCCAGGGATTCCCACCTTCTCGAGGAGTAGCCGATGGCCAGGGATTCCCACCTTCTCGAGGAGTGGTCGATGGCCAGGGATTTCCACCTTCTCTTTGAGTGGCTGATGGCCAGGGATTCCCACCTTCTCTTTGAGTGTTTGATGGCCAGGGATTCCCACCTTCTCTTTGAGTGGTCGATGGCCAGGGATTACCACCTTCTCTTTGAGTGGCCGATGGCCAGGGATTCCCACCTTCTCTTTGAGTGGCCAATGGCCAGGGATTCCCACCTTCTCTTTGAGTGGTCGATGGCCAGGGATGACCACCTTCTCGAGGAGTTGTCGATGGCCAGGGATTCCCACCTTCTCTTTGAGTGGTCGATGGCCAGGGATTCCCACCTTCTCTTTGAGTGGCCGATGGCCAGGGATTCCCACCTTCTCTTTGAGTGGTCGATGGCCAGGGATGACCACCTTCTCGATGAGTGGTCGATGGCCAGGGATTCCCACCTTCTCTTTGAGTGGCCGATGGCCAGGGATTCCCACCTTGTCTTTGAGTGGTCGATGGCCAGGGATGACCACCTTCTCGAGCAGTGGTCGATGGCCAGGGATTCCCACCTTCTCTTTGAGTGGTCGATGGCCAGGGATTCCCACCTTCTCATTGAGTGTTCGATGGCCAGGGATTCCCACCTTCTCGAGGAGAGGCTGATGGCCAGGGATTCCCACCTTCTCGAGGAGTGTTCGATGGCCAGGGATTCCCACCTTCTCGAGGAATGGTTGATGGCCAGGGATTCCCACCTTCTCTTTGAGTGGCTGGATGCCAGGGATTCCCACCTTCTCGAGGAGTGGTCGATGGCCAGGGATTCCCACCTTCTCTTTGAGTGGTCGATGGCCAGGGATTCCCACCTTCTCTTTGAGTGGTCGATGGCCTGGGATTCCAACCTTCTGGAGGAGTAGTCGATGGCCAGGGATTCCCACCTTCTCGAGGAGTGGCCGATTGCCAGGGATTCCCACCTTCTCGAGGAGTGGTCGATGGCCAGGGATTCCCATCTTCTCTTTGAGTGGCCGGATGCCAGGGATTCCCACCTTCTCTTTGAGTGGTCGATGGCCAGGGATTCCCACCTTCTCGAGGAGTGGCTGATGGCCAGGGATTCCCACCTTCTCGAGGAGTGGTCGATTGCCAGGGATTCCCACCTGCTCGAGGAGTGGTCGATGGCCAGGGATTCCCACCTTCTCGAGGAGTGGCCGATGGCCTGGGATTCCCACTTTCTCTTTCAGTGTTTGATGGCCAGGGATTCCCATCTTCTCTTTGAGTGTTTGATGGCCAGGGATTCCCACCTTCTCGAGGAGTAGCCGATGGCCAGGGATTCCCACCTTCTCTTTGAGTGGTCGATGGCCAGGGATTCCCACCTTCTCGAGGAGTGGCTGATGGCCAGGGATTCCCACCTTTTCGAGGAGTGGTCGATTGCCAGGGATTCCCACCTTCTCGAGGAGTGGTTGATGGCCAGGGATTCCCACCTTCTCTTTGAGTGGCCGGATGCCAGGGATTCCCACCTTCTCGAGGAGTGGTCGATGGCCAGGGATTCCCACCTTCTCGAGGAGTGGCCGATGGCCTGGGATTCCCACTTTCTCTTTCAGTGTTTGATGGCCAGGGATTCCCACCTTCTCTTTGACTGGCCGATGGCCAGGGATTCCCACATTCTCTTTGAGGGTTTGATGGCCAGGGATTCCCACCTTCTCGAGGAGTAGCCGATGGCCAGGGATTCCAACTTTCTCGAGGAGTGGTCGATTGCCAGGGATTCCCACCTTCTCTTTGAGTGGCCGATGGCCAGGGATTCCCACCTTCTCTTTGAGTGTTTGATGGCCAGGGATTCCCACCTTCTCTTTGAGTGGCCGATGGCCAGGGATTCCCACCTTCTCTTTGAGTGGTTGATGGCCAGGGATTCCCACCTTCTCGAGGAGTGGTCGACGGCCAGGGATTCCCACCTTCTCTTTGAGTGGCCGCTGGCCAGGGATTCCCACCTTCTCGAGGAGTAGCCGATGGCCAGGGATTCCCACCTTCTCGAGGAGTGGTCGATGGCCAGGGATTTCCACCTTCTCTTTGAGTGGCTGATGGCCAGGGATTCCCACCTTCTCTTTGAGTGTTTGATGGCCAGGGATTCCCACCTTCTCTTTGAGTGGTCGATGGCCAGGGATTACCACCTTCTCTTTGAGTGGCCGATGGCCAGGGATTCCCACCTTCTCTTTGAGTGGCCAATGGCCAGGGATTCCCACCTTCTCTTTGAGTGGTCGATGGCCAGGGATGACCACCTTCTCGAGGAGTTGTCGATGGCCAGGGATTCCCACCTTCTCTTTGAGTGGTCGATGGCCAGGGATTCCCACCTTCTCTTTGATTGGCCGATGGCCAGGGATTCCCACCTTCTCTTTGAGTGGTCGATGGCCAGGGATGACCACCTTCTCGATGAGTGGTCGATGGCCAGGGATTCCCACCTTCTCTTTGAGTGGCCGATGGCCAGGGATTCCCACCTTGTCTTTGAGTGGTCGATGGCCAGGGATGACCACCTTCTCGAGCAGTGGTCGATGGCCAGGGATTCCCACCTTCTCTTTGAGTGGTCGATGGCCAGGGATTCCCACCTTCTCATTGAGTGTTCGATGGCCAGGGATTCCCACCTTCTCGAGGAGAGGCTGATGGCCAGGGATTCCCACCTTCTCGAGGAGTGTTCGATGGCCAGGGATTCCCACCTTCTCGAGGAATGGTTGATGGCCAGGGATTCCCACCTTCTCTTTGAGTGGCTGGATGCCAGGGATTCCCACCTTCTCGACGAGTGGTCGATGGACAGGGATTCCCACCTTCTCTTTGAGTGGTCGATGGCCAGGGATTCCCACCTTCTCTTTGAGTGGTCGATGGCCTGGGATTCCCACCTTCTCGAGGAGTGGCCGATTGCCAGGGATTCCCACCTTCTCGAGGAGTGGTCGATGGCCAGGGATTCCCATCTTCTCTTTGAGTGGCCGGATGCCAGGGATTCCGACCTTCTCGAGGAGTGGTCGATGGCAGGGATTCCCACCTTCTCGAGGAGTGGTCGATGGCCAGGGATTCCCACCTTCTCTTTGAGTGGTCGATGGCCAGGGATTCCCACCTTCTCGAGGAGTGGCTGATGGCCAGGGATTCCCACCTTCTCGAGGAGTGGTCGATTGCCAGGGATTCCCACCTTCTCGAGGAGTGGTTGATGGCCAGGGATTCCCACCTTCTCTTTGAGTGGTCGATGGCCAGGGATTCCCACCTTCTCGAGGAGTGGCCGATGGCCTGGGATTCCCACTTTCTCTTTCAGTGTTTGATGGCCAGGGATTCCTACCTTCTCTTTGAGTGGCCGATGGCCAGGGATTCCCACCTTCTCTTTGAGTGTTTGATGGCCAGGGATTCCCACCTTCTCGAGGAGTAGCCGATGGCCAGGGATTCCCACCTTCTCGAGGAGTGGTCGATCGCCAGGGATTCCCACCTTCTCTTTGAGTGGCCGATGTCCAGGGATTCCCACCTTCTCTTTGAGTGTTTGATGGCCAGGGATTCCCACCTTCTCTTTGAGTGTTCGATGGCCAGGGATGACCACCTTCTCGAGGAGTGGTCGATGGCCAGGGATTCTCACCTTCTCTTTGAGTGGCCGATGGCCAGGGATTCCCACCTTCTCTTTGAGTGGTCGATGGCCATGGATGACCACATTCTCGAGCAGTTGTCGATGGCCAGGTATTCCCACCTTCTCTTTGAGTGGTCGATGGCCAGGGATTCCCACCTACTCTTTGAGTGGTCGATGGCCAGGGATTCCCACCTTCTCGAGGAGTGGCTGATGGCCAGGGATTCCCACCTTCTCGAGGAGTTGTCGATGGCCAGGTATTCCCAACTTCTCGAGGAGTGGTTGATGGCCAGGGATTCCCACCTTCTCTGTGAGTGGCCGGATGCCAGGGATTCCCACCTTCTCGAGGAGTGGTCGATGGCCAGGGATTCCCACCTTCTCTTTGAGTGGTCGATGGCCAGGGATTCCCACCTTCTCGAGGAGTGGTCAATGGCCAGGGATTCCCACCATCTCGAGGAGTAGTCGATGGCCAGGGATTCCCACCTTCTCGAGGAGTGGTTGATGGCCAGGGATTCCCACCTTCTCGAGGAGTGGTCAATGGCCAGGGATTCCCACCTTCTCGAGGAGTGGTCGATGGCCAGGGATTCCCACCTTCTCGAGGAGTGGTTGATGGCCAGGGATTCCCAACTTCTCTTTGAGTGGCCGGATGCCAGGGATTCCCACCTTCTCGAGGAGTGGTCGATGGCCAGGGATTCCCACCTTCTCTTTGAGTGGTCGATGGCCAGGGATTCCCACCTTCTCGAGGAGTGGTCAATGGCCAGGGATTCCCAGCTTCTCGAGGCGTGGTCGATGGCCAGGGATTCCCACCTTCTCTTTGAGTGGCCGATGGCCAGGGATTCCCACCTTCTCGAGGAGTGGTCAATGGCCAGGGATTCCCACCTTCTCGAGGAGTGGTTGATGGCCAGGGATTCCCACCTTCTCTTTGAGTGGTCGATGGCCAGGGATTCCCACCTTCGCTTTGAGTGGCCGGATGCCAGGGATTCCCACCTTCTCGAGGAGTGGTCGATGGCCAGGGATTCCCACCTTCTCTTTGAGTGGTCGATGGCCAGGGATTCCCACCTTCTCTTTGAGTGGTCGATGGCTAGGGATTCCCACCTTCTCGAGGAGTGGCCGATGGCCAGGGATTCCCACCTTCTCGAGGAGTGGTTGATGGCCAGGGATTCCCACCTTCTCTTTGAGTGGCCGGATGCCAGGGATTCCCACCGTCTCGAGGAGTGGTCGATGGCCAGGGATTCCCACCTTCTCTTTGAGAGGTCGATGGCCAGGGATTCCCACCTTCTCTTTGAGTGGTCGATGGCCAGGGATTCCCACCTTCTCGAGGAGTGGCCGATGGCCAGGGATTCCCACCTTCTCGAGGAGTGGTCGATGGCCAGGGATTCCCACCTTCTCTTTGAGTGGTCGATGGCCAGGGATTCCCACCTTCTCGAGGAGTGGTCAATGGCCAGGGATTCCCACCTTCTCGAGGAGTGGTTGATGGCCAGGGATTCCCACCTTCTCTTTGAGTGGCCGATGGCCAGGGATTCCCACCTTCTCTTTGAGTGGTCGATGGCCAGGGATGACCACCTTCTCGATGAGTGGTCGATGGCCAGGGATTCCCACCTTCTCTTTGAGTGGCCGATGGCCAGGGATTCCCACCTTCTCTTTGAGTGGTCGATGGCCAGGGATGACCACCTTCTCGAGCAGTGGTCGATGGCCAGGGATTCCCACCTTCTCTTTGAATGGTCGATGGCCAGGGATTCCCACCTTCTCATTGAGTGTTCGATGGCCAGGGATTCCCAACTTCTCCAGGAATGGTTGATGGCCAGGGATTCCCACCTTCTCTTTGAGTGGCTGGATGCCAGGGATTCCCACCTTCTCGAGGAGTGGTCGATGGCCAGGGATTCCCACCTTCGCTTTGAGTGCTCGATGGCCTGGGATTCCCACCTTCTGGAGGAGTAGTCGATGGCCAGGGATTCCCACCTTCTCGAGGAGTGGCCGATTGCCAGGGATTCCCACCTTCTCGAGGAGTGGTCGATGGCCAGGGATTCCCATCTTCTCTTTGAGTGGCCGGATGCCAGGGATTCCCACCTTCTCGAGGAGTGGTCGATGGCCAGGGATTCCCACCTTCTCGAGGAGTGGTCGATGGCCAGGGATTCCCACCTTCTCTTTGAGTGGTCGATGGCCAGGGATTCCCACCTTCTCGAGGAGTGGCTGATGGCCAGGGATTCCCACCTTCTCGAGGAGTGGTCGATTGCCAGGGATTCCCACCTTCTCGAGGAGTGGTTGATGGCCAGGGATTCCCACCTTCTCTTTGAGTGGCCGGATGCCAGGGATTCCCACCTGCTCGAGGAGTGGTCGATGGCCAGCGATTCCCACCTTCTCCTTGAGTGGTCGATGGCCAGGGATTCCCACCTTCTTGAGGAGTTCTTGATGGCCAGGGATTCCCACCTTCTCTTTGAGTGGCCGATGGCCAGGGATTCCCACCTTCTCTTTGAGTGTTTGATGGCCAGGGATTCCCAACTTCTCGATGAGTGGCCGATGGCCTGGGATTCCCACATTCTCTTTCAGTGTTTGATGGCCAGGGATTCCAAACTTCTCTTTGAGTGTTTGATGGACAGGGATTCCCACCTTCTCGAGGAGTAGCCGATGGCCAGGGATTCCCATCTTCTCGAGGAGTGGTCGATGGCCAGGGATTCCCACCTTCTCTTTGAGTGGCTGATGGCCAGGGATTCCCACCTTCTCTTTGAGTGTTTGATGGCCAGGGATTCCCACCTTCTCGAGGAGTGGTCGATGGCCAGGGATTACCACCTTCTCTTTGAGTGGCCGATGGACAGGGATTCCCACCTTCTCTTTGAGTGGCCAATGTCCAGGGATTCCCACCTTCTCTTTGAGTGGTCGATGGCCAGGGATTCCCACCTTCTCTTTGAGTGCTCGATGGCCTGGGATTCCCACCTTCTGGAGGAGTAGTCGATGGCCAGGGATTCCCACCTTCTCGAGGACTGGCCGATTGCCAGGGATTCCCACCTTCTCGAGGAGTGGTCGATGGCCAGGGATTCCCATCTTCTCTTTGAGTGGCCGGATGCCAGGGATTCCCACCTTCTCGAGGAGTGGTCGATGGCCAGGGATTCCCACCTTCTCGAGGAGTGGTCGATGGCCAGGGATTCCCACCTTCTCTTTGAGTGGTCGATGGCCAGGGATTCCCACCTTCTCGGGGACTGGCTGATGGCCAGGGATTCCCACCTTCTCGAGGAGTGGTCGATTGCCAGGGATTCCCACCTTCTCGTGGAGTGGTTGATGGCCAGGGATTCCCACCTTCTCTTTGAGTGGCCGGATGCCAGGGATTCCCACCTGCTCGAGGAGTGGTCGATGGCCAGCGATTCCCACCTGCTCTTTGAGTGGTCGATGGCCAGGGATTCCCACCTTCTTGAGGAGTTCTTGATGGCCAGGGATTCCCACCTTCTCGATGAGTGGCCGATGGCCTGGGATTCCCACATTCTCTTTCAGTGTTTGATGGCCAGGGATTCCAAACTTCTCTTTGTGTGTTTGATGGCCAGGGATTCCCACCTTCTCCAGGAGTAGCCGATGGCCAGGGATTCCCATCTTCTCGAGGAGTGGTCGATGGCCAGGGATTCCCACCTTCTCTTTGAGTGGCTGATGGCCAGGGATTCCCACCTTCTCTTTGAGTGTTTGATGGCCAGGGATTCCCAACTTCTCGAGGAGTGTTCGATGGCCAGGGATTACCACCTTCTCTTTGAGTGGCCGATGGACAGGGATTCCCACCTTCTCTTTGAGTGGCCAATGTCCAGGGATTCCCACCTTCTCTTTGAGTGGTCGATGGCCAGGGATTCCCACCTTCTCTTTGAGTGGCCGATGGCCAGGGATTCCCAGCTTCTCTTTGAGTGGCCGATGGCCAGGGATTCCCACCTTCTCTTTGAGTGGTCGATGGCCAGGGATGACCACCTTCTCGAGGAGTGGTCGATGACCAGGGATTCCCACCTTCTCTTTGAGTGGCCGATGGCCAGGGATTCCCAACTTATCTTTGAGTGGTCGATGGCCAGGGATGACCACCTTCTCGAGCAGTGGTCGATGGCCAGGGATTCCCACCTTCTCTTTGAGTGGTCGATGGCCAGGGATTCCCACCTTCTCTTTGAGTGTTCGATGGCCAGGGATTCCCACCTTCTCGAGGAGTGGCTGATGGCCAGGGATTCCCACCTTCTCGAGGAGTGGTCGATGGCCAGGGATTCCCACCTTCTCGAGGAGTGGTTGATGGCCAGGGATTCCCACCTTCTCTTTGAGTGGCTGGATGCCAGGGATTCCCACCTTCTCGAGGAGTGGTCGATGGCCAGGGATTCCCACCTTCTCTTTGAGTGGTCGATGGCCAGGGATTCCCACCTTCTCTTTGACTGGTCGATGGCCAGGGATTCCCACCTTCTGGAGGAGTAGTCGATGGCCAGGGATTCCCACCTTCTCGAGGAGTGGCCGATGGCCAGGGATTCCCACCTTCTCTTTGAGTGGTCGATGGCCAGGGATTCCCACCTTCACGAGGAGTGGTTGATGGCCAGGGATTCCCACCTTCTCTTTGAGTGGCCGGATGCCAGGGATTCCCACCTTCTCGAGGAGTGGTCGATGGCCAGGGATTCCCACCTTCTCGAGGAGTGGTCGATGGCCAGGGATTCCCACCTTCTCTTTGAGTGGTCGATGGCCAGGGATTCCCACCTTCTCGAGGAGTGGCTGATGGCCAGGGATTCCCACCTTCTCGAGGAGTGGTCGATTGCCAGGGATTCCCACCTTCTCGAGGAGTGGTTGATGGCCAGGGATTCCCACCTTCTCTTTGAGTGGCCGGATGCCAGGGATTCCCACCTTCTCGAGGAGTGGTCGATGGCCAGGGATTCCCACCTTCTCGAGGAGTGGCCGATGGCCTGGGATTCCCACTTTCTCTTTCCGTGTTTGATGGCCAGGGATTCCCACCTTCTCTTTGACTGGCCGATGGCCAGGGATTCCCACCTTCTCTTTGAGGGTTTGATGGCCAGGGATTCCCACCTTCTCGAGGAGTAGCCGATGGCCAGGGATTCCCACCTTCTCGAGGAGTGGTCGATGGCCAGGGATTCCCACCTTCTCTTTGAGTGGCCGATGGCCAGGGATTCCCACCTTCTCTTTGAGTGTTTGACGGCCAGGGATTCCCACCTTCTCTTTGAGTGGTTGATGGCCAGGGATTCCCACCTTCTCGAGGAGTGGTCGACGGCCAGGGATTCCCACCTTCTCGAGGTGTGGTCGATGTCCAGGGATTCCCACCTTCTCTTTGAGTGGCCGCTGGCCAGGGATTCCCACCTTCTCGAGGAGTGGTTGATGGCCAGGAATTCCCACCTTCTCGAGGAGTGGCCAATGACCTGGGATTCCCACCTTCTCTTTGAGTGGCCGATGGCCAGGGATTCCCACCTTCTCGAGCAGTAGCCGATGGACAGGGATTCCCACCTTCTCAATGAGTGTTCGATGGCCAGGGATTCCCAACTTCTCTTTGAGTGGTCGATGGCCAGGGATTCCCACCTTCTCTTTGAGTGGCCGATGGCCAGCGATTCCCACCTTCTCTTTGAGTGTTTGATGGCCTGGGATTCCCACCTTCCCGAGGAGTGGCCGATGGCCTGGGATTCCCACTTTCTCTTTCAGTGTTTGATGGCCAGGGATTCCCACCTTCTCTTTGAGTGTTTGATGGCCAGGGATTCCCACCTTCTCGAGGAGTAGCCGATGGCCAGGGATTCCCACCTTCTCGAGGAGTGGTCGATGGCCAGGGATTTCCACCTTCTCTTTGAGTGGCTGATGGCCAGGGATTCCCACCTTCTCTTTGAGTGTTTGATGGCCAGGGATTCCCACCTTCTCTTTGAGTGGTCGATGGCCAGGGATTACCACCTTCTCTTTGAGTGGCCGATGGCCAGGGATTCCCACCTTCTCTTTGAGTGGCCAATGGCCAGGGATTCCCACCTTCTCTTTGAGTGGTCGATGGCCAGGGATGACCACCTTCTCGAGGAGTTGTCGATGGCCAGGGATTCCCACCTTCTCTTTGAGTGGTCGATGGCCAGGGATTCCCACCTTCTCTTTGAGTGGCCGATGGCCAGGGATTCCCACCTTCTCTTTGAGTGGTCGATGGCCAGGGATGACCACCTTCTCGATGAGTGGTCGATGGCCAGGGATTCCCACCTTCTCTTTGAGTGGCCGATGGCCAGGGATTCCCACCTTGTCTTTGAGTGGTCGATGGCCAGGGATGACCACCTTCTCGAGCAGTGGTCGATGGCCAGGGATTCCCACCTTCTCTTTGAGTGGTCGATGGCCAGGGATTCCCACCTTCTCATTGAGTGTTCGATGGCCAGGGATTCCCACCTTCTCGAGGAGAGGCTGATGGCCAGGGATTCCCACCTTCTCGAGGAGTGTTCGATGGCCAGGGATTCCCACCTTCTCGAGGAATGGTTGATGGCCAGGGATTCCCACCTTCTCTTTGAGTGGCTGGATGCCAGGGATTCCCACCTTCTCGAGGAGTGGTCGATGGCCAGGGATTCCCACCTTCTCTTTGAGTGGTCGATGGCCAGGGATTCCCACCTTCTCTTTGAGTGGTCGATGGCCTGGGATTCCCACCTTCTGGAGGAGTAGTCGATGGCCAGGGATTCCCACCTTCTCGAGGAGTGGCCGATTGCCAGGGATTCCCACCTTCTCGAGGAGTGGTCGATGGCCAGGGATTCCCATCTTCTCTTTGAGTGGCCGGATGCCAGGGATTCCCACCTTCTCGAGGAGTGGTCGATGGCCAGGGATTCCCACCTTCTCGAGGAGTGGTCGATGGCCAGGGATTCCCACCTTCTCTTTGAGTGGTCGATGGCCAGGGATTCCCACCTTCTCGAGGAGTGGCTGATGGCCAGGGATTCCCACCTTCTCGAGGAGTGGTCGATTGCCAGGGATTCCCACCTGCTCGAGGAGTGGTCGATGGCCAGGGATTCCCACCTTCTCGAGGAGTGGCCGATGGCCTGGGATTCCCACTTTCTCTTTCAGTGTTTGATGGCCAGGGATTCCCATCTTCTCTTTGAGTGTTTGATGGCCAGGGATTCCCACCTTCTCGAGGAGTAGCCGATGGCCAGGGATTCCCACCTTCTCTTTGAGTGGTCGATGGCCAGGGATTCCCACCTTCTCGAGGAGTGGCTGATGGCCAGGGATTCCCACCTTTTCGAGGAGTGGTCGATTGCCAGGGATTCCCACCTTCTCGAGGAGTGGTTGATGGCCAGGGATTCCCACCTTCTCTTTGAGTGGCCGGATGCCAGGGATTCCCACCTTCTCGAGGAGTGGTCGATGGCCAGGGATTCCCACCTTCTCGAGGAGTGGCCGATGGCCTGGGATTCCCACTTTCTCTTTCAGTGTTTGATGGCCAGGGATTCCCACCTTCTCTTTGACTGGCCGATGGCCAGGGATTCCCACATTCTCTTTGAGGGTTTGATGGCCAGGGATTCCCACCTTCTCGAGGAGTAGCCGATGGCCAGGGATTCCAACTTTCTCGAGGAGTGGTCGATGGCCAGGGATTCCCACCTTCTCTTTGAGTGGCCGATGGCCAGGGATTCCCACCTTCTCTTTGAGTGTTTGATGGCCAGGGATTCCCACCTTCTCTTTGAGTGGCCGATGGCCAGGGATTCCCACCTTCTCTTTGAGTGGTTGATGGCCAGGGATTGCCACATTCTCGAGGAGTTGTCGACGGCCAGGGATTCCCACCTTCTCTTTGAGTGGCCGCTGGCCAGGGATTCCCACCTTCTCGAGGAGTGGTTGATGGCCAGGAATTCCCACCTTCTCGAGGAGTGGCCAATGACCTGGGATTCCCACCTTCTCTTTGAGTGGCCGATGGCCAGGGATTCCCACCTTCTCGAGCAGTAGCCGATGGACAGGGATTCCCACCTTCTCAATGAGTGTTCGATGGCCAGAGATTCCCACCTTCTCTTTGAGTGGTCGATGGCCAGGGATTCCCACCTTCTCTTTGAGTGGCCGATGGCCAGCGATTCCCACCTTCTCTTTGAGTGTTTGATGGCCTGGGATTCCCACCTTCCCGAGGAGTGGCCGATGGCCTGGGATTCCCACTTTCTCTTTCAGTGTTTGATGGCCAGGGATTCCCACCTTCTCTTTGAGTGTTTGATGGCCAGGGATTCCCACCTTCTCGAGGAGTAGCCGATGGCCAGGGATTCCCACCTTCTCGAGGAGTGGTCGATGGCCAGGGATTTCCACCTTCTCTTTGAGTGGCTGATGGCCAGGGATTCCCACCTTCTCTTTGAGTGTTTGATGGCCAGGGATTCCCACCTTCTCTTTGAGTGGTCGATGGCCAGGGATTACCACCTTCTCTTTGAGTGGCCGATGGCCAGGGATTCCCACCTTCTCTTTGAGTGGCCAATGGCCAGGGATTCCCACCTTCTCTTTGAGTGGTCGATGGCCAGGGATGACCACCTTCTCGAGGAGTTGTCGATGGCCAGGGATTCCCACCTTCTCTTTGAGTGGTCGATGGCCAGGGATTCCCACCTTCTCTTTGAGTGGCCGATGGCCAGGGATTCCCACCTTCTCTTTGAGTGGTCGATGGCCTGGGATGACCACCTTCTCGATGAGTGGTCGATGGCCAGGGATTCCCACCTTCTCTTTGAGTGGCCGATGGCCAGGGAATCCCACCTTGTCTTTGAGTGGTCGATGGCCAGGGATGACCACCTTCTCGAGCAGTGGTCGATGGCCAGGGATTCCCACCTTCTCTTTGAGTGGTCGATGGCCAGGGATTCCCACCTTCTCATTGAGTGTTCGATGGCCAGGGATTCCCACCTTCTCGAGGAGAGGCTGATGGCCAGGGATTCCCACCTTCTCGAGGAGTGTTCGATGGCCAGGGATTCCCACCTTCTCGAGGAATGGTTGATGGCCAGGGATTCCCACCTTCTCTTTGAGTGGCTGGATGCCAGGGATTCCCACCTTCTCGACGAGTGGTCGATGGACAGGGATTCCCACCTTCTCTTTGAGTGGTCGATGGCCAGGGATTCCCACCTTCTCTTTGAGTGGTCGATGGCCTGGGATTCCCACCTTCTCGAGGACTGGCCGATTGCCAGGGATTCCCACCTTCTCGAGGAGTGGTCGATGGCCAGGGATTCCCATCTTCTCTTTGAGTGGCCGGATGCCAGGGATTCCGACCTTCTCGAGGAGTGGTCGATGGCCAGGGATTCCCACCTTCTCGAGGAGTGGTCGATGGCCAGGGATTCCCACCTTCTCTTTGAGTGGTCGATGGCCAGGGATTCCCACCTTCTCGAGGAGTGGCTGATGGCCAGGGATTCCCACCTTCTCGAGGAGTGGTCGATTGCCAGGGATTCCCACCTTCTCGAGGAGTGGTTGATGGCCAGGGATTCCCACCTTCTCTTTGAGTGGCCGGATGCCAGGGTTTCCCACCTGCTCGAGGAGTGGTCGATGGCCAGGGATTCCCACCTTCTCGAGGAGTGGCCGATGGCCTGGGATTCCCACTTTCTCTTTCAGTGTTTGATGGCCAGGGATTCCTACCTTCTCTTTGAGTGGCCGATGGCCAGGGATTCCCACCTTCTCTTTGAGTGTTTGATGGCCAGGGATTCCCACCTTCTCGAGGAGTAGCCGATGGCCAGGGATTCCCACCTTCTCGAGGAGTGGTCGATGGCCAGGGATTCCCACCTTCTCTTTGAGTGGCCGATGTCCAGGGATTCCCACCTTCTCTTTGAGTGTTTGATGGCCAGGGATTCCCACCTTCTCTTTGAGTGTTCGATGGCCAGGGATGACCACCTTCTCGAGGAGTGGTCGATGGCCAGGGATTCTCACCTTCTCTTTGAGTGGCCGATGGCCAGGGATTCCCACCTTCTCTTTGAGTGGTCGATGGCCATGGATGACCACATTCTCGAGCAGTTGTCGATGGCCAGGGATTCCCACCTTCTCTTTGAGTGGTCGATGGCCAGGGATTCCCACCTACTCTTTGAGTGGTCGATGGCCAGGGATTCCCACCTTCTCGAGGAGTGGCTGATGGCCAGGGATTCCCACCTTCTCGAGGAGTTGTCGATGGCCAGGTATTCCCAACTTCTCGAGGAGTGGTTGATGGCCAGGGATTCCCACCTTCTCTGTGAGTGGCCGGATGCCAGGGATTCCCACCTTCTCGAGGAGTGGTCGATGGCCAGGGATTCCCACCTTCTCTTTGAGTGGTCGATGGCCAGGGATTCCCACCTTCTCGAGGAGTGGTCAATGGCCAGGGATTCCCACCATCTCGAGGAGTAGTCGATGGCCAGGGATTCCCACCTTCTCGAGGAGTGGTTGATGGCCAGGGATTCCCACCTTCTCGAGGAGTGGTCAATGGCCAGGGATTCCCACCTTCTCGAGGAGTGGTCGATGGCCAGGGATTCCCACCTTCTCGAGGAGTGGTTGATGGCCAGGGATTCCCAACTTCTCTTTGAGTGGCCGGATGCCAGGGATTCCCACCTTCTCGAGGAGTGGTCGATGGCCAGGGATTCCCACCTTCTCTTTGAGTGGTCGATGGCCAGGGATTCCCACCTTCTCGAGGAGTGGTCAATGGCCAGGGATTCCCAGCTTCTCGAGGCGTGGTCGATGGCCAGGGATTCCCACCTTCTCTTTGAGTGGCCGATGGCCAGGGATTCCCACCTTCTCGAGGAGTGGTCAATGGCCAGGGATTCCCACCTTCTCGAGGAGTGGTTGATGGCCAGGGATTCCCACCTTCTCTTTGAGTGGTCGATGGCCAGGGATTCCCACCTTCGCTTTGAGTGGCCGGATGCCAGGGATTCCCACCTTCTCGAGGAGTGGTCGATGGCCAGGGATTCCCACCTTCTCTTTGAGTGGTCGATGGCCAGGGATTCCCACCTTCTCTTTGAGTGGTCGATGGCTAGGGATTCCCACCTTCTCGAGGAGTGGCCGATGGCCAGGGATTCCCACCTTCTCGAGGAGTGGTTGATGGCCAGGGATTCCCACCTTCTCTTTGAGTGGCCGGATGCCAGGGATTCCCACCGTCTCGAGGAGTGGTCGATGGCCAGGGATTCCCACCTTCTCTTTGAGTGGTCGATGGCCAGGGATTCCCACCTTCTCTTTGAGTGGTCGATGGCCAGGGATTCCCACCTTCTCGAGGAGTGGCCGATGGCCAGGGATTCCCACCTTCTCTTTGAGTGGTCGATGGCCAGGGATTCCCACCTTCTCTTTGAGTGGTCGATGGCCAGGGATTCCCACCTTCTCGAGGAGTGGTCAATGGCCAGGGATTCCCACCTTCTCGAGGAGTGGTTGATGGCCAGGGATTCCCACCTTCTCTTTGAGTGGTCGATGGCCAGGGATTCCCACCTTCTCTTTGAGTGGCCGGAAGCCAGGGATTCCCACCTTCTCGAGGAGTGGTCGATGGCCAGGGATTCCCACCTTCTCTTTGAGTGGTCGATGGCCAGGGATTCCCACCATCTCGAGGAGTAGTCGATGGCCAGGGATTCCCACCTTCTCGAGGAGTGGTTGATGGCCAGGGATTCCCACCTTCTCGAGGAGTGGTCAATGGCCAGGGATTCCCACCTTCTCGAGGAGTGGTCGATGGCCAGGGATTCCCACCTTCTCGAGTAGTGGTTGATGGCCAGGGATTCCCAACTTCTCTTCGAGTGGCCGGATGCCAGGGATTCCCACCTTCTCGAGGAGTGGTCGATGGCCAGGGATTCCCACCTTCTCTTTGAGTGGTCGATGGCCAGGAATTCCCACCTTCTCGAGGAGTGGTCAATGGCCAGGGATTCCCACCTTCTCGAGGAGTGGTCGATGGCCAGGGATTCCCACATTCTCTTTGAGTGGCCGATGGCCAGGGATTCCCACCTTCTCGAGGAGTGGTCAATGGCCAGGCATTCCCACCTTCTCGAGGAGTGGTTGATGGCCAGGGATTCCCACCTTCTCTTTGAGTGGTCGATGGCCAGGGATTCCCAACTTCGCTTTGAGTGGCAGGATGCCAGGGATTCCCACCTTCTCGAGGAGTGGTCGATGGCCATGGATTTCCACCTTCTCTTTGAGTGGTCCATGGCCAGGGATTCCCACCTTCTCTTTGAGTGGTCGATGGCCAGGGATTCCCACCTTCTCGAGGAGTGGCCGATGGCCAGGGATTCCCACCTTCTCGAGGAGTGGTTGATGGCCAGGGATTCCCACCTTCTCTGAGTGGCCGGATGCCAGGGATTCCCACCTTCTCTTTGAGTGGTCGATGGCCAGGGATTCCCACCTTCTCTTTGAGTGTTTGATGGCCAGGGATTCCCACCTTCTCGAGGAGTGGTCGATGGCCAGGTATTACCACCTTCTCGAGGAGTGGGTGATGGCCAGGAATTCCCACCTTCACGAGTAGTGGCCGATGGCCAGGGATTCCCACCTTCTCTTTGAGTGGCCGATGGCCAGGGATTCACACCTTCTCGAGGAGTGGTCGATGGCCAGGGATTCCCACCTTCTATTTGAGTGTTTGATGGCCAGGGATTCCTACCTTCTCTTTGAGTGGCCGATGGCCAGGGATTCCCACCTTCTCTTTGAGTGTTTGATGGCCAGGGATTCCCACCTTCTCGAGGAGTAGCCGATGGCCAGGGATTCCCACCTTCTCGAGGAGTGGTCGATGGCCAGGGATTCCCACCTTCTCTTTGAGTGGCCGAAGTCCAGGGATTCCCACCTTCTCTTTGAGTGTTTGATGGCCAGGGATTCCCACCTTCTCTTTGAGTGTTCGATGGCCAGGGATGACCACCTTCTCGAGGAGTGGTCGATGGCCAGGGATTCTCACCTTCTCTTTGAGTGGCCGATGGCCAGGGATTCCCACCTTCTCTTTGAGTGGCCGATGGCCAGGGATTCCCACCTTCTCCAGGAGTGGTCGATGGCCAGGGATTCCCACCTTCTCGAGGAGTGGTCGATGGCCAGGGATTCCCACCTTCTCGAGGAGTGGTTGATGGCCAGGAATTCCCACCTTCTCGAGTAGTGTCCGATGGCTAGGGATTCCCACCTGCTCTTTGAGTGGCCGATGGCCAGGGATTCCCACCTTCTCGAGGAGTAGCTGATGGACAGGGATTCCCACCTTCCCAAGGAGTGGTCGATGGCCAGGGATTCCCACCTTCTCGAGGAGTGGCCGATGGCCTGCGATTCCCACTTTCTCTTTCAGTGTTTGATGGCCAGGGATTCCCACCTTCTCTTTGAGTGGCCGATGGCCAGGGATTCCCACCTTCTCGAGGAGTAGCCGATGGCCAGGGTTTCCCACCTTCTCGAGGAGTGGTCGATGACCAGGGATTCCCACCTTCTCTTTGAGTGTTTGATGGCCAGGGATTCCCACCTTCTCGAGGGGTATCCGATGGCCAGGGTTTCCCACCTTCTCGAGGAGTGGTCGATGGCCAGGGATTCCCACCTTCTATTTGAGTGTTTGATGGCCAGGGATTCCTACCTTCTCTTTGAGTGGCCGATGGCCAGGGATTCCCACCTTCTCTTTGAGTGTTTGATGGCCAGGGATTCCCACCTTCTCGAGGAGTAGCCGATGGCCAGGGATTCCCACCTTCTCGAGGAGTGGTCGATGGCCAGGGATTCCCACCTTCTCTTTGAGTGGCCGATGTCCAGGGATTCCCACCTTCTCTTTGAGTGTTTGATGGCCAGGGATTCCCACCTTCTCTTTGAGTGTTCGATGTCCAGGGATGACCACCTTCTCGAGGAGTGGTCGATGGCCAGGGATTCTCACGTTCTCTTTGAGTGGCCGATGGCCAGGGATTCCCACCTTCTCTTTGAGTGGTCGATGGCCATGGATGACCACCTTCTCGAGCAGTTACGATGGCCAGGGATTCCCACCTTCTCTTTGAGTGGTCGATGTCCAGGGATTCCCACTTTCTCTTTGAGTGGTCGATGGCCAGGGATTCCCACCTTCTCGAGGAGTGGTCGATGGCCAGGGATTCCCACCTTTCGAGGAGTGGTTGATGGCCAGGGATACCCAACTTCTCTTGGAGTGGCCGGATGCCAGGGATTCCCACCTTCTCGAGGAGTGGTCGATGGCCAGGGATTCCCACCTTCTCTTTGAGTGGTCGATGGCCAGGGATTCCCACCTTCTCTTTGAGTGGTCGATGGCCAGGGATTCCCACCTTCTCGAGGAGTGGTCGATGGCCAGGGATTCCCACCTTCTTGAGGAGTGGCCGATGGCCAGGGATTCCCACCTTCTCGAGGAGTGGTTGATGGCCAGGGATTCCCACCTTCTCTTTGAGTGTTTGATGGCCAGGGATTCCCACCTTCTCGAGGAGTGGTCGATGGCCAGGTATTACCACCTTCTCGAGGAGTGGGGGATGGCCAGGAATTCCCACCTTCTCGAGTAGTGGCCGATGGCCAGGGATTCCCACCTTCTCTTTGAGTGGCCGATGTCCAGGGATTCCCACCTTCTCGAGGAGTAGCCGATGGACAGGGATTCCCACCTTCTCAAGGAGTGGTCGTTGGCCAGGGATTCCCACCTTCTCTTTGAGAGGTCGATGGCCAGGGATTCCCACCTTCTCGAGGAGTGATTGATGGCCAGGGATTCCCACCTTCTCTTTGAGTGGCCGATGGCCAAGGATTCCCACCTTCTCTTTGTGTGTTTGATGGCCAGGGATTCCCACCTTCTCGAGGGGTATCCGATGGCCAGGGTTTCCCACCTTCTCGAGGAGTGGTCGATGGCCAGGGATTCCCACCTTCTATTTGAGTGTTTGATGGGCTGGGATTCCCACCTTCTCTTTGAGTGGCCGATGGCCAGGGATTCCCACCTTCTGTTTGAGTGGCCGCTGGCCAGGGATTCCCACCTTCTCTTTGAGTGGCCGATGGCCAGGGATTCCCACCTTCTCCAGGAGTGGTCGATGGCCAGGGATTCCCACCTTCTCGAGGAGTGGTCGATGGCCAGGGATTCCCACCTTCTCGAGGAGTGGTTGATGGCCAGGAATTCCCACCTTCTCGAGTAGTGTCCGATGGCTAGGGATTCCCACCTGCTCTTTGAGTGGCCGATGGCCAGGGTTTCCCACCTTCTCGAGGAGTGGTCGATGGCCAGGGATTCCCACCTTCTATTTGAGTGTTTGATGGCCAGGGATTCCCACCTTCTCTTTGAGTGGCCGATGGCCAGGGATTCCCACCTTCTGTTTGAGTGGCCGCTGGCCAGGGATTCCCACCTTCTCTTTGAGTGGCCGATGGCCAGGGATTCCCACCTTCTCCAGGAGTGGTCGATGGCCAGGGATTCCCACCTTCTCGAGGAGTGCTCGATGGCCAGGGATTCCCACCTTCTCGAGGAGTGGTTGATGGCCAGGAATTCCCACCTTCTCGAGGAGTGGTCGATGGCCAGGTATTCCCACCTTCTCTTTGAGTGTTTGATGGCCAGGGATTCCCACCTTCTCGAGGGGTATCCGATGGCCAGGGTTTCCCACCTTCTCGAGGAGTGGTCGATGGCCAGGGATTCCCACCTTCTATTTGAGTGTTTGATGGCCAGGGATTCCTACCTTCTCTTTGAGTGGCCGATGGCCAGGGATTCCCACCTTCTCTTTGAGTGTTTGATGGCCAGGGATTCCCACCTTCTCGAGGAGTGGTCGATGTCCAGGGATTCACACCTTCTCTTTGAGTGTTTGATGGCCAGGGATTCCCACCTTCTCTTTGAGTGTTCGATGGCCAGGGATGACCACCTTCTCGAGGAGTGGTCGATGGCCAGGGATTCTCACCTTCTCTTTGAGTGGCCGATGGCCAGGGATTTCCACCTTCTCTTTGAGTGGTCGATGGCCATGGATGACCACATTCTCGAGGAGTGGCTGATGGCCAGTGATTCCCACCTTCTCGAGGAGTGGTCGATGGCCAGGGATTCCCACCTTCTCGAGGAGTGGTTGATGGCCAGGGATTCCCACCTTCTCTTTGAGTGGCCGGATGCCAGGGATTCCCACCTTCTCGAGGAGTGGTCGATGGCCAGTGATTCCCACCTTCTCTTTGAGTGGTCGATGGCCAGGGATTCCCACCTTCTCGAGGAGTGGTCAATGGCCAGGGATTCCCACCATCTCGAGGAGTGGTCGATGTCCAGGGATTCCCACCTTCTCGAGGAATGGTTGATGGCCAGGGATTCCCACCTTCTCGAGGAGTGGTTGATGGCCAGGGATTCCCAACTTCTCTTTGAGTGGCCGGATGCCAGGGATTCCCACCTTCTCGAGGAGTGGTCGATGGCCAGGGATTCCCACCTTCTCTTTGAGTGGTCGATGGCCAGGTATTCCCACCTTCTCGAGGAGTGGTCAATGGCCAGGGATTCCCACCTTCTCGAGGAGTGGTCGATGGCCAGGGATTCCCACCTTCTCTTTGAGTGGCCGATGGCCAGGGATTCCCACCTTCTCGAGGAGTGGTCAATGGCCAGGGATTCCTAGCTTCTCGAGGAGTGGTTGATGGCCAGGGATTCCCACCTTCTCTTTGAGTGGTCGATGGCCAGGGATTCCCACCTTAGCTTTGAGTGGCCGGATGCCAGGGATTCCCAGCTTCTCGAGGAGTGGTCGATGGCCAAGGATTCCCACCTTCTCTTTGAGTGGTCGATGGCCAGGGATTCCCACCTTCACTTTGAGTGGTCGATGGCCAGGGATTCCCACCTTCTCGAGGAGTGGCCGATGGCCAGGGATTCCCACCTTCTCGAGGAGTGGTTGATGGCCAGGGATTCCCACCTTCTCTTTGAGTGGCCGGATGCCAGGGATTCCCACCTTCTCGAGGAGTGGTCGATGGCCACGGATTCCCACCTTCTCTTTGAGTGGTCGATGGCCAGGGATTCCCACCTTCTCTTTGAGTGGTCGATGGCCAGGGATTCCCACCTTCTCGAGGAGTGGCCGATGGCCAGGTAATCCCACCTTCTCGAGGAGTGGTCGATGGCCAGGGATTCCCACCTTCTCTTTGAGTGGTCGATGGCCAGGGATTCCCACCTTCTCGAGGAGTGGTCGATGGCCAGGGATGACCACCTTCTCGAGCAGTGGTCGATGGCCAGGGATTCCCACCTTCTCTTTGAGTGGTCGATGGCCAGGGATTCCCACCTACTCTTTGAGTGGTCGATGGCCAGGGATTCCCACCTTCTCGAGGAGTGGCTGATGGCGAGGGATTCCCACCTTCTCGAGGAGTGGTCGATGGCCAGGGATTCCCACCTTCTCTTTGAGTGGTCGATGGCCAGGGATTCCCTCCTTCTCGAGGAGTGGTCGATGGCCAGGGATTCCCACCTTCCTTTGAGTGGCCGGATGCCAGGGATTCCCACCTTCTCGAGGAGTGGTCGATGGCCAGGGATTCCCACCTTCTCTTTGAGTGGTCGATGGCCAGGGATTCCCACCTTCTCGAGGAGTGGTCGATGGCCAGGGATTCCCACCTTCTCGAGGAGTGGTCAATGGCCAGGGATTCCCACCTCCTCGAGGAGTGGTCGATGGCCAGGGATTCCCACCTTCTCTTTGAGTGGCCGATGGCCAGGGATTCCCACCTTCTCGAGGAGTGGTCAATGGCCAGGGATTCCCACCTTCTCGAGGAGTGGTTGATGGCCAGGGATTCCCACCTTCTCTTTGAGTGGTCGATGGCCAGGTTTTCCCACCTTCGCTTTGAGTGGCCGGATGCCAGGGATTCCCACCTTCTCGAGGAGTGGTCGATGGCCAGGGATTCCCACCTTCTCTTTGAGTGGTCGATGGCCAGGGATTCCCACCTTCTCGAGGAGTGGTCGATGGCCAGGGATTCCCACCTTCTCTTTGAGTGGTCGATGGCCAGGGATTCCCACCTTCTCGAGGAGTGGTCAATGGCCAGGGATTCCCACCTTATCGAGGAGTGGTTGATGGCCAGGGATTCCCACCTTCTCTTTGAGTGGTCGATGGCCAGGGATTCCCACCTTCTCTTTGAGTGGCCGGATGCCAGGGATTCCCACCTTCTCGAGGAGTGGTCGATGGCCAGGGATTCCCACCTTCTCTTTGAGTGGTCGATGGCCAGGGATTCCCACCTTCTCGAGGAGTGGTCAATGGCCAGGGATTCCCACCATCTCGAGGAGTAGTCGATGGCCAGGGATTCCCACCTTCTCGAGGAGTGGTCAATGGCCAGGGATTCCCACCATCTCGAGGAGTGGTCAATGGCCAGGGATTCCCACCTTCTCGAGGAGTGGTCGATGGCCAGGGATTCCCACCTTCTCTTTGAGTGGCCGATGGCCAGGGATTCCCACCTTCTCGAGGAGTGGTCAATGGCCAGGGATTCCCACCTTCTCGAGGAGTGGTTGATGGCCAGGGATTCCCACCTTCTCTTTGAGTGGTCGATGGCCAGGGTTTCCCACCTTCGCTTTGAGTGGCCGGATGCCAGGGATTCCCACCTTCTCGAGGAGTGGTCGATGGCCAGGGATTCCCACCTTCTCTTTGAGTGGTCGATGGCCAGGGATTCCCACCTTCTCTTTGAGTGGTCGATGGCCAGGTATTCCCTCCTTCTCGAGGAGTGGCCGATGGCCAGGGATTCCCACCTTCTCGAGGAGTGGTTGATGGCCAGGGATTCCCACCTTCTCTTTGAGTGGCCGGATGCCAGGGATTCCCACCTTCTCGAGGAGTGGTCGACGGCCAGGGATTCCCACCTTCTGTTTGAGTGGTCGATGGCCAGGGATTCCCATCTTCTCGAGGAGTGGTCGATGGCCAGGGATTCCCACCTTCTCGAGGAGTGGACGATGGCCAGGGATTCCCACCTTCTCGAGGAGTGGTCGATGGCCAGGGATTCCCACCTTCTCTTTGAGTGGTCGATGGCCAGGGATTCCCACCTTCTCGAGGAGTGGTCAATGGCCAGGGATTCCCACCTTCTCGAGGAGTGGTCAATGGCCAGGGATTCCCACCTTCTCGAGGAGTGGTCGATGGCCAGGGATTCCCACCTTCTCTTTGAGTGGCCGATGGCCAGGGATTCCCACCTTCTCGAGGAGTGGTCAATGGCCAGGGATTCCTACCTTCTCGAGGAGTGGTTGATGGCCAGGGATTCCCACCTTCTCTTTGAGTGGTCGATGGCCAGGGATTCCCACCTTAGCTTTGAGTGGCCGGATGCCAGGGATTCCCAGCTTCTCGAGGAGTGGTCGATGGCCAAGGATTCCCACCTTCTCTTTGAGTGGTCGATGGCCAGGGATTCCCACCTTCACTTTGAGTGGTCGATGGCCAGGGATTCCCACCTTCTCGAGGAGTGGCCGATGGCCAGGGATTCCCACCTTCTCGAGGAGTGGTTGATGGCCAGGGATTCCCACCTTCTCTTTGAGTGGCCGGATGCCAGGGATTCCCACCTTCTCGAGGAGTGGTCGATGGCCACGGATTCCCACCTTCTCTTTGAGTGGTCGATGGCCAGGGATTCCCACCTTCTCTTTGAGTGGTCGATGGCCAGGGATTCCCACCTTCTCGAGGAGTGGCCGATGGCCAGGTAATCCCACCTTCTCGAGGAGTGGTCGATGGCCAGGGATTCCCACCTTCTCTTTGAGTGGTCGATGGCCAGGGATTCCCACCTTCTCGAGGAGTGGTCGATGGCCAGGGATGACCACCTTCTCGAGCAGTGGTCGATGGCCAGGGATTCCCACCTTCTCTTTGAGTGGTCGATGGCCAGGGATTCCCACCTACTCTTTGAGTGGTCGATGGCCAGGGATTCCCACCTTCTCGAGGAGTGGCTGATGGCGAGGGATTCCCACCTTCTCGAGGAGTGGTCGATGGCCAGGGATTCCCACCTTCTCTTTGAGTGGTCGATGGCCAGGGATTCCCACCTTCTCGAGGAGTGGTCGATGGCCAGGGATTCCCACCTTCCTTTGAGTGGCCGGATGCCAGGGATTCCCACCTTCTCGAGGAGTGGTCGATGGCCAGGGATTCCCACCTTCTCTTTGAGTGGTCGATGGCCAGGGATTCCCACCTTCTCGAGGAGTGGTCGATGGCCAGGGATTCCCACCTTCTCGAGGAGTGGTCAATGGCCAGGGATTCCCACCTCCTCGAGGAGTGGTCGATGGCCAGGGATTCCCACCTTCTCTTTGAGTGGCCGATGGCCAGGGATTCCCACCTTCTCGAGGAGTGGTCAATGGCCAGGGATTCCCACCTTCTCGAGGAGTGGTTGATGGCCAGGGATTCCCACCTTCTCTTTGAGTGGTCGATGGCCAGGTTTTCCCACCTTCGCTTTGAGTGGCCGGATGCCAGGGATTCCCACCTTCTCGAGGAGTGGTCGATGGCCAGGGATTCCCACCTTCTCTTTGAGTGGTCGATGGCCAGGGATTCCCACCTTCTCGAGGAGTGGTCGATGGCCAGGGATTCCCACCTTCTCTTTGAGTGGTCGATGGCCAGGGATTCCCACCTTCTCGAGGAGTGGTCAATGGCCAGGGATTCCCACCTTATCGAGGAGTGGTTGATGGCCAGGGATTCCCACCTTCTCTTTGAGTGGTCGATGGCCAGGGATTCCCACCTTCTCTTTGAGTGGCCGGATGCCAGGGATTCCCACCTTCTCGAGGAGTGGTCGATGGCCAGGGATTCCCACCTTCTCTTTGAGTGGTCGATGGCCAGGGATTCCCACCTTCTCGAGGAGTGGTCAATGGCCAGGGATTCCCACCATCTCGAGGAGTAGTCGATGGCCAGGGATTCCCACCTTCTCGAGGAGTGGTCAATGGCCAGGGATTCCCACCATCTCGAGGAGTGGTCAATGGCCAGGGATTCCCACCTTCTCGAGGAGTGGTCGATGGCCAGGGATTCCCACCTTCTCTTTGAGTGGCCGATGGCCAGGGATTCCCACCTTCTCGAGGAGTGGTCAATGGCCAGGGATTCCCACCTTCTCGAGGAGTGGTTGATGGCCAGGGATTCCCACCTTCTCTTTGAGTGGTCGATGGCCAGGGTTTCCCACCTTCGCTTTGAGTGGCCGGATGCCAGGGATTCCCACCTTCTCGAGGAGTGGTCGATGGCCAGGGATTCCCACCTTCTCTTTGAGTGGTCGATGGCCAGGGATTCCCACCTTCTCTTTGAGTGGTCGATGGCCAGGTATTCCCTCCTTCTCGAGGAGTGGCCGATGGCCAGGGATTCCCACCTTCTCGAGGAGTGGTTGATGGCCAGGGATTCCCACCTTCTCTTTGAGTGGCCGGATGCCAGGGATTCCCACCTTCTCGAGGAGTGGTCGACGGCCAGGGATTCCCACCTTCTGTTTGAGTGGTCGATGGCCAGGGATTCCCATCTTCTCGAGGAGTGGTCGATGGCCAGGGATTCCCACCTTCTCGAGGAGTGGACGATGGCCAGGGATTCCCACCTTCTCGAGGAGTGGTCGATGGCCAGGGATTCCCACCTTCTCTTTGAGTGGTCGATGGCCAGGGATTCCCACCTTCTCGAGGAGTGGTCAATGGCCAGGGATTCCCACCTTCTCGAGGAGTGGTTGATGGCCAGGGATTCCCACCTTCTCTTTGAGTGGTCGATGGCCAGGGATTCCCACCTTCTCTTTGAGTGGCCGGATGCCAGGGATTCCCACCTTCTCGAGGAGTGGTCGATGGCCAGGGATTCCCACCTTCTCATTGAGTGGTCGATGGCCAGGGATTCCCACCTTCTCGAGGAGTGGTCAATTGCCAGGGATTCCCACCATCTCGAGGAGTAGTCGATGGCCAGGGATTCCCACCTTCTCGAGGAGTGGTTGATGGCCAGGGATTCCCACCTTCTCGAGGTGTGGTCAATGGCCAGGGATTCCCACCTTCTCGAGGAGTGGTCGATGGCCAGGGATTCCCACCTTCTCGAGGAGTGGTTGATGGCCAGGGATTCCCAACTTCTCTTTGAGTGGCCGGATGCCAGGGATTCCCACCTTCTCGAGGAGTGGTCGATGGCCAGGGATTCCCACCTTCTCGAGGAGTGGTCAATGGCCAGGGATTCCCACCTTCTCGAGGAGTGGTCGATGGCCAGGGATTCCCACCTTCTCTTTGAGTGGCCGATGGCCAGGGATTCCCACCTTCTCGAGGAGTGGTCAATGGCCAGGGATTCCCACCTTCTCTTTGAGTGGTCGATGGCCAGGGATTCCCACCTTCGCTTTGAGTGGCCGGATGCCAGGGATTCCCACCTTCTCGAGGAGTGGTCGATGGCCAGGGATTCCCACCTTCTCTTTGAGTGGTCGATGGCCAGGGATTCCCACCTTCTCTTTGAGTGGTCGATGGCCAGGGATTCCCACCTTCTCGAGGAGTGGCCGATGGCCAGGGATTCCCACCTTCTCGAGGAGTGGTTGATGGCCAGGGATTCCCACCTTCTCTTTGAGTGGCCGGATGCCAGGGATTCCCACCTTCTCGAGGAGTGGTCGATGGCCAGGGATTCCCACCTTCTCTTTGAGTGGTCGATGGCCAGGGATTCCCACCTTCTCGAGGAGTGGTCGATGGCCAGGGATGACCACCTTCTCGAGCAGTGGTCGATGGCCAGGGATTCCCACCTTCTCTTTGAGTGGTCGATGGCCAGGGATTCCCACCTTCTCTTAGAGTGGTCGATGGCCAGGGATTCCCACCTTCTCTTAGAGTGGTCGATGGCCAGGGATTCCCACCTTCTCTTTGAGTGGTCGATGGCCAGGGATTCCCACCTACTCTTTGAGTGGTCGATGGCCAGGGATTCCCACCTTCTCGAGGAGTGGCTGATGGCCAGGGATTCCCACCTTCTCGAGGAGTGGTCGATGGCCAGGGATTCCCACCTTCTCTTTGAGTGGTCGATGGCCAGGGATTCCCTCCTTCTCGAGGAGTGGTCGATGGCCAGGGATTCCCACCTTCTATTTGAGTGGCCGGATGCCAGGGATTCCCACCTTCTCGAGGAGTGGTCGATGGCCAGGGATTCCCACCTTCTCTTTGAGTGGTCGATGGCCAGGGATTCCCACCTTCTCGAGGCGTGGTCGATGGCCAGGGATTCCCACCTTCTCGAGGAGTGGTTGATGGCCAGGGATTCCCAACTTCTCTTTGAGTGGCCGGATGCCAGGGATTCCCACCTTCTCGAGGAGTGGTCGATGCCCAGGGATTCCCACCTTCTCTTTGAGTGGTCGATGGCCAGGGATTCCCACCTTCTCGAGGAGTGGTCAATGGCCAGGGATTCCCACCTTCTCGAGGAGTGGTCGAAGGCCAGGGATTCCCACCTTCTCTTTGAGTGGCCGATGGCCAGGGATTCCCACCTTCTCGAGGAGTGGTCAATGGCCAGGGATTCCCACCTTCTCGAGGAGTGGTTGATGGCCAGGGATTCCCACCTTCTCTTTGAGTGGTCGATGGCCAGGGATTCCCACCTTCGCTTTGAGTGGCCGGATGCCAGGGATTCCCACCTTCTCGAGGAGTGGTCGATGGCCAGGGATTCCCACCTTCTCTTTGAGTGGTCGATGGCCAGGGATTCCCACCTTCTCTTTGAGTGGTCGATGGCCAGGTATTCCCTCCTTCTCGAGGAGTGGCCGATGGCCAGGGATTCCCACCTTCTCGAGGAGTGGTTGATGGCCAGGGATTCCCACCTTCTCTTTGAGTGGCCGGATGCCAGGGATTCCCACCTTCTCGAGGAGTGGTCGATGGCCAGGGATTCCCACCTTCTCTTTGAGTGGTCGATGGCCAGGGATTCCCATCTTCTCGAGGAGTGGTCGATGGCCAGGGATTCCCACCTTCTCGAGGAGTGGACGATGGCCAGGGATTCCCACCTTCTCGAGGAGTGGTCGATGGCCAGGTATTCCCACCTTCTCTTTGAGTGGTCGATGGCCAGGGATTCCCACCTTCTCGAGGAGTGGTCAATGGCCAGGGATTCCCACCTTCTCGAGGAGTGGTTGATGGCCAGGGATTCCCACCTTCTCTTTGAGTGGTCGATGGCCAGGGATTCCCACCTTCTCTTTGAGTGGCCGGATGCCAGGGATTCCCACCTTCTCGAGGAGTGGTCGATGGCCAGGGATTCCCACCTTCTCTTTGAGTGGTCGATGGCCAGGGATTACCACCTTCTCGAGGAGTGGTCAATGGCCAGGGATTCCCACCATCTCGAGGAGTAGTCGATGGCCAGGGATTCCCACCTTCTCGAGGAGTGGTTGATGGCCAGGGATTCCCACCTTCTCGAGGAGTGGTCAATGGCCAGGGATTCCCACCTTCTCGAGGAGTGGTCGATGGCCAGGGATTCCCACCTTCTCGAGGAGTGGTTGATGGCCAGGGATTCCCAACTTGTCTTTGAGTGGCCGGATGCCAGGGATTCCCACCTTCTCGAGGAGTGGTCGATGGCCAGGGATTCCCACCTTCTCGAGGAGTGGTCAATGGCCAGGGATTCCCACCTTCTCGAGGAGTGGTCGATGGCCAGGGATTCCCACCTTCTCTTTGAGTGGCCGATGGCCAGGGATTCCCACCTTCTCGAGGAGTGGTCAATGGCCAGGGATTCCCACCTTCTCGAGGAGTGGTTGATGGCCAGGGATTCCCACCTTCTCTTTGAGTGGTCGATGGCCAGGGATTCCCACCTTCGCTTTGAGTGGCCGGATGCCAGGGATTCCCACCTTCTCGAGGAGTGGTCGATGGCCAGGGATTCCCACCTTCTCTTTGAGTGGTCGATGGCCAGGGATTCCCACCTTCTCTTTGAGTGGTCGATGGCCAGGGATTCCCACCTTCTCGAGGAGTGGCCGATGGCCAGGGATTCCCACCTTTTCGAGGAGTGGTTGATGGCCAGGGATTCCCACCTTCTCTTAGAGTGGCCGGATGCCAGGGATTCCCACCTTCTCGAGGAGTGGTCGATGGCCAGGGATTCCCACCTTCTCTTTGAGTGGTCGATGGCCAGGGATTCCCACCTTCTCTTTGAGTGGTCGATGGCCAGGGATTCCCACCTTCTCGAGGAGTGGTCGATGGCCAGGGATTCCCACCTTCTCGAGGAGTGGTCGATGGCCAGGGATTCCCACCTTCTCTTTGAGTGGTCGATGGCCAGGGATTCCCACCTTCTCGAGGAGTGGTCGATGGCCAGGGATGACCACCTTCTCGAGCAGTGGTCGATGGCCAGGGATTCCCACCTTCTCTTTGAGTGGTCGATGGCCAGGGATTCCCACCTTCTCTTAGAGTGGTCGATGGCCAGGGATTCCCACCTTCTCTTTGAGTGGTCGATGGCCAGGGATTCCCACCTTCTCTTTGAGTGGTCGATGTCCAGGGATTCCCACTTTCTCTTTGAGTGGTCGATGGCCAGGGATTCCCACCTTCTCGAGGAGTGGTCGATGGCCAGGGATTCCCACCTTTCGAGGAGTGGTTGATGGCCAGGGATTCCCACCTTCTCTTGGAGTGTCCGGATGCCAGGGATTCCCACCTTCTCGAGGAGTGGTCGATGGCCAGGGATTCCCACCTTCTCTTTGAGTGGTCGATGGCCAGGGATTCCCACCTTCTCTTTGAGTGGTCGATGGCCAGGGATTCCCACCTTCTCGAGGAGTGGCCGATGGCCAGGGATTCCCACCTTTTCGAGGAGTGGTTGATGGCCAGGGATTCCCACCTTCTCTTAGAGTGGCCGGATGCCAGGGATTCCCACCTTCTCGAGGAGTGGTCGATGGCCAGGGATTCCCACCTTCTCTTTGAGTGGTCGATGGCCAGGGATTCCCACCTTCTCTTTGAGTGGTCGATGGCCAGGGATTCCCACCTTCTCGAGGAGTGGTCGATGGCCAGGGATTCCCACCTTCTCGAGGAGTGGTCGATGGCCAGGGATTCCCACCTTCTCTTTGAGTGGTCGATGGCCAGGGATTCCCACCTTCTCGAGGAGTGGTCGATGGCCAGGGATGACCACCTTCTCGAGCAGTGGTCGATGGCCAGGGATTCCCACCTTCTCTTTGAGTGGTCGATGGCCAGGGATTCCCACCTTCTCTTAGAGTGGTCGATGGCCAGGGATTCCCACCTTCTCTTTGAGTGGTCGATGGCCAGGGATTCCCACCTTCTCTTTGAGTGGTCGATGTCCAGGGATTCCCACTTTCTCTTTGAGTGGTCGATGGCCAGGGATTCCCACCTTCTCGAGGAGTGGTCGATGGCCAGGGATTCCCACCTTTCGAGGAGTGGTTGATGGCCAGGGATTCCCACCTTCTCTTGGAGTGTCCGGATGCCAGGGATTTCCACCTTCTCGAGGAGTGGTCGATGGCCAGGGATTCCCACCTTCTCTTTGAGTGGTCGATGGCCAGGGATTCCCACCTTCTCTTTGAGTGGTCGATGGCCAGGGATTCCCACCTTCTCAAGGAGTGGTCGATGGCCAGGGATTCCCACCTTCTTGAGGAGAGGCCGATGGCCAGGGATTCCCACCTTCTCGAGGAGTGGTTGATGGCCAGGGATTCCCACCTTCTCTTTGAGTGTTTGATGGCCAGGGATTCCCACCTTCTCGAGGAGTGGTCGATGGCCAGGTATTACCACCTTCTCGAGGAGTGGGTGATGGCCAGGAATTCCCACCTTCTCGAGTAGTGGCCGATGGCCAGGGATTCCCACCTTCTCTTTGAGTGGCCGATGGCCAGCGATTCCCACCTTCTCGAGGAGTAGCCGATGGACAGGGATTCCCACCTTCTCAAGGAGTGGTCGTTGGCCAGGGATTCCCACCTTCTCTTTGAGAGGTCGATGGCCAGGGACTCCCACCTTCTCGAGGAGTGATTGATGGCCAGGGATTCCCACCTTCTCTTTGAGTGGCCGATGGCCAAGGATTCCCACCTTCTCTTTGAGTGTTTGATGGCCAGGGATTCCCACCTTCTCGAGGGGTATCCGATGGCCAGGGTTTCCCACCTTCTCGAGGAGTGGTCGATGGCCAGGGATTCCCACCTTCTATTTGAGTGTTTGATGGCCAGGGATTCCCACCTTCTCTTTGAGTGGCCGATGGCCAGGGATTCCCACCTTCTCTTTGAGTGGCCGCTGGCCAGGGATTCCCACCTTCTCTTTGAGTGGCCGATGGCCAGGGATTCCCACCTTCTCCAGGAGTGGTCGATGGCCAGGGATTCCCACCTTCTCGAGGAGTGGTCGATGGCCAGGGATTCCCACCTTCTCGAGGAGTGGTTGATGGCCAGGAATTCCCACCTTCTCGAGTAGTGTCCGATGGCTAGGGATTCCCACCTGCTCTTTGAGTGGTCGATGGCCAGGGATTCCCACCTTCTCGAGGAGTAGCTGATGGACAGGGATTCCCACCTTCTCAAGGAGTAATCGATGGCCAGGGATTCCCACCTTCTCTTTGAGTGGCCGATGGCCAGGGATTCCCACCTTCTCGAGGAGTAGCCGATGGCCAGGGTTTCCCACCTTCTCGAGGAGTGGTCGATGGCCAGGGATTCCCACCTTCTCTTTGAGTGTTTGATGGCCAGGGATTCCCACCTTCTCGAGGGGTATCCGATGGCCAGGGTTTCCCACCTTCTCGAGGAGTGGTCGATGGCCAGGGATTCCCACCTTCTATTTGAGTGTTTGATGGCCAGGGATTCCTACCTTCTCTTTGAGTGGCCGATGGCCAGGGATTCCCACCTTCTCTTTGAGTGTTTGATGGCCAGGGATTCCCACCTTCTCGAGGAGTAGCCGATGGCCAGGGTTTCCCACCTTCTCGAGGAGTGGTCGATGGCCAGGGATTCCCACCTTCTATTTGAGTGTTTGATGGCCAGGGATTCCTACCTTCTCTTTGAGTGGCCGATGGCCAGGGATTCCCACCTTCTCTTTGAGTGTTTGATGGCCAGGGATTCCCACCTTCTCTTTGAGTGGCCGATGTCCAGGGATTCCCACCTTCTCTATGAGTGTTTGATGGCCAGGGATTCCCACCTTCTCTTTGAGTGTTCGATGGCCAGGGATGACCACCTTCTCGAGGAGTGGTCGATGGCCAGGGATTCTCACCTTCTCTTTGAGTGGCCGATGGCCAGGGATTCCCACCTTCTCTTTGAGTGGTCGATGGCCATGGATGACCACCTTCTCGAGCAGTTGTCGATGGCCAGGGATTCCCACCTTCTCTTTGAGTGGTCGATGTCCAGGGATTCCCACTTTCTCTTTGAGTGGTCGATGGCCAGGGATTCCCACCTTCTCGAGGAGTGGTCGATGGCCAGGGATTCCCACCTTTCGAGGAGTGGTTGATGGCCAGGGATTCCCCCCTTCTCTTGGAGTGGCCGGATGCCAGGGATTCCCACCTTCTCGAGGAGTGGTCAATGGCCAGGGATTCCCACCTTCTCGAGGAGTGGTTGATGGCCAGGGATTCCCACCTTCTCTTTGAGTGGTCGATGGCCAGGGATTCCCACCTTCTCTTTGAGTGGCCGGATGCCAGGGATTCCCACCTTCTCGAGGAGTGGTCGATGGCCAGGGATTCCCACCTTCTCTTTGAGTGGTCGATGGCCAGGGATTCCCACCTTCTCGAGGAGTGGTCAATGGCCAGGGATTCCCACCATCTCGAGGAGTAGTCGATGGCCAGGGATTCCCACCTTCTCGAGGAGTGGTTGATGGCCAGGGATTCCCACCTTCTCGAGGAGTGGTCAATGGCCAGGGATTCCCACCTTCTCGAGGAGTGGTCGATGGCCAGGGATTCCCACCTTCTCGAGGAGTGGTTGATGGCCAGGGATTCCCAACTTGTCTTTGAGTGGCCGGATGCCAGGGATTCCCACCTTCTCGAGGAGTGGTCGATGGCCAGGGATTCCCACCTTCTCGAGGAGTGGTCAATGGCCAGGGATTCCCACCTTCTCGAGGAGTGGTCGATGGCCAGGGATTCCCACCTTCTCTTTGAGTGGCCGATGGCCAGGGATTCCCACCTTCTCGAGGAGTGGTCAATGGCCAGGGATTCCCACCTTCTCGAGGAGTGGTTGATGGCCAGGGATTCCCACCTTCTCTTTGAGTGGTCGATGGCCAGGGATTCCCACCTTCGCTTTGAGTGGCCGGATGCCAGGGATTCCCACCTTCTCGAGGAGTGGTCGATGGCCAGGGATTCCCACCTTCTCTTTGAGTGGTCGATGGCCAGGGATTCCCACCTTCTCTTTGAGTGGTCGATGGCCAGGGATTCCCACCTTCTCGAGGAGTGGCCGATGGCCAGGGATTCCCACCTTTTCGAGGAGTGGTTGATGGCCAGGGATTCCCACCTTCTCTTAGAGTGGCCGGATGCCAGGGATTCCCACCTTCTCGAGGAGTGGTCGATGGCCAGGGATTCCCACCTTCTCTTTGAGTGGTCGATGGCCAGGGATTCCCACCTTCTCTTTGAGTGGTCGATGGCCAGGGATTCCCACCTTCTCGAGGAGTGGTCGATGGCCAGGGATTCCCACCTTCTCGAGGAGTGGTCGATGGCCAGGGATTCCCACCTTCTCTTTGAGTGGTCGATGGCCAGGGATTCCCACCTTCTCGAGGAGTGGTCGATGGCCAGGGATGACCACCTTCTCGAGCAGTGGTCGATGGCCAGGGATTCCCACCTTCTCTTTGAGTGGTCGATGGCCAGGGATTCCCACCTTCTCTTAGAGTGGTCGATGGCCAGGGATTCCCACCTTCTCTTTGAGTGGTCGATGGCCAGGGATTCCCACCTTCTCTTTGAGTGGTCGATGTCCAGGGATTCCCACTTTCTCTTTGAGTGGTCGATGGCCAGGGATTCCCACCTTCTCGAGGAGTGGTCGATGGCCAGGGATTCCCACCTTTCGAGGAGTGGTTGATGGCCAGGGATTCCCACCTTCTCTTGGAGTGTCCGGATGCCAGGGATTTCCACCTTCTCGAGGAGTGGTCGATGGCCAGGGATTCCCACCTTCTCTTTGAGTGGTCGATGGCCAGGGATTCCCACCTTCTCTTTGAGTGGTCGATGGCCAGGGATTCCCACCTTCTCAAGGAGTGGTCGATGGCCAGGGATTCCCACCTTCTTGAGGAGAGGCCGATGGCCAGGGATTCCCACCTTCTCGAGGAGTGGTTGATGGCCAGGGATTCCCACCTTCTCTTTGAGTGTTTGATGGCCAGGGATTCCCACCTTCTCGAGGAGTGGTCGATGGCCAGGTATTACCACCTTCTCGAGGAGTGGGTGATGGCCAGGAATTCCCACCTTCTCGAGTAGTGGCCGATGGCCAGGGATTCCCACCTTCTCTTTGAGTGGCCGATGGCCAGCGATTCCCACCTTCTCGAGGAGTAGCCGATGGACAGGGATTCCCACCTTCTCAAGGAGTGGTCGTTGGCCAGGGATTCCCACCTTCTCTTTGAGAGGTCGATGGCCAGGGACTCCCACCTTCTCGAGGAGTGATTGATGGCCAGGGATTCCCACCTTCTCTTTGAGTGGCCGATGGCCAAGGATTCCCACCTTCTCTTTGAGTGTTTGATGGCCAGGGATTCCCACCTTCTCGAGGGGTATCCGATGGCCAGGGTTTCCCACCTTCTCGAGGAGTGGTCGATGGCCAGGGATTCCCACCTTCTATTTGAGTGTTTGATGGCCAGGGATTCCCACCTTCTCTTTGAGTGGCCGATGGCCAGGGATTCCCACCTTCTCTTTGAGTGGCCGCTGGCCAGGGATTCCCACCTTCTCTTTGAGTGGCCGATGGCCAGGGATTCCCACCTTCTCCAGGAGTGGTCGATGGCCAGGGATTCCCACCTTCTCGAGGAGTGGTCGATGGCCAGGGATTCCCACCTTCTCGAGGAGTGGTTGATGGCCAGGAATTCCCACCTTCTCGAGTAGTGTCCGATGGCTAGGGATTCCCACCTGCTCTTTGAGTGGTCGATGGCCAGGGATTCCCACCTTCTCGAGGAGTAGCTGATGGACAGGGATTCCCACCTTCTCAAGGAGTAATCGATGGCCAGGGATTCCCACCTTCTCTTTGAGTGGCCGATGGCCAGGGATTCCCACCTTCTCGAGGAGTAGCCGATGGCCAGGGTTTCCCACCTTCTCGAGGAGTGGTCGATGGCCAGGGATTCCCACCTTCTCTTTGAGTGTTTGATGGCCAGGGATTCCCACCTTCTCGAGGGGTATCCGATGGCCAGGGTTTCCCACCTTCTCGAGGAGTGGTCGATGGCCAGGGATTCCCACCTTCTATTTGAGTGTTTGATGGCCAGGGATTCCTACCTTCTCTTTGAGTGGCCGATGGCCAGGGATTCCCACCTTCTCTTTGAGTGTTTGATGGCCAGGGATTCCCACCTTCTCGAGGAGTAGCCGATGGCCAGGGTTTCCCACCTTCTCGAGGAGTGGTCGATGGCCAGGGATTCCCACCTTCTATTTGAGTGTTTGATGGCCAGGGATTCCTACCTTCTCTTTGAGTGGCCGATGGCCAGGGATTCCCACCTTCTCTTTGAGTGTTTGATGGCCAGGGATTCCCACCTTCTCTTTGAGTGGCCGATGTCCAGGGATTCCCACCTTCTCTATGAGTGTTTGATGGCCAGGGATTCCCACCTTCTCTTTGAGTGTTCGATGGCCAGGGATGACCACCTTCTCGAGGAGTGGTCGATGGCCAGGGATTCTCACCTTCTCTTTGAGTGGCCGATGGCCAGGGATTCCCACCTTCTCTTTGAGTGGTCGATGGCCATGGATGACCACCTTCTCGAGCAGTTGTCGATGGCCAGGGATTCCCACCTTCTCTTTGAGTGGTCGATGTCCAGGGATTCCCACTTTCTCTTTGAGTGGTCGATGGCCAGGGATTCCCACCTTCTCGAGGAGTGGTCGATGGCCAGGGATTCCCACCTTTCGAGGAGTGGTTGATGGCCAGGGATTCCCCCCTTCTCTTGGAGTGGCCGGATGCCAGGGATTCCCACCTTCTCGAGGAGTGGTCGATGGCCAGGGATTCCCACCTTCTCTTTGAGTGGTCGATGGCCAGGGATTCCCACCTTCTCTTTGAGTGGTCGATGGCCAGGGATTCCCACCTTCTCGAGGAGTGGTCGATGGCCAGGGATTCCCACCTTCTTGAGGAGTGGCCGATCGCCAGGGATTCCCACCTTCTCGAGGAGTGGTTGATGGCCAGGGATTCCCACATTCTCTTTGAGTGTTTGATGGCCAGGGATTCCCACCTTCTCGAGGAGTGGTCGATGGCCAGGTATTACCACCTTCTCGAGGAGTGGGTGATGGCCAGGGATTCCCACCTTCTCGAGGAGTAGCCAATGGACAGGGATTCCCACCTTCTCAAGGAGTGGTCGTTGGCCAGGGATTCCCACCTTCTCTTTGAGAGGTCGATGGCCAGGGATTCCCACCTTCTCGAGGAGTGATTGATAGACAGGGATTCCCACCTTCTCTTTGAGTGGCCGATGGCCAAGGATTCCCACCTTCTCTTTGAGTGTTTGATGGCCAGGGATTCCCACCTTCTCGAGGGGTATCCGATGGCCAGGGTTTCCCACCTTCTCGAGGAGTGGTCGATGGCCAGGGATTCCCACCTTCTATTCGAGTGTTTGATGGCCAGGGATTCCCACTTTCTCTTTGAGTGGCCGATGGCCAGGGATTCCCACCTTCTCTTTGAGTTGCCGCTGGCCAGGGATTCCCACCTTCTCTTTGAGTGGCCGATGGCCAGGGATTCCCACCTTCTCCAGGAGTGGTCGATGGCCAGGGATTCCCACCTTCTCGAGGAGTGGTCGATGGCCAGGGATTCCCACCTTCTCGAGGAGTGGTTGATGGCCAGGAATTCCCACCTTCTCGAGTAGTGTCCGATGGCTAGTGATTCCCACCTGCTCTTTGAGTGGCCGATGGCCAGGGATTCCCACCTTCTCGAGGAGTAGCTGATGGACAGGGATTCCCACCTTCTCAAGGAGTGGTCGATGGCCAGGGATTCCCACCTTCTCGAGGAGTGGCCGATGGCCTGCGATTCCCACTTTCTCTTTCAGTGTTTGATGGCCAGGGATTCCCACCTTCTCTTTGAGTGGCCGATGGCCAGGGATTCCCACCTTCTCGAGGAGTAGCCGATGGCCAGGGTTTCCCACCTTCTCGAGGAGTGGTCGATGGCCAGGGATTCCCACCTTCTCTTTGAGTGTTTGATGGCCAGGGATTCCCACCTTCTCGAGGGGTATCCGATGGCCAGGGTTTCCCACCTTCTCGAGGAGTGGTCGATGGCCAGGGATTCCCACCTTCTATTTGAGTGTTTGATGGCCAGGGATTCCTACCTTCTCTTTGAGTGGCCGATGGCCAGGGATTCCCACCTTCTCTTTGAGTGTTTGATGGCCAGGGATTCCCACCTTCTCGAGGAGTAGCCGATGGCCAGGGATTCCAACCTTCTCGAGGAGTGGTCGATGGCCAGGGATTCCCACCTTCTCTTTGAGTGGCCGATGTCCAGGTATTCACACCTTCTCTTTGAGTGTTTGATGGCCAGGGATTCCCACCTTCTCTTTGAGTGTTCGATGACAAGGGATGACCACCTTCTCGAGGAGTGGTCGATGGCCAGGGATTCTCACCTTCTCTTTGAGTGGCCGATGGCCAGGGATTCACACCTTCTCGAGGAGTGGTCGATGGCCAGGGATTCCCACCTTCTCGAGGAGTGGTTGATGGCCAGGAATTCCCACCTTCTCGAGGAGTGGCCAATGGCCAGGGATTCCCACCTTCTCTTTGAGTGGCCGATGGCCAGGGATTCCCACCTTCTCGAGGAGTAGCCGATGGACAGGGATTCCCACCTTCTCAAGGAGTGGTCGATGGCCAGGGATTCCCACCTTCTCTTTGAGTGGTCGATGGCCAGGGATTCCCACCTTCTCTTTGAGTGGTCGATGGCCAGGGATTCCCACCTTCTCGAGGAGTGGCCGATGGCCAGGGATTCCCACCTTCTCGAGGAGTGGTTGATGGCCAGGGATTCCCACCTTCTCTTTGAGTGGCCGGATGCCAGGGATTCCCACCTTCTCGAGGAGTGGTCGTTGGCCAGGGATTCCCACCTTCTCTTTGAGTGGTCGATGGCCAGGGATTCCCACCTTCTCTTTGAGTGGTCGATGGCCAGGGATTCCCACCTTCTCGAGGAGTGGTCGATGGCCAGGGATTCCCACCTTCTCGAGGAGTGGTCGATGGCCAGGGATTCCCACCTTCTCTTTGAGTGGTCGATGGCCAGGGATTCCCACCTTCTCGAGGAGTGGTCGATGGCCAGGGATGACCACCTTCTCGAGCAGTGGTCGATGGCCAGGGATTCCCACCTTCTCTTTGAGTGGTCGATGGCCAGGGATTCCCACCTTCTCTTAGAGTGGTCGATGGCCAGGGATTCCCACCTTCTCGAGGAGTGGTCGATGGCCAGGGATTCCCACCTTCTCTTTGAGTGGTCGATGTCCAGGGATTCCCACTTTCTCTTTGAGTGGTCGATGGCCAGGGATTCCCACCTTCTCGAGGAGTGGTCGATGGCCAGGGATTCCCACCTTTCGAGGAGTGGTTGATGGCCAGGGATTCCCACCTTCTCTTCGAGTGGCCGGATGCCAGGGATTCCCACCTTCTCGAGGAGTGGTCGATGGCCAGGGTTTCCCACCTTCTCTTTGAGTGGTCGATGGCCAGGGATTCCCACCTTCTCTTTGAGTGGTCGATGGCCAGGGATTCCCACCTTCTCAAGGAGTGGTCGATGGCCAGGGATTCCCACCTTCTTGAGGAGAGGCCGATGGCCAGGGATTCCCACCTTCTCGAGGAGTGGTTGATGGCCAGGGATTCCCACCTTCTCTTTGAGTGTTTGATGGCCATGGATTCCCACCTTCTCGAGGAGTGGTCGATGGCCAGGTATTACCACCTTCTCGAGGAGTGGGTGATGGCCAGGAATTCCCACCTTCTCGAGTAGTGGCCGATGGCCAGGGATTCCCACCTTCTCTTTGAGTGGCCGATGGCCAGCGATTCCCACCTTCTCGAGGAGTAGCCGATGGACAGGGATTCCCACCTTCTCAAGGAGTGGTCGTTGGCCAGGGATTCCCACCTTCTCTTTGAGAGGTCGATGGCCAGGGATTCCCACCTTCTCGAGGAGTGATTGATGGCCAGGGATTCCCACATTCTCTTTGAGTGGCCGATGGCCAAGGATTCCCACCTTCTCTTTGAGTGTTTGATGGCCAGGGATTCCCACCTTCTCGAGGGGTATCCGATGGCCAGGGTTTCCCACCTTCTCGAGGAGTGGTCAATGGCCAGGGATTCCCACCTTCTATTTGAGTGTTTGATGGCCAGGGATTCCCACCTTCTCTTTGAGTGGCCGATGTCCAGGGATTCCCACCTTCTCTTTGAGTGGCCGCTGGCCAGGGATTCCCACCTTCTCTTTGAGTGGCCGATGGCCAGGGATTCCCACCTTCTCCAGGAGTGGTCGATGGCCAGGGATTCCCACCTTCTCGAGGAGTGGTCGATGGCCAGGGATTCCCACCTTCTCGAGGAGTGGTTGATGGCCAGGAATTCCCACCTTCTCGAGTAGTGTCCGATGGCTAGGGATTCCCACCTGCTCTTTGAGTGGCCGATGGCCAGGGATTCCCACCTTCTCGAGGAGTAGCTGATGGACAGGGATTCCCACCTTCTCAAGGAGTGGTCGATGGCCAGGGATTCCCACCTTCTCGAGGAGTGGCCGATGGCCTGCGATTCCCACTTTTTCTTTCAGTGTTTGATGGCCAGGGATTCCCACCTTCTCTTTGAGTGGCCGATGGCCAGGGATTCCCACCTTCTCGAGGAGTAGCCGATGGCCAGGGTTTCCCACCTTCTCGAGGAGTGGTCGATGGCCAGGGATTCCCACCTTCTCTTTGAGTGTTTGATGGCCAAGGATTCCCACCTTCTCGAGGGGTATCCGATGGCCAGGGTTTCCCACCTTCTCGAGGAGTGGTCGATGGCCGGGGATTCCCACCTTCTATTTGAGTGTTTGATGGCCAGGGATTCCTACCTTCTCTTTGAGTGGCCGATGGCCAGGGATTCCCACCTTCTCTTTGAGTGTTTGATGGCCAGGGATTCCCACCTTCTCGAGGAGTAGCCGATGGCCAGGGTTTCCCACCTTCTCGAGGAGTGGTCGATGGCCAGGGATTCCCACCTTCTATTTGAGTGTTTGATGGACAGGGATTCCTACCTTCTCTTTGAGTGGCCGATGGCCAGGGATTCCCACCTTCTCTTTGAGTGTTTGATGGCCAGGGATTCCCACCTTCTCTTTGAGTGGCCGATGTCCAGGGATTCCCACCTTCTCTATGAGTGTTTGATGGCCAGGGATTCCCACCTTCTCTTTGAGTGTTCGATGGCCAGGGATGACCACCTTCTCGAGGAGTGGTCGATGGCCAGGGATTCTCACCTTCTCTTTGAGTGGCCGATGGCCAGGGATTCCCACCTTCTCTTTGAGTGGTCGATGGCCATGGATGACCACCTTCTCGAGCAGTTGTCGATGGCCAGGGATTCCCACCTTCTCTTTGAGTGGTCGATGTCCAGGGATTCCCACTTTCTCTTTGAGTGGTCGATGGCCAGGAATTCCCACCTTCTCGAGTAGTGTCCGATGGCTAGTGATTCCCACCTGCTCTTTGAGTGGCCGATGGCCAGGGATTCCCACCTTCTCGAGGAGTAGCTGATGGACAGGGATTCCCACCTTCTCAAGGAGTGGTCGATGGCCAGGGATTCCCACCTTCTCGAGGAGTGGCCGATGGCCTGCGATTCCCACTTTCTCTTTCAGTGTTTGATGGCCAGGGATTCCCACCTTCTCTTTGAGTGGCCGATGGCCAGGGATTCCCACCTTCTCGAGGAGTAGCCGATGGCCGGGGTTTCCCACCTTCTCGAGGAGTGGTCGATGGCCAGGGATTCCCACCTTCTCTTTGAGTGTTTGATGGCCAGGGATTCCCACCTTCTCGAGGGGTATCCGATGGCCAGGGTTTCCCACCTTCTCGAGGAGTGGTCGATGGCCAGGGATTCCCACCTTCTATTTGAGTGTTTGATGGCCAGGGATTCCTACCATCTCTTTGAGTGGCCGATGGCCAGGGATTCCCACCTTCTCTTTGAGTGTTTGATGGCCAGGGATTCCCACCTTCTCGAGGAGTAGCCGATGGCCAGGGATTCCCACCTTCTCGAGGAGTGGTCGATGGCCAGGGATTCCCACCTTCTCTTTGAGTGGCCGATGTCCAGGGATTCCCACCTTCTCTTTGAGTGTTTGATGGCCAGGGATTCCCACCTTCTCTTTGAGTGTTCGATGACAAGGGATGACCACCTTCTCGAGGAGTGGTCGATGGCCAGGGATTCTCACCTTCTCTTTGAGTGGCCGATGGCCAGGGATTCACACCTTCTCGAGGAGTGGTCGATGGCCAGGGATTCCCACCTTCTCGAGGAGTGGTTGATGGCCAGGAATTCCCACCTTCTCGAGGAGTGGCCAATGGCCAGGGATTCCCACCTTCTCTTTGAGTGGCCGATGGCCAGGGATTCCCACCTTCTCGAGGAGTAGCCGATGGACAGGGATTCCCACCTTCTCAAGGAGTGGTCGATGGCCAGGGATTCCCACCTTCTCTTTGAGTGGTCGATGGCCAGGGATTCCCACCTTCTCTTTGAGTGGTCGATGGCCAGGTATTCCCACCTTCTCGAGGAGTGGCCGATGGCCAGGGATTCCCACCTTCTCGAGGAGTGGTTGATGGCCAGGGATTCCCACCTTCTCTTTGAGTGGCCGGATGCCAGGGATTCCCACCTTCTCGAGGAGTGGTCGTTGGCCAGGGATTCCCACCTTCTCTTTGAGTGGTCGATGGCCAGGGATTCCCACCTTCTCTTTGAGTGGTCGATGGCCAGGGATTCCCACCTTCTCGAGGAGTGGTCGATGGCCAGGGATTCCCACCTTCTCGAGGAGTGGTCGATGGCCAGGGATTCCCACCTTCTCTTTGAGTGGTCGATGGCCAGGGATTCCCACCTTCTCGAGGAGTGGTCGATGGCCAGGGATGACCACCTTCTCGAGCAGTGGTCGATGGCCAGGGATTCCCACCTTCTCTTTGAGTGGTCGATGGCCAGGGATTCCCACCTTCTCTTAGAGTGGTCGATGGCCAGGGATTCCCACCTTCTCGAGGAGTGGTCGATGGCCAGGGATTCCCACCTTCTCTTTGAGTGGTCGATGTCCAGGGATTCCCACTTTCTCTTTGAGTGGTCGATGGCCAGGGATTCCCACCTTCTCGAGGAGTGGTCGATGGCCAGGGATTCCCACCTTTCGAGGAGTGGTTGATGGCCAGGGATTCCCACCTTCTCTTCGAGTGGCCGGATGCCAGGGATTCCCACCTTCTCGAGGAGTCGTCGATGGCCAGGGATTACCACCTTCTCTTTGAGTGGTCGATGGCCAGGGATTCCCACCTTCTCTTTGAGTGGTCGATGGCCAGGGATTCCCACCTTCTCAAGGAGTGGTCGATGGCCAGGGATTCCCACCTTCTTGAGGAGAGGCCGATGGCCAGGGATTCCCACCGTCTCGAGGAGTGGTTGATGGCCAGGGATTCCCACCTTCTCTTTGAGTGTTTGATGGCCATGGATTCCCACCTTCTCGAGGAGTGGTCGATGGCCAGGTATTACCACCTTCTCGAGGAGTGGGTGATGGCCAGGAATTCCCACCTTCTCGAGTAGTGGCCGATGGCCAGGGATTCCCAACTTCTCTTTGAGTGGCCGATGGCCAGCGATTCCCACCTTCTCGAGGAGTAGCCGATGGACAGGGATTCCCACCTTCTCAAGGAGTGGTCGTTGGCCAGGGATTCCCACCTTCTCTTTGAGAGGTCGATGGCCAGGGATTCCCACCTTCTCGAGGAGTGATTGATGGCCAGGGATTCCCACATTCTCTTTGAGTGGCCGATGGCCAAGGATTCCCACCTTCTCTTTGAGTGTTTGATGGCCAGGGATTCCCACCTTCTCGAGGGGTATCCGATGGCCAGGATTTCCCACCTTCTCGAGGAGTGGTCGATGGCCAGGGATTCCCACCTTCTATTTGAGTGTTTGATGGCCAGGGATTCCCACCTTCTCTTTGAGTGGCCGATGGCCAGGGATTCCCACCTTCTCTTTGAGTGGCCGCTGGCCAGGGATTCCCACCTTCTCTTTGAGTGGCCGATGGCCAGGGATTCCCACCTTCTCCAGGAGTGGTCGATGGCCAGGGATTCCCACCTTCTCGAGGAGTGGTCGATGGCCAGGGATTCCCACCTTCTCGAGGAGTGGTTGATGGCCAGGAATTCCCACCTTCTCGAGTAGTGTCCGATGGCTAGGGATTCCCACCTGCTCTTTGAGTGGCCGATGGCCAGGGATCCCCACCTTCTCGAGGAGTAGCTGATGGACAGGGATTCCCACCTTCTCAAGGAGTGGTCGATGGCCAGGGATTCCCACCTTCTCGAGGAGTGGCCGATGGCCTGCGATTCCCACTTTCTCTTTCAGTGTTTGATGGCCAGGGATTCCCACCTTCTCTTTGAGTGGCCGATGGCCAGGGATTCCCACCTTCTCGAGGAGTAGCCGATGGCCAGGGTTTCCCACCTTCTCGAGGAGTGGTCGATGGCCAGGGATTCCCACCTTCTCTTTGAGTGTTTGATGGCCAAGGATTCCCACCTTCTCGAGGGGTATCCGATGGCCAGGGTTTCCCACCTTCTCGAGGAGTGGTCGATGGCCAGGGATTCCCACCTTCTATTTGAGTGTTTGATGGCCAGGGATTCCTACCTTCTCTTTGAGTGGCCGATGGCCAGGGATTCCCACCTTCTCTTTGAGTGTTTGATGGCCAGGGATTCCCACCTTCTCGAGGAGTAGCCGATGGCCAGGGTTTCCCACCTTCTCGAGGAGTGGTCGATGGCCAGGGATTCCCACCTTCTATTTGAGTGTTTGATGGCCAGGGATTCCTACCTTCTCTTTGAGTGGCCGATGGCCAGGGATTCCCACCTTCTCTTTGAGTGTTTGATGGCCAGGGATTCCCACCTTCTCTTTGAGTGGCCGATGTCCAGGGATTCCCACCTTCTCTATGAGTGTTTGATGGCCAGGGATTCCCACCTTCTCTTTGAGTGTTCGATGGCCAGGGATGACCACCTTCTCGAGGAGTGGTCGATGGCCAGGGATTCTCACCTTCTCTTTGAGTGGCCGATGGCCAGGGATTCCCACCTTCTCTTTGAGTGGTCGATGACCATGGATGACCACCTTCTCGAGCAGTTGTCGATGGCCAGGGATTCCCACCTTCTCTTTGAGTGGTCGATGTCCAGGGATTCCCACTTTCTCTTTGAGTGGTCGATGGCGAGGGATTCCCACCTTCTCGAGGAGTGGTCGATGGCCAGGGATTCCCACCTTTCGAGGAGTGGTTGATGGCCAGGGATGCCCACCTTCTCTTGGAGTGGCCGGATGCCAGGGATTCCCACCTTCTCGAGGAGTGGTCGATGGCCAGGGATTCCCACCTTCTCTTTGAGTGGTCGATGGCGAGGGATTCCCACCTTCTCGAGGAGTGGTCGATGGCCAGGGATTCCCACCTTTCGAGGAGTGGTTGATGGCCAGGGATGCCCACCTTCTCTTGGAGTGGCCGGATGCCAGGGATTCCCACCTTCTCGAGGAGTGGTCGATGGCCAGGGATTCCCACCTTCTCTTTGAGTGGTCGATGGCCAGGGATTCCCACCTTCTCTTTGAGTGGTCGATGGCCAGGTATTCCCACCTTCTCGAGGAGTGGTCGATGGCCAGGGATTCCCACCTTCTTGAGGAGTGGCCGATGACCAGGGATTCCCACCTTCTCGAGGAGTGGTTGATGGCCAGGGATTCCCACATTCTCTTTGAGTGTTTGATGGCCAGGGATTCCCACCTTCTCGAGGAGTGGTCGATGGCCAGGTATTACCACCTTCTCGAGGAGTGGGTGATGGCCAGGGATTCCCACCTTCTCGAGGAGTAGCCAATGGACAGGGATTCCCACCTTCTCAAGGAGTGGTCGTTGGCCAGGGATTCCCACCTTCTCTTTGAGAGGTCGATGGCCAGGGATTCCCACCTTCTCGAGGAGTGATTGATAGCCAGGGATTCCCACCTTCTCTTTGAGTGGCCGATGGCCAAGGATTCCCACCTTCTTTTTGAGTGTTTGATGGCCAGGGATTCCCACCTTCTCGAGGGGTATCCGATGGCCAGGGTTTCCCACCTTCTCGAGGAGTGGTCGATGGCCAGGGATTCCCACCTTCTATTCGAGTGTTTGATGGCCAGGGATTCCCACCTTCTCTTTGAGTGGCCGATGGCCAGGGATTCCCACCTTCTCTTTGAGTGGCCGCTGGCCAGGGATTCCCACCTTCTCTTTGAGTGGCCGATGGCCAGGGATTCCCACCTTCTCCAGGAGTGGTCGATGGCCAGGGATTCCCACCTTCTCTTTGAGAGGTCGATGGCCAGGGATTCCCACCTTCTCGAGGAGTGATTGATGGCCAGGGATTCCCACATTCTCTTTGAGTGGCCGATGGCCAAGGATTCCCACCTTCTCTTTGAGTGTTTGATGGCCAGGGATTCCCACCTTCTCGAGGGGTATCCGATGGCCAGGATTTCCCACCTTCTCGAGGAGTGGTCGATGGCCAGGGATTCCCACCTTCTATTTGAGTGTTTGATGGCCAGGGATTCCCACCTTCTCTTTGAGTGGCCGATGGCCAGGGATTCCCACCTTCTCTTTGAGTGGCCGCTGGCCAGGGATTCCCACCTTCTCTTTGAGTGGCCGATGGCCAGGGATTCCCACCTTCTCCAGGAGTGGTCGATGGCCAGGGATTCCCACCTTCTCGAGGAGTGGTCGATGGCCAGGGATTCCCACCTTCTCGAGGAGTGGTTGATGGCCAGGAATTCCCACCTTCTCGAGTAGTGTCCGATGGCTAGGGATTCCCACCTGCTCTTTGAGTGGCCGATGGCCAGGGATTCCCACCTTCTCGAGGAGTAGCTGATGGACAGGGATTCCCACCTTCTCAAGGAGTGGTCGATGGCCAGGGATTCCCACCTTCTCGAGGAGTGGCCGATGGCCTGCGATTCCCACTTTCTCTTTCAGTGTTTGATGGCCAGGGATTCCCACCTTCTCTTTGAGTGGCCGATGGCCAGGGATTCCCACCTTCTCTTTGAGTGGCCGATGTCCAGGGATTCCCACCTTCTCTATGAGTGTTTGATGGCCAGGGATTCCCACCTTCTCTTTGAGTGTTCGATGGCCAGGGATTCCCACCTTCTCCAGGAGTGGTCGATGGCCAGGGATTCCCACCTTCTCGAGGAGTGGTCGATGGCCAGGGATTCCCACCTTCTCGAGGAGTGGTTGATGGCCAGGAATTCCCACCTTCTCGAGTAGTGTCCGATGGCTAGGGATTCCCACCTGCTCTTTGAGTGGTCGATGGCCAGGGATTCCCACCTTCTCGAGGAGTAGCTGATGGACAGGGATTCCCACCTTCTCAAGGAGTAATCGATGGCCAGGGATTCCCACCTTCTCTTTGAGTGGCCGATGGCCAGGGATTCCCACCTTCTCGAGGAGTAGCCGATGGCCAGGGTTTCCCACCTTCTCGAGGAGTGGTCGATGGCCAGGGATTCCCACCTTCTCTTTGAGTGTTTGATGGCCAGGGATTCCCACCTTCTCGAGGGGTATCCGATGGCCAGGGTTTCCCACCTTCTCGAGGAGTGGTCGATGGCCAGGGATTCCCACCTTCTATTTGAGTGTTTGATGGCCAGGGATTCCTACCTTCTCTTTGAGTGGCCGATGGCCAGGGATTCCCACCTTCTCTTTGAGTGTTTGATGGCCAGGGATTCCCACCTTCTCGAGGAGTAGCCGATGGCCAGGGTTTCCCACCTTCTCGAGGAGTGGTCGATGGCCAGGGATTCCCACCTTCTATTTGAGTGTTTGATGGCCAGGGATTCCTACCTTCTCTTTGAGTGGCCGATGGCCAGGGATTCCCACCTTCTCTTTGAGTGTTTGATGGCCAGGGATTCCCACCTTCTCTTTGAGTGGCCGATGTCCAGGGATTCCCACCTTCTCTATGAGTGTTTGATGGCCAGGGATTCCCACCTTCTCTTTGAGTGTTCGATGGCCAGGGATGACCACCTTCTCGAGGAGTGGTCGATGGCCAGGGATTCTCACCTTCTCTTTGAGTGGCCGATGGCCAGGGATTCCCACCTTCTCTTTGAGTGGTCGATGGCCATGGATGACCACCTTCTCGAGCAGTTGTCGATGGCCAGGGATTCCCACCTTCTCTTTGAGTGGTCGATGTCCAGGGATTCCCACTTTCTCTTTGAGTGGTCGATGGCCAGGGATTCCCACCTTCTCGAGGAGTGGTCGATGGCCAGGGATTCCCACCTTTCGAGGAGTGGTTGATGGCCAGGGATTCCCCCCTTCTCTTGGAGTGGCCGGATGCCAGGGATTCCCACCTTCTCGAGGAGTGGTCGATGGCCAGGGATTCCCACCTTCTCTTTGAGTGGTCGATGGCCAGGGATTCCCACCTTCTCTTTGAGTGGTCGATGGCCAGGGATTCCCACCTTCTCGAGGAGTGGTCGATGGCCAGGGATTCCCACCTTCTTGAGGAGTGGCCGATCGCCAGGGATTCCCACCTTCTCGAGGAGTGGTTGATGGCCAGGGATTCCCACATTCTCTTTGAGTGTTTGATGGCCAGGGATTCCCACCTTCTCGAGGAGTGGTCGATGGCCAGGTATTACCACCTTCTCGAGGAGTGGGTGATGGCCAGGGATTCCCACCTTCTCGAGGAGTAGCCAATGGACAGGGATTCCCACCTTCTCAAGGAGTGGTCGTTGGCCAGGGATTCCCACCTTCTCTTTGAGAGGTCGATGGCCAGGGATTCCCACCTTCTCGAGGAGTGATTGATAGACAGGGATTCCCACCTTCTCTTTGAGTGGCCGATGGCCAAGGATTCCCACCTTCTCTTTGAGTGTTTGATGGCCAGGGATTCCCACCTTCTCGAGGGGTATCCGATGGCCAGGGTTTCCCACCTTCTCGAGGAGTGGTCGATGGCCAGGGATTCCCACCTTCTATTCGAGTGTTTGATGGCCAGGGATTCCCACTTTCTCTTTGAGTGGCCGATGGCCAGGGATTCCCACCTTCTCTTTGAGTTGCCGCTGGCCAGGGATTCCCACCTTCTCTTTGAGTGGCCGATGGCCAGGGATTCCCACCTTCTCCAGGAGTGGTCGATGGCCAGGGATGCCCACCTTCTCGAGGAGTGGTCGATGGCCAGGGATTCCCACCTTCTCGAGGAGTGGTTGATGGCCAGGAATTCCCACCTTCTCGAGTAGTGTCCGATGGCTAGTGATTCCCACCTGCTCTTTGAGTGGCCGATGGCCAGGGATTCCCACCTTCTCGAGGAGTAGCTGATGGACAGGGATTCCCACCTTCTCAAGGAGTGGTCGATGGCCAGGGATTCCCACCTTCTCGAGGAGTGGCCGATGGCCTGCGATTCCCACTTTCTCTTTCAGTGTTTGATGGCCAGGGATTCCCACCTTCTCTTTGAGTGGCCGATGGCCAGGGATTCCCACCTTCTCGAGGAGTAGCCGATGGCCAGGGTTTCCGACCTTCTCGAGGAGTGGTCGATGGCCAGGGATTCCCACCTTCTCTTTGAGTGTTTGATGGCCAGGGATTCCCACCTTCTCGAGGGGTATCCGATGGCCAGGGTTTCCCACCTTCTCGAGGAGTGGTCGATGGCCAGGGATTCCCACCTTCTATTTGAGTGTTTGATGGCCAGGGATTCCTACCTTCTCTTTGAGTGGCCGATGGCCAGGGATTCCCACCTTCTCTTTGAGTGTTTGATGGCCAGGGATTCCCACCTTCTCGAGGAGTAGCCGATGGCCAGGGATTCCAACCTTCTCGAGGAGTGGTCGATGGCCAGGGATTCCCACCTTCTCTTTGAGTGGCCGATGTCCAGGTATTCACACCTTCTCTTTGAGTGTTTGATGGCCAGGGATTCCCACCTTCTCTTTGAGTGTTCGATGACAAGGGATGACCACCTTCTCGAGGAGTGGTCGATGGCCAGGGATTCTCACCTTCTCTTTGAGTGGCCGATGGCCAGGGATTCACACCTTCTCGAGGAGTGGTCGATGGCCAGGGATTCCCACCTTCTCGAGGAGTGGTTGATGGCCAGGAATTCCCACCTTCTCGAGGAGTGGCCAATGGCCAGGGATTCCCACCTTCTCTTTGAGTGGCCGATGGCCAGGGATTCCCACCTTCTCGAGGAGTAGCCGATGGACAGGGATTCCCACCTTCTCAAGGAGTGGTCGATGGCCAGGGATTCCCACCTTCTCTTTGAGTGGTCGATGGCCAGGGATTCCCACCTTCTCTTTGAGTGGTCGATGGCCAGGGATTCCCACCTTCTCGAGGAGTGGCCGATGGCCAGGGATTCCCACCTTCTCGAGGAGTGGTTGATGGCCAGGGATTCCCACCTTCTCTTTGAGTGGCCGGATGCCAGGGATTCCCACCTTCTCGAGGAGTGGTCGTTGGCCAGGGATTCCCACCTTCTCTTTGAGTGGTCGATGGCCAGGGATTCCCACCTTCTCTTTGAGTGGTCGATGGCCAGGGATTCCCACCTTCTCGAGGAGTGGTCGATGGCCAGGGATTCCCACCTTCTCGAGGAGTGGTCGATGGCCAGGGATTCCCACCTTCTCTTTGAGTGGTCGATGGCCAGGCATTCCCACCTTCTCGAGGAGTGGTCGATGGCCAGGGATGACCACCTTCTCGAGCAGTGGTCGATGGCCAGGGATTCCCACCTTCTCTTTGAGTGGTCGATGGCCAGGGATTCCCACCTTCTCTTAGAGTGGTCGATGGCCAGGGATTCCCACCTTCTCGAGGAGTGGTCGATGGCCAGGGATTCCCACCTTCTCTTTGAGTGGTCGATGTCCAGGGATTCCCACTTTCTCTTTGAGTGGTCGATGGCCAGGGATTCCCACCTTCTCGAGGAGTGGTCGATGGCCAGGGATTCCCACCTTTCGAGGAGTGGTTGATGGCCAGGGATTCCCACCTTCTCTTCGAGTGGCCGGATGCCAGGGATTCCCACCTTCTCGAGGAGTGGTCGATGGCCAGGGTTTCCCACCTTCTCTTTGAGTGGTCGATGGCCAGGGATTCCCACCTTCTCTTTGAGTGGTCGATGGCCAGGGATTCCCACCTTCTCAAGGAGTGGTCGATGGCCAGGGATTCCCACCTTCTTGAGGAGAGGCCGATGGCCAGGGATTCCCACCTTCTCGAGGAGTGGTTGATGGCCAGGGATTCCCACCTTCTCTTTGAGTGTTTGATGGCCATGGATTCCCACCTTCTCGAGGAGTGGTCGATGTCCAGGTATTACCACCTTCTCGAGGAGTGGGTGATGGCCAGGAATTCCCACCTTCTCGAGTAGTGGCCGATGGCCAGGGATTCCCACCTTCTCTTTGAGTGGCCGATGGCCAGCGATTCCCACCTTCTCGAGGAGTAGCCGATGGACAGGGATTCCCACCTTCTCAAGGAGTGGTCGTTGGCCAGGGATTCCCACCTTCTCTTTGAGAGGTCGATGGCCAGGGATTCCCACCTTCTCGAGGAGTGATTGATGGCCAGGGATTCCCACATTCTCTTTGAGTGGCCGATGGCCAAGGATTCCCACCTTCTCTTTGAGTGTTTGATGGCCAGGGATTCCCACCTTCTCGAGGGGTATCCGATGGCCAGGGTTTCCCACCTTCTCGAGGAGTGGTCAATGGCCAGGGATTCCCACCTTCTATTTGAGTGTTTGATGGCCAGGGATTCCCACCTTCTCTTTGAGTGGCCGATGTCCAGGGATTCCCACCTTCTCTTTGAGTGGCCGCTGGCCAGGGATTCCCACCTTCTCTTTGAGTGGCCGATGGCCAGGGATTCCCACCTTCTCCAGGAGTGGTCGATGGCCAGGGATTCCCACCTTCTCGAGGAGTGGTCGATGGCCAGGGATTCCCACCTTCTCGAGGAGTGGTTGATGGCCAGGAATTCCCACCTTCTCGAGTAGTGTCCGATGGCTAGGGATTCCCACCTGCTCTTTGAGTGGCCGATGGCCAGGGATTCCCACCTTCTCGAGGAGTAGCTGATGGACAGGGATTCCCACCTTCTCAAGGAGTGGTCGATGGCCAGGGATTCCCACCTTCTCGAGGAGTGGCCGATGGCCTGCGATTCCCACTTTCTCTTTCAGTGTTTGATGGCCAGGGATTCCCACCTTCTCTTTGAGTGGCCGATGGCCAGGGATTCCCACCTTCTCGAGGAGTAGCCGATGGCCAGGGTTTCCCACCTTCTCGAGGAGTGGTCGATGGCCAGGGATTCCCACCTTCTCTTTGAGTGTTTGATGGCCAAGGATGCCCACCTTCTCGAGGGGTATCCGATGGCCAGGGTTTCCCACCTTCTCGAGGAGTGGTCGATGGCCGGGGATTCCCACCTTCTATTTGAGTGTTTGATGGCCAGGGATTCCTACCTTCTCTTTGAGTGGCCGATGGCCATCGATTCCCACCTTCTCTTTGAGTGTTTGATGGCCAGGGATTCCCACCTTCTCGAGGAGTAGCCGATGGCCAGGGTTTCCCACCTTCTCGAGGAGTGGTCGATGGCCAGGGATTCCCACCTTCTATTTGAGTGTTTGATGGACAGGGATTCCTACCTTCTCTTTGAGTGGCCGATGGCCAGGGATTCCCACCTTCTCTTTGAGTGTTTGATGGCCAGGGATTCCCACCTTCTCTTTGAGTGGCCGATGTCCAGGGATTCCCACCTTCTCTATGAGTGTTTGATGGCCAGGGATTCCCACCTTCTCTTTGAGTGTTCGATGGCCAGGGATGACCACCTTCTCGAGGAGTGGTCGATGGCCAGGGATTCTCACCTTCTCTTTGAGTGGCCGATGGCCAGGGATTCCCACCTTCTCTTTGAGTGGTCGATGGCCATGGATGACCACCTTCTCGAGCAGTTGTCGATGGCCAGGGATTCCCACCTTCTCTTTGAGTGGTCGATGTCCAGGGATTCCCACTTTCTCTTTGAGTGGTCGATGGCCAGGAATTCCCACCTTCTCGAGTAGTGTCCGATGGCTAGTGATTCCCACCTGCTCTTTGAGTGGCCGATGGCCAGGGATTCCCACCTTCTCGAGGAGTAGCTGATGGACAGGGATTCCCACCTTCTCAAGGAGTGGTCGATGGCCAGGGATTCCCACCTTCTCGAGGAGTGGCCGATGGCCTGCGATTCCCACTTTCTCTTTCAGTGTTTGATGGCCAGGGATTCCCACCTTCTCTTTGAGTGGCCGATGGCCAGGGATTCCCACCTTCTCGAGGAGTAGCCGATGGCCGGGGTTTCCCACCTTCTCGAGGAGTGGTCGATGGCCAGGGATTCCCACCTTCTCTTTGAGTGTTTGATGGCCAGGGATTCCCACCTTCTCGAGGGGTATCCGATGGCCAGGGTTTCCCACCTTCTCGAGGAGTGGTCGATGGCCAGGGATTCCCACCTTCTATTTGAGTGTTTGATGGCCAGGGATTCCTACCTTCTCTTTGAGTGGCCGATGGCCAGGGATTCCCACCTTCTCTTTGAGTGTTTGATGGCCAGGGATTCCCACCTTCTCGAGGAGTAGCCGATGGCCAGGGATTCCCACCTTCTCGAGGAGTGGTCGATGGCCAGGTATTCCCACCTTCTCTTTGAGTGGCCGATGTCCAGGGATTCCCACCTTCTCTTTGAGTGTTTGATGGCCAGGGATTCCCACCTTCTCTTTGAGTGTTCGATGACAAGGGATGACCACCTTCTCGAGGAGTGGTCGATGGCCAGGGATTCTCACCTTCTCTTTGAGTGGCCGATGGCCAGGGATTCACACCTTCTCGAGGAGTGGTCGATGGCCAGGGATTCCCACCTTCTCGAGGAGTGGTTGATGGCCAGGAATTCCCACCTTCTCGAGGAGTGGCCAATGGCCAGGGATTCCCACCTTCTCTTTGAGTGGCCGATGGCCAGGGATTCCCACCTTCTCGAGGAGTAGCCGATGGACAGGGATTCCCACCTTCTCAAGGAGTGGTCGATGGCCAGGGATTCCCACCTTCTCTTTGAGTGGTCGATGGCCAGGGATTCCCACCTTCTCTTTGAGTGGTCGATGGCCAGGTATTCCCACCTTCTCGAGGAGTGGCCGATGGCCAGGGATTCCCACCTTCTCGAGGAGTGGTTGATGGCCAGGGATTCCCACCTTCTCTTTGAGTGGCCGGATGCCAGGGATTCCCACCTTCTCGAGGAGTGGTCGTTGGCCAGGGATTCCCACCTTCTCTTTGAGTGGTCGATGGCCAGGGATTCCCACCTTCTCTTTGAGTGGTCGATGGCCAGGGATTCCCACCTTCTCGAGGAGTGGTCGATGGCCAGGGATTCCCACCTTCTCGAGGAGTGGTCGATGGCCAGGGATTCCCACCTTCTCTTTGAGTGGTCGATGGCCAGGGATTCCCACCTTCTCGAGGAGTGGTCGATGGCCAGGGATGACCACCTTCTCGAGCAGTGGTCGATGGCCAGGGATTCCCACCTTCTCTTTGAGTGGTCGATGGCCAGGGATTCCCACCTTCTCTTAGAGTGGTCGATGGCCAGGGATTCCCACCTTCTCGAGGAGTGGTCGATGGCCAGGGATTCCCACCTTCTCTTTGAGTGGTCGATGTCCAGGGATTCCCACTTTCTCTTTGAGTGGTCGATGGCCAGGGATTCCCACCTTCTCGAGGAGTGGTCGATGGCCAGGGATTCCCACCTTTCGAGGAGTGGTTGATGGCCAGGGATTCCCACCTTCTCTTCGAGTGGCCGGATGCCAGGGATTCCCACCTTCTCGAGGAGTCGTCGATGGCCAGGGATTACCACCTTCTCTTTGAGTGGTCGATGGCCAGGGATTCCCACCTTCTCTTTGAGTGGTCGATGGCCAGGGATTCCCACCTTCTCAAGGAGTGGTCGATGGCCAGGGATTCCCACCTTCTTGAGGAGAGGCCGATGGCCAGGGATTCCCACCGTCTCGAGGAGTGGTTGATGGCCAGGGATTCCCACCTTCTCTTTGAGTGTTTGATGGCCATGGATTCCCACCTTCTCGAGGAGTGGTCGATGGCCAGGTATTACCACCTTCTCGAGGAGTGGGTGATGGCCAGGAATTCCCACCTTCTCGAGTAGTGGCCGATGGCCAGGGATTCCCAACTTCTCTTTGAGTGGCCGATGGCCAGCGATTCCCACCTTCTCGAGGAGTAGCCGATGGACAGGGATTCCCACCTTCTCAAGGAGTGGTCGTTGGCCAGGGATTCCCACCTTCTCTTTGAGAGGTCGATGGCCAGGGATTCCCACCTTCTCGAGGAGTGATTGATGGCCAGGGATTCCCACATTCTCTTTGAGTGGCCGATGGCCAAGGATTCCCACCTTCTCTTTGAGTGTTTGATGGCCAGGGATTCCCACCTTCTCGAGGGGTATCCGATGGCCAGGATTTCCCACCTTCTCGAGGAGTGGTCGATGGCCAGGGATTCCCACCTTCTATTTGAGTGTTTGATGGCCAGGGATTCCCACCTTCTCTTTGAGTGGCCGATGGCCAGGGATTCCCACCTTCTCTTTGAGTGGCCGCTGGCCAGGGATTCCCACCTTCTCTTTGAGTGGCCGATGGCCAGGGATTCCCACCTTCTCCAGGAGTGGTCGATGGCCAGGGATTCCCACCTTCTCGAGGAGTGGTCGATGGCCAGGGATTCCCACCTTCTCGAGGAGTGGTTGATGGCCAGGAATTCCCACCTTCTCGAGTAGTGTCCGATGGCTAGGGATTCCCACCTGCTCTTTGAGTGGCCGATGGCCAGGGATTCCCACCTTCTCGAGGAGTAGCTGATGGACAGGGATTCCCACCTTCTCAAGGAGTGGTCGATGGCCAGGGATTCCCACCTTCTCGAGGAGTGGCCGATGGCCTGCGATTCCCACTTTCTCTTTCAGTGTTTGATGGCCAGGGATTCCCACCTTCTCTTTGAGTGGCCGATGGCCAGGGATTCCCACCTTCTCGAGGAGTAGCCGATGGCCAGGGTTTCCCACCTTCTCGAGGAGTGGTCGATGGCCAGGGATTCCCACCTTCTCTTTGAGTGTTTGATGGCCAAGGATTCCCACCTTCTCGAGGGGTATCCGATGGCCAGGGTTTCCCACCTTCTCGAGGAGTGGTCGATGGCCAGGGATTCCCACCTTCTATTTGAGTGTTTGATGGCCAGGGATTCCTACCTTCTCTTTGAGTGGCCGATGGCCAGGGATTCCCACCTTCTCTTTGAGTGTTTGATGGCCAGGGATTCCCACCTTCTCGAGGAGTAGCCGATGGCCAGGGTTTCCCACCTTCTCGAGGAGTGGTCGATGGCCAGGGATTCCCACCTTCTATTTGAGTGTTTGATGGCCAGGGATTCCTACCTTCTCTTTGAGTGGCCGATGGCCAGGGATTCCCACCTTCTCTTTGAGTGTTTGATGGCCAGGGATTCCCACCTTCTCTTTGAGTGGCCGATGTCCAGGGATTCCCACCTTCTCTATGAGTGTTTGATGGCCAGGGATTCCCACCTTCTCTTTGAGTGTTCGATGGCCAGGGATGACCACCTTCTCGAGGAGTGGTCGATGGCCAGGGATTCTCACCTTCTCTTTGAGTGGCCGATGGCCAGGGATTCCCACCTTCTCTTTGAGTGGCCGATGGCCAGGGATTCCCACCTTCTCTTTGAGTGGTCGATGGCCATGGATGACCACCTTCTCGAGCAGTTGTCGATGGCCAGGGATTCCCACCTTCTCTTTGAGTGGTCGATGTCCAGGGATTCCCACTTTCTCTTTGAGTGGTCGATGGCGAGGGATTCCCACCTTCTCGAGGAGTGGTCGATGGCCAGGGATTCCCACCTTTCGAGGAGTGGTTGATGGCCAGGGATGCCCACCTTCTCTTGGAGTGGCCGGATGCCAGGGATTCCCACCTTCTCGAGGAGTGGTCGATGGCCAGGGATTCCCACCTTCTCTTTGAGTGGTCGATGGCGAGGGATTCCCACCTTCTCGAGGAGTGGTCGATGGCCAGGGATTCCCACCTTTCGAGGAGTGGTTGATGGCCAGGGATGCCCACCTTCTCTTGGAGTGGCCGGATGCCAGGGATTCCCACCTTCTCGAGGAGTGGTCGATGGCCAGGGATTCGCACCTTCTCTTTGAGTGGTCGATGGCCAGGGATTCCCACCTTCTCTTTGAGTGGTCGATGGCCAGGAATTCCCACCTTCTCGAGTAGTGTCCGATGGCTAGTGATTCCCACCTGCTCTTTGAGTGGCCGATGGCCAGGGATTCCCACCTTCTCGAGGAGTAGCTGATGGACAGGGATTCCCACCTTCTCAAGGAGTGGTCGATGGCCAGGGATTCCCACCTTCTCGAGGAGTGGCCGATGGCCTGCGATTCCCACTTTCTCTTTCAGTGTTTGATGGCCAGGGATTCCCACCTTCTCTTTGAGTGGCCGATGGCCAGGGATTCCCACCTTCTCGAGGAGTAGCCGATGGCCGGGGTTTCCCACCTTCTCGAGGAGTGGTCGATGGCCAGGGATTCCCACCTTCTCTTTGAGTGTTTGATGGCCAGGGATTCCCACCTTCTCGAGGGGTATCCGATGGCCAGGGTTTCCCACCTTCTCGAGGAGTGGTCGATGGCCAGGGATTCCCACCTTCTATTTGAGTGTTTGATGGCCAGGGATTCCTACCTTCTCTTTGAGTGGCCGATGGCCAGGGATTCCCACCTTCTCTTTGAGTGTTTGATGGCCAGGGATTCCCACCTTCTCGAGGAGTAGCCGATGGCCAGGGATTCCCACCTTCTCGAGGAGTGGTCGATGGCCAGGGATTCCCACCTTCTCTTTGAGTGGCCGATGTCCAGGGATTCCCACCTTCTCTTTGAGTGTTTGATGGCCAGGGATTCCCACCTTCTCTTTGAGTGTTCGATGACAAGGGATGACCACCTTCTCGAGGAGTGGTCGATGGCCAGGGATTCTCACCTTCTCTTTGAGTGGCCGATGGCCAGGGATTCACACCTTCTCGAGGAGTGGTCGATGGCCAGGGATTCCCACCTTCTCGAGGAGTGGTTGATGGCCAGGAATTCCCACCTTCTCGAGGAGTGGCCAATGGCCAGGGATTCCCACCTTCTCTTTGAGTGGCCGATGGCCAGGGATTCCCACCTTCTCGAGGAGTAGCCGATGGACAGGGATTCCCACCTTCTCAAGGAGTGGTCGATGGCCAGGGATTCCCACCTTCTCTTTGAGTGGTCGATGGCCAGGGATTCCCACCTTCTCTTTGAGTGGTCGATGGCCAGGTATTCCCACCTTCTCGAGGAGTGGCCGATGGCCAGGGATTCCCACCTTCTCGAGGAGTGGTTGATGGCCAGGGATTCCCACCTTCTCTTTGAGTGGCCGGATGCCAGGGATTCCCACCTTCTCGAGGAGTGGTCGTTGGCCAGGGATTCCCACCTTCTCTTTGAGTGGTCGATGGCCAGGGATTCCCACCTTCTCTTTGAGTGGTCGATGGCCAGGGATTCCCACCTTCTCGAGGAGTGGTCGATGGCCAGGGATTCCCACCTTCTCGAGGAGTGGTCGATGGCCAGGGTTTCCCACCTTCTCTTTGAGTGGTCGATGGCCAGGGATTCCCACCTTCTCGAGGAGTGGTCGATGGCCAGGGATGACCACCTTCTCGAGCAGTGGTCGATGGCCAGGGATTCCCACCTTCTCTTTGAGTGGTCGATGGCCAGGGATTCCCACCTTCTCTTAGAGTGGTCGATGGCCAGGGATTCCCACCTTCTCGAGGAGTGGTCGATGGCCAGGGATTCCCACCTTCTCTTTGAGTGGTCGATGTCCAGGGATTCCCACTTTCTCTTTGAGTGGTCGATGGCCAGGGATTCCCACCTTCTCGAGGAGTGGTCGATGGCCAGGGATTCCCACCTTTCGAGGAGTGGTTGATGGCCAGGGATTCCCACCTTCTCTTCGAGTGGCCGGATGCCAGGGATTCCCACCTTCTCGAGGAGTCGTCGATGGCCAGGGATTACCACCTTCTCTTTGAGTGGTCGATGGCCAGGGATTCCCACCTTCTCTTTGAGTGGTCGATGGCCAGGGATTCCCACCTTCTCAAGGAGTGGTCGATGGCCAGGGATTCCCACCTTCTTGAGGAGAGGCCGATGGCCAGGGATTCCCACCGTCTCGAGGAGTGGTTGATGGCCAGGGATTCCCACCTTCTCTTTGAGTGTTTGATGGCCATGGATTCCCACCTTCTCGAGGAGTGGTCGATGGCCAGGTATTACCACCTTCTCGAGGAGTGGGTGATGGCCAGGAATTCCCACCTTCTCGAGTAGTGGCCGATGGCCAGGGATTCCCAACTTCTCTTTGAGTGGCCGATGGCCAGCGATTCCCACCTTCTCGAGGAGTAGCCGATGGACAGGGATTCCCACCTTCTCAAGGAGTGGTCGTTGGCCAGGGATTCCCACCTTCTCTTTGAGAGGTCGATGGCCAGGGATTCCCACCTTCTCGAGGAGTGATTGATGGCCAGGGATTCCCACATTCTCTTTGAGTGGCCGATGGCCAAGGATTCCCACCTTCTCTTTGAGTGTTTGATGGCCAGGGATTCCCACCTTCTCGAGGGGTATCCGATGGCCAGGATTTCCCACCTTCTCGAGGAGTGGTCGATGGCCAGGGATTCCCACCTTCTATTTGAGTGTTTGATGGCCAGGGATTCCCACCTTCTCTTTGAGTGGCCGATGGCCAGGGATTCCCACCTTCTCTTTGAGTGGCCGCTGGCCAGGGATTCCCACCTTCTCTTTGAGTGGCCGATGGCCAGGGATTCCCACCTTCTCCAGGAGTGGTCGATGGCCAGGGATTCCCACCTTCTCGAGGAGTGGTCGATGGCCAGGGATTCCCACCTTCTCGAGGAGTGGTTGATGGCCAGGAATTCCCACCTTCTCGAGTAGTGTCCGATGGCTAGGGATTCCCACCTGCTCTTTGAGTGGCCGATGGCCAGGGATTCCCACCTTCTCGAGGAGTAGCTGATGGACAGGGATTCCCACCTTCTCAAGGAGTGGTCGATGGCCAGGGATTCCCACCTTCTCGAGGAGTGGCCGATGGCCTGCGATTCCCACTTTCTCTTTCAGTGTTTGATGGCCAGGGATTCCCACCTTCTCTTTGAGTGGCCGATGGCCAGGGATTCCCACCTTCTCGAGGAGTAGCCGATGGCCAGGGTTTCCCACCTTCTCGAGGAGTGGTCGATGGCCAGGGATTCCCACCTTCTCTTTGAGTGTTTGATGGCCAAGGATTCCCACCTTCTCGAGGGGTATCCGATGGCCAGGGTTTCCCACCTTCTCGAGGAGTGGTCGATGGCCAGGGATTCCCACCTTCTATTTGAGTGTTTGATGGCCAGGGATTCCTACCTTCTCTTTGAGTAGCCGATGGCCAGGGATTCCCACCTTCTCTTTGAGTGTTTGATGGCCAGGGATTCCCACCTTCTCGAGGAGTAGCCGATGGCCAGGGTTTCCCACCTTCTCGAGGAGTGGTCGATGGCCAGGGATTCCCACCTTCTATTTGAGTGTTTGATGGCCAGGGATTCCTACCTTCTCTTTGAGTGGCCGATGGCCAGGGATTCCCACCTTCTCTTTGAGTGTTTGATGGCCAGGGATTCCCACCTTCTCTTTGAGTGGCCGATGTCCAGGGATTCCCACCTTCTCTATGAGTGTTTGATGGCCAGGGATTCCCACCTTCTCTTTGAGTGTTCGATGGCCAGGGATGACCACCTTCTCGAGGAGTGGTCGATGGCCAGGGATTCTCACCTTCTCTTTGAGTGGCCGATGGCCAGGGATTCCCACCTTCTCTTTGAGTGGTCGATGGCCATGGATGACCACCTTCTCGAGCAGTTGTCGATGGCCAGGGATTCCCACCTTCTCTTTGAGTGGTCGATGTCCAGGGATTCCCACTTTCTCTTTGAGTGGTCGATGGCGAGGGATTCCCACCTTCTCGAGGAGTGGTCGATGGCCAGGGATTCCCACCTTTCGAGGAGTGGTTGATGGCCAGGGATGCCCACCTTCTCTTGGAGTGGCCGGATGCCAGGGATTCCCACCTTCTCGAGGAGTGGTCGATGGCCAGGGATTCCCACCTTCTCTTTGAGTGGTCGATGGCGAGGGATTCCCACCTTCTCGAGGAGTGGTCGATGGCCAGGGATTCCCACCTTTCGAGGAGTGGTTGATGGCCAGGGATGCCCACCTTCTCTTGGAGTGGCCGGATGCCAGGGATTCCCACCTTCTCGAGGAGTGGTCGATGGCCAGGGATTCCCACCTTCTCTTTGAGTGGTCGATGGCCAGGGATTCCCACCTTCTCTTTGAGTGGTCGATGGCCAGGTATTCCCACCTTCTCGAGGAGTGGTCGATGGCCAGGGATTCCCACCTTCTTGAGGAGTGGCCGATGACCAGGGATTCCCACCTTCTCGAGGAGTGGTTGATGGCCAGGGATTCCCACATTCTCTTTGAGTGTTTGATGGCCAGGGATTCCCACCTTCTCGAGGAGTGGTCGATGGCCAGGTATTACCACCTTCTCGAGGAGTGGGTGATGGCCAGGGATTCCCACCTTCTCGAGGAGTAGCCAATGGACAGGGATTCCCACCTTCTCAAGGAGTGGTCGTTGGCCAGGGATTCCCACCTTCTCTTTGAGAGGTCGATGGCCAGGGATTCCCACCTTCTCGAGGAGTGATTGATAGCCAGGGATTCCCACCTTCTCTTTGAGTGGCCGATGGCCAAGGATTCCCACCTTCTTTTTGAGTGTTTGATGGCCAGGGATTCCCACCTTCTCGAGGGGTATCCGATGGCCAGGGTTTCCCACCTTCTCGAGGAGTGGTCGATGGCCAGGGATTCCCACCTTCTATTCGAGTGTTTGATGGCCAGGGATTCCCACCTTCTCTTTGAGTGGCCGATGGCCAGGGATTCCCACCTTCTCTTTGAGTGGCCGCTGGCCAGGGATTCCCACCTTCTCTTTGAGTGGCCGATGGCCAGGGATTCCCACCTTCTCCAGGAGTGGTCGATGGCCAGGGATTCCCACCTTCTCTTTGAGAGGTCGATGGCCAGGGATTCCCACCTTCTCGAGGAGTGATTGATGGCCAGGGATTCCCACATTCTCTTTGAGTGGCCGATGGCCAAGGATTCCCACCTTCTCTTTGAGTGTTTGATGGCCAGGGATTCCCACCTTCTCGAGGGGTATCCGATGGCCAGGATTTCCCACCTTCTCGAGGAGTGGTCGATGGCCAGGGATTCCCACCTTCTATTTGAGTGTTTGATGGCCAGGGATTCCCACCTTCTCTTTGAGTGGCCGATGGCCAGGGATTCCCACCTTCTCTTTGAGTGGCCGCTGGCCAGGGATTCCCACCTTCTCTTTGAGTGGCCGATGGCCAGGGATTCCCACCTTCTCCAGGAGTGGTCGATGGCCAGGGATTCCCACCTTCTCGAGGAGTGGTCGATGGCCAGGGATTCCCACCTTCTCGAGGAGTGGTTGATGGCCAGGAATTCCCACCTTCTCGAGTAGTGTCCGATGGCTAGGGATTCCCACCTGCTCTTTGAGTGGCCGATGGCCAGGGATTCCCACCTTCTCGAGGAGTAGCTGATGGACAGGGATTCCCACCTTCTCAAGGAGTGGTCGATGGCCAGGGATTCCCACCTTCTCGAGGAGTGGCCGATGGCCTGCGATTCCCACTTTCTCTTTCAGTGTTTGATGGCCAGGGATTCCCACCTTCTCTTTGAGTGGCCGATGGCCAGGGATTCCCACCTTCTCGAGGAGTAGCCGATGGCCAGGGTTTCCCACCTTCTCGAGGAGTGGTCGATGGCCAGGGATTCCCACCTTCTCTTTGAGTGTTTGATGGCCAAGGATTCCCACCTTCTCGAGGGGTATCCGATGGCCAGGGTTTCCCACCTTCTCGAGGAGTGGTCGATGGCCAGGGATTCCCACCTTCTATTTGAGTGTTTGATGGCCAGGGATTCCTACCTTCTCTTTGAGTGGCCGATGGCCAGGGATTCCCACCTTCTCTTTGAGTGTTTGATGGCCAGGGATTCCCACCTTCTCGAGGAGTAGCCGATGGCCAGGGTTTCCCACCTTCTCGAGGAGTGGTCGATGGCCAGGGATTCCCACCTTCTATTTGAGTGTTTGATGGCCAGGGATTCCTACCTTCTCTTTGAGTGGCCGATGGCCAGGGATTCCCACCTTCTCTTTGAGTGTTTGATGGCCAGGGATTCCCACCTTCTCTTTGAGTGGCCGATGTCCAGGGATTCCCACCTTCTCTATGAGTGTTTGATGGCCAGGGATTCCCACCTTCTCTTTGAGTGTTCGATGGCCAGGGATGACCACCTTCTCGAGGAGTGGTCGATGGCCAGGGATTCTCACCTTCTCTTTGAGTGGCCGATGGCCAGGGATTCCCACCTTCTCTTTGAGTGGTCGATGGCCATGGATGACCACCTTCTCGAGCAGTTGTCGATGGCCAGGGATTCCCACCTTCTCTTTGAGTGGTCGATGTCCAGGGATTCCCACTTTCTCTTTGAGTGGTCGATGGCGAGGGATTCCCACCTTCTCGAGGAGTGGTCGATGGCCAGGGATTCCCACCTTTCGAGGAGTGGTTGATGGCCAGGGATGCCCACCTTCTCTTGGAGTGGCCGGATGCCAGGGATTCCCACCTTCTCGAGGAGTGGTCGATGGCCAGGGATTCCCACCTTCTCTTTGAGTGGTCGATGGCGAGGGATTCCCACCTTCTCGAGGAGTGGTCGATGGCCAGGGATTCCCACCTTTCGAGGAGTGGTTGATGGCCAGGGATGCCCACCTTCTCTTGGAGTGGCCGGATGCCAGGGATTCCCACCTTCTCGAGGAGTGGTCGATGGCCAGGGATTCCCACCTTCTCTTTGAGTGGTCGATGGCCAGGGATTCCCACCTTCTCTTTGAGTGGTCGATGGCCAGGTATTCCCACCTTCTCGAGGAGTGGTCGATGGCCAGGGATTCCCACCTTCTTGAGGAGTGGCCGATGACCAGGGATTCCCACCTTCTCGAGGAGTGGTTGATGGCCAGGGATTCCCACATTCTCTTTGAGTGTTTGATGGCCAGGGATTCCCACCTTCTCGAGAAGTGGTCGATGGCCAGGTATTACCACCTTCTCGAGGAGTGGGTGATGGCCAGGGATTCCCACCTTCTCGAGGAGTAGCCAATGGACAGGGATTCCCACCTTCTCAAGGAGTGGTCGTTGGCCAGGGATTCCCACCTTCTCTTTGAGAGGTCGATGGCCAGGGATTCCCACCTTCTCGAGGAGTGATTGATAGCCAGGGATTCCCACCTTCTCTTTGAGTGGCCGATGGCCAAGGATTCCCACCTTCTTTTTGAGTGTTTGATGGCCAGGGATTCCCACCTTCTCGAGGGGTATCCGATGGCCAGGGTTTCCCACCTTCTCGAGGAGTGGTCGATGGCCAGGGATTCCCACCTTCTATTCGAGTGTTTGATGGCCAGGGATTCCCACCTTCTCTTTGAGTGGCCGATGGCCAGGGATTCCCACCTTCTCTTTGAGTGGCCGCTGGCCAGGGATTCCCAACTTCTCTTTGAGTGGCCGATGGCCAGGGATTCCCACCTTCTCCAGGAGTGGTCGATGGCCAGGGATTCCCACCTTCTCTTTGAGTGGTCGATGGCCAGGGATTCCCACCTTCTCGAGGAGTGGTTGATGGCCAGGAATTCCCACCTTCTCGAGTAGTGTCCGATGGCTAGTGATTCCCACCTGCTCTTTGAGTGGCCGATGGCCAGGGATTCCCACCTTCTCGAGGAGTAGCTGATGGACAGGGATTCCCACCTTCTCAAGGAGTGGTCGATGGCCAGGGATTCCCACCTTCTCGAGGAGTGGCCGATGGCCTGCGATTCCCACTTTCTCTTTCAGTGTTTGATGGCCAGGGATTCCCACCTTCTCTTTGAGTGGCCGATGGCCAGGGATTCCCACCTACTCGAGGAGTAGCCGATGGCCAGGGTTTCCCACCTTCTCGAGGAGTGGTCGATGGCCAGGGATTCCCACCTTCTCTTTGAGTGTTTGATGGCCAGGGATTCCCACCTTCTCGAGGGGTATCCGATGGCCAGGGTTTCCCACCTTCTCGAGGAGTGGTCGATGGCCAGGGATTCCCACCTTCTATTTGAGTGTTTGATGGCCAGGGATTCCTACCTTCTCTTTGAGTGGCCGATGGCCAGGGATTCCTACCTTCTCTTTGAGTGGCCGATGTCCAGGGATTCACACCTTCTCTTTGAGTGTTTGATGGCCAGGGATTCCCACCTTCTCTTTGAGTGTTCGATGACCAGGGATGACCACCTTCTCGAGGAGTGGTCGATGGCCAGGGATTCTCACCTTCTCTTTGAGTGGCCGATGGCCAGGGATTCCCACCTTCTCTTTGAGTGGTCGATGGCCATGGATGACCACCTTCTCGAGCAGTTGTCGATGGCCAGGGATTCCAACCTTCTCTTTGAGTGGTCGATGGCCAGGGATTCCCACCTACTTTTTGAGTGGTCGATGGCCAGGGATTCCCACCTTCTCGAGGAGTGGTCTGATGGCCAGGGATTCCCACCTTCTCGAGGAGTGGTCGATGGCCAGGGATTCCTACCTTCTCGAGGAGTGGTTGATGGCCAGGGATTCCCACCTTCTCTTTGAGTGGCCGGATGCCAGGGATTCCCACCTTCTCGAGGAGTGGTCGATGTCCAGTGATTCCCACCTTCTCTTTGAGTGGTCGATGGCCAGGGATTCCCAACTTCTCGAGGAGTGGTCAATGGCCAGGGATTCCCAACATCTCGTGGAGTGGTCGATGGCCAGGGATTCCCACCTTCTCGAGGAATGGTTGATGGCCAGGGATTCCCACCTTCTATTTGAGTGTTTGATGGCCAGGGATTCCTACCTTCTCTTTGAGTGGCCGATGGCCAGGGATTCCCACCTTCTCTTTGAGTGTTTGATGGCCAGGGATTCCCACCTTCTCTTTGAGTGGCCGATGTCCAGGGATTCCCACCTTCTCTATGAGTGTTTGATGGCCAGGGATTCCCACCTTCTCTTTGAGTGTTCGATGGCCAGGGATGACCACCTTCTCGAGGAGTGGTCGATGGCCAGGGATTCTCACCTTCTCTTTGAGTGGCCGATGGCCAGGGATTCCCACCTTCTCTTTGAGTGGTCGATGGCCATGGATGACCACCTTCTCGAGCAGTTGTCGATGGCCAGGGATTCCCAACTTCTCTTTGAGTGGTCGATGTCCAGGGATTCCCACTTTCTCTTTGAGTGGTCGATGGCCAGGGATTCCCACCTTCTCGAGGTGTGGTCGATGGCCAGGGATTCCCACCTTTCGAGGAGTGGTTGATGGCCAGGGATTCCCACCTTCTCTTGGAGTGGCCGGATGCCAGGGATTCCCACCTTCTCGAGGAGTGGTCTATGGCCAGGGATTCCCACCTTCTCTTTGAGTGGTCGATGGCCAGGGATTCCCACCTTCTCTTTGAGTGGTCGATGGCCAGGGATTCCCACCTTCTCGAGGAGTGGTCGATGGCCAGGTATTCCCACCTTCTTGAGGAGTGGCCGATGGCCAGGGATTCCCACCTTCTCGAGGAGTGGTTGATGGCCAGGGATTCCCACATTCTCTTTGAGTGTTTGATGGCCAGGGATTCCCACCTTCTCGAGGAGTGGTCGATGGCCAGGTATTACCACCTTCTCGAGGAGTGGGTGATGGCCAGGGATTCCCACCTTCTCGAGGAGTATCCAATGGACAGGGATTCCCACCTTCTCAAGGAGTGATCGTTGGCCAGGGATTCCCACCTTCTCTTTGAGAGGTCGATGGCCTGGGATTCCCACCTTCTCGAGGAGTGATTGATAGCCAGGGATTCCCACCTTCTCTTTGAGTGGCCGATGGCCAAGGATTCCCACCTTCTTTTTGAGTGTTTGATGGCCAGGGATTCCCACCTTCTCGAGGGGTATCCGATGGCCAGGGTTTCCCACCTTCTTGAGGAGTGGTCGATGGCCAGGGATTCCCACCTTCTATTCGAGTGTTTGATGGCCAGGGATTCCCACCTTCTCTTTGAGTGGCCGATGGCCAGGGATTCCCACCTTCTCTTTGAGTGGCCGCTGGCCAGGGATTCCCACCTTCTCTTTGAGTGGCCGATGGCCAGGGATTCCCACCTTCTCCAGGAGTGGTCGATGGCCAGGGATTCCCACCTTCTCGAGGAGTGGTCGATGGCCAGGGATTCCCACCTTCTCGAGGAGTGGTTGATGGCCAGGAATACCCACCTTCTCGAGTAGTGTCCGATGGCTAGTGATTCCCACCTGCTCTTTGAGTGGCCGATGGCCAGGGATTCCCACCTTCTCGAGCAGTAGCTGATGGACAGGGATTCCCACCTTCTCAAGGAGTGGTCGATGGCCAGGGATTCCCACCTTCTCGAGGAGTGGCCGATGGCCTGCGATTCCCACTTTCTCTTTCAGTGTTTGATGGCCAGGGATTCCCACCTTCTCTTTGAGTGGCCGATGGCCAGGGATTCCCACCTACTCGAGGAGTTGCCGATGGCCAGGGTTTCCCACCTTCTCGAGGAGTGGTCGATGGCCAGGGATTCCCACCTTCTCTTTGAGTGTTTGATGGCCAGGGATTCCCACCTTCTCGAGGGGTATCCGATGGCCAGGGTTTCCCACCTTCTCGAGGAGTGGTCGATGGCCAGGGATTCCCACCTTCTATTTGAGTGTTTGATGGCCAGGGATTCCTACCTTCTCTTTGAGTGGCCGATGGCCAGGGATTCCCACCTTCTCTTTGAGTGTTTGATGGCCAGGGATTCCCACCTTATCGAGGAGTAGCCGATGGCCAGGGATTCCCACCTTCTCGAGGAGTGGTCGCTGGCCAGGGATTCCCACCTTCTCTTTGAGTGGCCGATGGCCAGGGATTCCCACCTTCTCCAGGAGTGGTCGATGGCCAGGGATTCCCACCTTCTCGAGGAGTGGTCGATGGCCAGGGATTCCCACCTTCTCGAGGAGTGGTTGATGGCCAGGAATTCCCACCTTCTCGAGTAGTGTCCGATGGCTAGGGATTCCCACCTGCTCTTTGAGTGGCCGATGGCCAGGGATTCCCACCTTCTCGAGGAGTAGCTGATGGACAGGGATTCCCACCTTCTCAAGGAGTGGTCGATGGCCAGGGATTCCCACCTTCTCGAGGAGTGGCCGATGGCCTGCGATTCCCACTTTCTCTTTCAGTGTTTGATGGCCAGGGATTCCCACCTTCTCTTTGAGTGGCCGATGGCCAGGGATTCCCACCTTCTCGAGGAGTAGCCGATGGCCAGGGTTTCCCACCTTCTCGAGGAGTGGTCGATGGCCAGGGATTCCCACCTTCTCTTTGAGTGTTTGATGGCCAAGGATTCCCACCTTCTCGAGGGGTATCCGATGGCCAGGGTTTCCCACCTTCTCGAGGAGTGGTCGATGGCCAGGGATTCCCACCTTCTATTTGAGTGTTTGATGGCCAGGGATTCCTACCTTCTCTTTGAGTGGCCGATGGCCAGGGATTCCCACCTTCTCTTTGAGTGTTTGATGGCCAGGGATTCCCACCTTCTCGAGGAGTAGCCGATGGCCAGGGTTTCCCACCTTCTCGAGGAGTGGTCGATGGCCAGGGATTCCCACCTTCTATTTGAGTGTTTGATGGCCAGGGATTCCTACCTTCTCTTTGAGTGGCCGATGGCCAGGGATTCCCACCTTCTCTTTGAGTGTTTGATGGCCAGGGATTCCCACCTTCTCTTTGAGTGGCCGATGTCCAGGGATTCCCACCTTCTCTATGAGTGTTTGATGGCCAGGGATTCCCACCTTCTCTTTGAGTGTTCGATGGCCAGGGATGACCACCTTCTCGAGGAGTGGTCGATGGCCAGGGATTCTCACCTTCTCTTTGAGTGGCCGATGGCCAGGGATTCCCACCTTCTCTTTGAGTGGTCGATGGCCATGGATGACCACCTTCTCGAGCAGTTGTCGATGGCCAGGGATTCCCACCTTCTCTTTGAGTGGTCGATGTCCAGGGATTCCCACTTTCTCTTTGAGTGGTCGATGGCGAGGGATTCCCACCTTCTCGAGGAGTGGTCGATGGCCAGGGATTCCCACCTTTCGAGGAGTGGTTGATGGCCAGGGATGCCCACCTTCTCTTGGAGTGGCCGGATGCCAGGGATTCCCACCTTCTCGAGGAGTGGTCGATGGCCAGGGATTCCCACCTTCTCTTTGAGTGGTCGATGGCGAGGGATTCCCACCTTCTCGAGGAGTGGTCGATGGCCAGGGATTCCCACCTTTCGAGGAGTGGTTGATGGCCAGGGATGCCCACCTTCTCTTGGAGTGGCCGGATGCCAGGGATTCCCACCTTCTCGAGGAGTGGTCGATGGCCAGGGATTCCCACCTTCTCTTTGAGTGGTCGATGGCCAGGGATTCCCACCTTCTCTTTGAGTGGTCGATGGCCAGGTATTCCCACCTTCTCGAGGAGTGGTCGATGGCCAGGGATTCCCACCTTCTTGAGGAGTGGCCGATGACCAGGGATTCCCACCTTCTCGAGGAGTGGTTGATGGCCAGGGATTCCCACATTCTCTTTGAGTGTTTGATGGCCAGGGATTCCCACCTTCTCGAGAAGTGGTCGATGGCCAGGTATTACCACCTTCTCGAGGAGTGGGTGATGGCCAGGGATTCCCACCTTCTCGAGGAGTAGCCAATGGACAGGGATTCCCACCTTCTCAAGGAGTGGTCGTTGGCCAGGGATTCCCACCTTCTCTTTGAGAGGTCGATGGCCAGGGATTCCCACCTTCTCGAGGAGTGATTGATAGCCAGGGATTCCCACCTTCTCTTTGAGTGGCCGATGGCCAAGGATTCCCACCTTCTTTTTGAGTGTTTGATGGCCAGGGATTCCCACCTTCTCGAGGGGTATCCGATGGCCAGGGTTTCCCACCTTCTCGAGGAGTGGTCGATGGCCAGGGATTCCCACCTTCTATTCGAGTGTTTGATGGCCAGGGATTCCCACCTTCTCTTTGAGTGGCCGATGGCCAGGGATTCCCACCTTCTCTTTGAGTGGCCGCTGGCCAGGGATTCCCAACTTCTCTTTGAGTGGCCGATGGCCAGGGATTCCCACCTTCTCCAGGAGTGGTCGATGGCCAGGGATTCCCACCTTCTCTTTGAGTGGTCGATGGCCAGGGATTCCCACCTTCTCGAGGAGTGGTTGATGGCCAGGAATTCCCACCTTCTCGAGTAGTGTCCGATGGCTAGTGATTCCCACCTGCTCTTTGAGTGGCCGATGGCCAGGGATTCCCACCTTCTCGAGGAGTAGCTGATGGACAGGGATTCCCACCTTCTCAAGGAGTGGTCGATGGCCAGGGATTCCCACCTTCTCGAGGAGTGGCCGATGGCCTGCGATTCCCACTTTCTCTTTCAGTGTTTGATGGCCAGGGATTCCCACCTTCTCTTTGAGTGGCCGATGGCCAGGGATTCCCACCTACTCGAGGAGTAGCCGATGGCCAGGGTTTCCCACCTTCTCGAGGAGTGGTCGATGGCCAGGGATTCCCACCTTCTCTTTGAGTGTTTGATGGCCAGGGATTCCCACCTTCTCGAGGGGTATCCGATGGCCAGGGTTTCCCACCTTCTCGAGGAGTGGTCGATGGCCAGGGATTCCCACCTTCTATTTGAGTGTTTGATGGCCAGGGATTCCTACCTTCTCTTTGAGTGGCCGATGGCCAGGGATTCCTACCTTCTCTTTGAGTGGCCGATGTCCAGGGATTCACACCTTCTCTTTGAGTGTTTGATGGCCAGGGATTCCCACCTTCTCTTTGAGTGTTCGATGACCAGGGATGACCACCTTCTCGAGGAGTGGTCGATGGCCAGGGATTCTCACCTTCTCTTTGAGTGGCCGATGGCCAGGGATTCCCACCTTCTCTTTGAGTGGTCGATGGCCATGGATGACCACCTTCTCGAGCAGTTGTCGATGGCCAGGGATTCCAACCTTCTCTTTGAGTGGTCGATGGCCAGGGATTCCCACCTACTTTTTGAGTGGTCGATGGCCAGGGATTCCCACCTTCTCGAGGAGTGGTCTGATGGCCAGGGATTCCCACCTTCTCGAGGAGTGGTCGATGGCCAGGGATTCCTACCTTCTCGAGGAGTGGTTGATGGCCAGGGATTCCCACCTTCTCTTTGAGTGGCCGGATGCCAGGGATTCCCACCTTCTCGAGGAGTGGTCGATGTCCAGTGATTCCCACCTTCTCTTTGAGTGGTCGATGGCCAGGGATTCCCAACTTCTCGAGGAGTGGTCAATGGCCAGGGATTCCCAACATCTCGTGGAGTGGTCGATGGCCAGGGATTCCCACCTTCTCGAGGAATGGTTGATGGCCAGGGATTCCCACCTTCTATTTGAGTGTTTGATGGCCAGGGATTCCTACCTTCTCTTTGAGTGGCCGATGGCCAGGGATTCCCACCTTCTCTTTGAGTGTTTGATGGCCAGGGATTCCCACCTTCTCTTTGAGTGGCCGATGTCCAGGGATTCCCACCTTCTCTATGAGTGTTTGATGGCCAGGGATTCCCACCTTCTCTTTGAGTGTTCGATGGCCAGGGATGACCACCTTCTCGAGGAGTGGTCGATGGCCAGGGATTCTCACCTTCTCTTTGAGTGGCCGATGGCCAGGGATTCCCACCTTCTCTTTGAGTGGTCGATGGCCATGGATGACCACCTTCTCGAGCAGTTGTCGATGGCCAGGGATTCCCAACTTCTCTTTGAGTGGTCGATGTCCAGGGATTCCCACTTTCTCTTTGAGTGGTCGATGGCCAGGGATTCCCACCTTCTCGAGGTGTGGTCGATGGCCAGGGATTCCCACCTTTCGAGGAGTGGTTGATGGCCAGGGATTCCCACCTTCTCTTGGAGTGGCCGGATGCCAGGGATTCCCACCTTCTCGAGGAGTGGTCTATGGCCAGGGATTCCCACCTTCTCTTTGAGTGGTCGATGGCCAGGGATTCCCACCTTCTCTTTGAGTGGTCGATGGCCAGGGATTCCCACCTTCTCGAGGAGTGGTCGATGGCCAGGTATTCCCACCTTCTTGAGGAGTGGCCGATGGCCAGGGATTCCCACCTTCTCGAGGAGTGGTTGATGGCCAGGGATTCCCACATTCTCTTTGAGTGTTTGATGGCCAGGGATTCCCACCTTCTCGAGGAGTGGTCGATGGCCAGGTATTACCACCTTCTCGAGGAGTGGGTGATGGCCAGGGATTCCCACCTTCTCGAGGAGTATCCAATGGACAGGGATTCCCACCTTCTCAAGGAGTGATCGTTGGCCAGGGATTCCCACCTTCTCTTTGAGAGGTCGATGGCCTGGGATTCCCACCTTCTCGAGGAGTGATTGATAGCCAGGGATTCCCACCTTCTCTTTGAGTGGCCGATGGCCAAGGATTCCCACCTTCTTTTTGAGTGTTTGATGGCCAGGGATTCCCACCTTCTCGAGGGGTATCCGATGGCCAGGGTTTCCCACCTTCTTGAGGAGTGGTCGATGGCCAGGGATTCCCACCTTCTATTCGAGTGTTTGATGGCCAGGGATTCCCACCTTCTCTTTGAGTGGCCGATGGCCAGGGATTCCCACCTTCTCTTTGAGTGGCCGCTGGCCAGGGATTCCCACCTTCTCTTTGAGTGGCCGATGGCCAGGGATTCCCACCTTCTCCAGGAGTGGTCGATGGCCAGGGATTCCCACCTTCTCGAGGAGTGGTCGATGGCCAGGGATTCCCACCTTCTCGAGGAGTGGTTGATGGCCAGGAATACCCACCTTCTCGAGTAGTGTCCGATGGCTAGTGATTCCCACCTGCTCTTTGAGTGGCCGATGGCCAGGGATTCCCACCTTCTCGAGCAGTAGCTGATGGACAGGGATTCCCACCTTCTCAAGGAGTGGTCGATGGCCAGGGATTCCCACCTTCTCGAGGAGTGGCCGATGGCCTGCGATTCCCACTTTCTCTTTCAGTGTTTGATGGCCAGGGATTCCCACCTTCTCTTTGAGTGGCCGATGGCCAGGGATTCCCACCTACTCGAGGAGTTGCCGATGGCCAGGGTTTCCCACCTTCTCGAGGAGTGGTCGATGGCCAGGGATTCCCACCTTCTCTTTGAGTGTTTGATGGCCAGGGATTCCCACCTTCTCGAGGGGTATCCGATGGCCAGGGTTTCCCACCTTCTCGAGGAGTGGTCGATGGCCAGGGATTCCCACCTTCTATTTGAGTGTTTGATGGCCAGGGATTCCTACCTTCTCTTTGAGTGGCCGATGGCCAGGGATTCCCACCTTCTCTTTGAGTGTTTGATGGCCAGGGATTCCCACCTTATCGAGGAGTAGCCGATGGCCAGGGATTCCCACCTTCTCGAGGAGTGGTCGATGGCCAGGGATTCCCACCTTCTCTTTGAGTGGCCGATGTCCAGGGATTCACACCTTCTCTTTGAGTGTTTGATGGCCAGGGATTCCCACCTTCTCTTTGAGTGTTCGATGACCAGGGATGACCACCTTCTCGAGGAGTGGTCGATGGCCAGGGATTCTCACCTTCTCTTTGAGTGGCCGATGGCCAGGGATTCCCACCTTCTCTTTGAGTGGTCGATGGCCATGGATGACCACCTTCTCGAGCAGTTGTCGATGGCCAGGGATTCCAAACTTCTCTTTGAGTGGTCGATGGCCAGGGATTCCCACCTACTTTTTGAGTGGTCGATGGCCAGGGATTCCCACCTTCTCGAGGAGTGGTCTGATGGCCAGGGATTCCCACCTTCTCGAGGAGTGGTCGATGGCCAGGGATTCCCACCTTCTCGAGGAGTGGTTGATGGCCAGGGATTCCCACCTTCTCTTTGAGTGGCCGGATGCCAGGGATTCCCACCTTCTCGAGGAGTGGTCGATGGCCAGTGATTCCCACCTTCTCTTTGAGTGGTCGATGGCCAGGGATTCCCACCTTCTCGAGGAGTGGTCAATGGCCAGGGATTCCCAACATCTCGTGGAGTGGTCGATGGCCAGGGATTCCCACCTTCTCGAGGAATGGTTGATGGCCAGGGATTCCCACCTTCTCGAGGAGTGGTTGATGGCCAGGGATTCCCATCTTCTCTTTGAGTGGCCGGATGCCAGGGATTCCCACCTTCTCGAGGAGTGGTCGATGGCCAGGGATTCCCACCTTCTCTTTGAGTGGTCGATGGCCAGGGATTCCCACCTTCTCGAGGAGTGGTCAATGGCCAGGGATTCCCACCTTCTCGAGGAGTGGTCGATGGCCAGGGATTCCCACCTTCTCTTTGAGTGGCCGATGGCCAGGGATTCCCACCTTCTCGAGGAGTGGTCAATGGCCAGGGATTCCCACCTTCTCGAGGAGTGGTTGATGACCAGGGATTCCCACCTTCTCTTTGAGTGGTCGATGGCCAGGGATTCCCACCTTCGCTTTGAGTGGTCGATGGCCAGGGATTCCCACCTTCTCTTTGAGTGGCCGATGGCCAGGGATTCCCACCTTCTCGAGGAGTGGTCAATGGCCAGGGATTCCCACCTTCTCGTGGAGTGGTTGATGGCCAGGGATTCCCACCTTCTCTTTGAGTGGTCAATGGCCAGGGATTCCCACCTTCTCTTTGAGTGGCCGGATGCCAGGGATTCCCACCTTCTCGAGGAGTGGTCGATGGCCAGGGATTCCCACCTTCTCTTTGAGTGGTCGATGGCCAGGGATTCCCACCTTCTCTTTGAGTGGTCGATGGCCAGGGATTCCCACCTTCTCGAGGAGTGGTCGATGGCCAGGGATTCACACCTTCTTGAGGAGTGGCCGATGGCCAGGGATTCCCACCTTCTCGAGGAGTGGTTGATGGCCAGGGATTCCCACCTTCTCTTTGAGTGTTTGATGGCCAGGGATTCCCACCTTCTCGAGGAGTGGTCGATGGCCAGGTATTACCACCTTCTCGAGGAGTGGGTGATGGCCAGGGATTCCCACCTTCTCTTTGAGTGGCCGATGGCCAGGAATTCCCACCTTCTCGAGTAGTGGCCGATGGCCAGGGATTCCCACCTTCTCTTTGAGTGGCCGATGGCCAGGGATTCAAACCTTCTCGAGGAGTAGCCGATGGACAGGGATTCCCACCTTCTCAAGGAGTGGTCGTTGGCCAGGGATTCCCACCTTCTCTTTGAGTGGTCGATGGCCAGGGATTCCCACCTTCTTGAGGAGTGATTGATGGCCAGGGATTCCCACCTTCTCTTTGAGTGGCCGATGGCCAAGGATTCCCACCTTCTCTTTGAGTGTTTGATGGCCAGGGATTCCCACCTTCTAGAGGGGTATCCGATGGCCAGGGTTTCCCACCTTCTCGAGGAGTGGTCGATGGCCAGGGATTCCCACCTTCTATTTGAGTGTTTGATGGCCAGGGATTCCCACCTTCTCTTTGAGTGGCCGATGGCCAGGGATTCCCACCTTCTCTTTGAGTGGCCGCTGGCCAGGGATTCCCACCTTCTCTTTGAGTGGCCGATGGCCAGGGATTCCCACCTTCTCGAGGAGTGGTCGATGGCCAGGGATTCCCACCTTCTCGAGGAGTGGTCGATGGCCAGGGATTCCCACCTTCTCGAGGAGTGGTTGATGGCCAGGGATTCCCACCTTCTCGAGGAGTGGTCGATGGCCAGGTATTACCACCTTCTCGAGGAGTGGGTGATGGCCAGGGATTCCCACCTTCTCGAGGAGTATCCAATGGACAGGGATTCCCACCTTCTCAAGGAGTGATCGTTGGCCAGGGATTCCCACCTTCTCTTTGAGAGGTCGATGGCCAGGGATTCCCACCTTCTCGAGGAGTGATTGATAGCCAGGGATTCCCACCTTCTCTTTGAGTGGCCGATGGCCAAGGATTCCCACCTTCTTTTTGAGTGTTTGATGGCCAGGGATTCCCACCTTCTCGAGGGGTATCCGATGGCCAGGGTTTCCCACCTTCTCGAGGAGTGGTCGATGGCCAGGGATTCCCACCTTCTATTCGAGTGTTTGATGGCCAGGGATTCCCACCTTCTCTTTGAGTGGCCGATGGCCAGGGATTCCCACCTTCTCTTTGAGTGGCCGCTGGCCAGGGATTCCCACCTTCTCTTTGAGTGGCCGATGGCCAGGGATTCCCACCTTCTCCAGGAGTGGTCGATGGCCAGGGATTCCCACCTTCTCGAGGAGTGGTCGATGGCCAGGGATTCCCACCTTCTCGAGGAGTGGTTGATGGCCAGGAATTCCCACCTTCTCGAGTAGTGTCCGATGGCTAGTGATTCCCACCTGCTCTTTGAGTGGCCGATGGCCAGGGATTCCCACCTTCTCGAGGAGTAGCTGATGGACAGGGATTCCCACCTTCTCAAGGAGTGGTCGATGGCCAGGGATTCCCACCTTCTCGAGGAGTGGCCGATGGCCTGCGATTCCCACTTTCTCTTTCAGTGTTTGATGGCCAGGGATTCCCACCTTCTCTTTGAGTGGCCGATGGCCAGGGATTCCCACCTACTCGAGGAGTTGCCGATGGCCAGGGTTTCCCACCTTCTCGAGGAGTGGTCGATGGCCAGGGATTCCCACCTTCTCTTTGAGTGTTTGATGGCCAGGGATTCCCACCTTCTCGAGGGGTATCCGATGGCCAGGGTTTCCCACCTTCTCGAGGAGTGGTCGATGGCCAGGGATTCCCACCTTCTATTTGAGTGTTTGATGGCCAGGGATTCCTACCTTCTCTTTGAGTGGCCGATGGCCAGGGATTCCCACCTTCTCTTTGAGTGTTTGATGGCCAGGGATTCCCACCTTCTCGAGGAGTAGCCGATGGCCAGGGATTCCCACCTTCTCGAGGAGTGGTCGATGGCCAGGGATTCCCACCTTCTCTTTGAGTGGCCGATGTCCAGGGATTCACACCTTCTCTTTGAGTGTTTGATGGCCAGGGATTCCCACCTTCTCTTTGAGTGTTCGATGACCAGGGATGACCACCTTCTCGAGGAGTGGTCGATGGCCAGGGATTCTCACCTTCTCTTTGATTGGCCGATGGCCAGGGATTCCCACCTTCTCTTTGAGTGGTCGATGGCCATGGATGACCACCTTCTCGAGCAGTTGTCGATGGCCAGGGATTCCAACCTTCTCTTTGAGTGGTCGATGGCCAGGGATTCCCACCTACTTTTTGAGTGGTCGATGGCCAGGGATTCCCACCTTCTCGAGGAGTGGTCTGATGGCCAGGGATTCCCACCTTCTCGAGGAGTGGTCGATGGCCAGGGATTCCCACCTTCTCGAGGAGTGGTTGATGGCCAGGGATTCCCACCTTCTCTTTGAGTGGCCGGATGCCAGGGATTCCCACCTTCTCGAGGAGTGGTCGATGGCCAGTGATTCCCACCTTCTCTTTGAGTGGTCGATGGCCAGGGATTCCCACCTTCTCGAGGAGTGGTCAATGGCCAGGGATTCCCAACATCTCGTGGAGTGGTCGATGGCCAGGGATTCCCACCTTCTCGAGGAATGGTTGATGGCCAGGGATTCCCACCTTCTCGAGGAGTGGTTGATGGCCAGGGATTCCCATCTTCTCTTTGAGTGGCCGGATGCCAGGGATTCCCACCTTCTCGAGGAGTGGTCGATGGCCAGGGATTCCCACCTTCTCTTTGAGTGGTCGATGGCCAGGGATTCCCACCTTCTCGAGGAGTGGTCAATGGCCAGGGATTCCCACCTTCTCGAGGAGTGGTCGATGGCCAGGGATTCCCACCTTCTCTTTGAGTGGCCGATGGCCAGGGATTCCCACCTTCTCGAGGAGTGGTCAATGGCCAGGGATTCCCACCTTCTCGAGGAGTGGTTGATGACCAGGGATTCCCACCTTCTCTTTGAGTGGTCGATGGCCAGGGATTCCCACCTTCGCTTTGAGTGGCCGGATGCCAGGGATTCCCACCTTCTCGAGGTGTGGTCGATGGCCAAGGATTCCCACCTTCTCTTTGAGTGGTCGATGGCCAGGGATTCCCACCTTCTCTTTGAGTGGTCGATGGCCAGGGATTCCCACCTTCTCGAGGAGTGGCCGATGGCCAGGGATTCCCACCTTCTCGAGGAGTGGTTGATGGCCAGGGATTCCCACCTTCTCTTTGAGTGGCCGGATGCCAGGGATTCCCACCTTCTCGAGGAGTGGTCGATGGCCACGGATTCCCACCTTCTCTTTGAGTGGTCGATGGCCAGGGATTCCCACCTTCTCTTTGAGTGGTCGATGGCCAGGGATTCCCACCTTCTCGAGGAGTGGCCGATGGCCAGGGATTCCCACCTTCTCGAGGAGTGGTCGATGGCCAGGGATTCCCACCTTCTCTTTGAGTGGTCGATGGCCAGGGATTCCCACCTTCTCGAGGAGTGGTCGATGGCCAGGGATGACCACCTTCTCGAGCAGTGGTCGATGGCCAGGGATTCCCACCTTCTCTTTGAGTGGTCGATGGCCAGGGATTCCCACCTTCTCTTAGAGTGGTCGATGGCCAGGGATTCCCACCTTCTCGAGGAGTGGTCGATGGCCAGGGATTCCCACCTTCTCTTTGAGTGGTCGATGTCCAGGGATTCCCACTTTCTCTTTGAGTGGTCGATGGCCAGGGATTCCCACCTTCTCGAGGAGTGGTCGATGGCCAGGGATTCCCACCTTTCGAGGAGTGGTTGATGGCCAGGGATTCCCACCTTCTCTTGGAGTGGCCGGATGCCAGGGATTCCCACCTTCTCGAGGAGTGGTCGATGGCCAGGGATTCCCACCTTCTCTTTGAGTGGTCGATGGCCAAGGATTCCCACCTTCTCTTTGAGTGGTCGATGGCCAGGGATTCCCACCTTCTCGAGGAGTGGTCGATGGCCAGGGATTCCCACCTTCTTGAGGAGTGGCCGATGGCCAGGGATTCCCACCTTCTCGAGGAGTGGTTGATGGCCAGGGATTCCCACCTTCTCTTTGAGTGTTTGATGGCCAGGGATTCCCACCTTCTCGAGGAGTGGTCGATGGCCAGGTATTACCACCTTCTCGAGTAGTGGCCGATGGCCAGGGATTCCCACCTTCTCTTTGAGTGGCCGATGGCCAGGGATTCCCACCTTCTCGAGGAGTAGCCGATGGACAGGGATTCCCACCTTCTCAAGGAGTGGTCGTTGGCCAGGGATTCCCACCTTCTCTTTGAGTGGTCGATGGCCAGGGATTCCCACCTTCTCGAGGAGTGATTGATGGCCAGGGATTCCCACCTTCTCTTTGAGTGGCCGATGGCCAAGGATTCCCACCTTCTCTTTGAGTGTTTGATGGCCAGGGATTCCCACCTTCTCGAGGGGTATCCGATGGCCAGGGTTTCCCACCTTCTCGAGGAGTGGTCGATGGCCAGGGATTCCCACCTTCTATTTGAGTGTTTGATGGCCAGGGATTCCCACCTTCTCTTTGAGTGGCCGATGGCCAGGGATTCCCACCTTCTCTTTGAGTGGCCGCTGGCCAGGGATTCCCACCTTCTCTTTAAGTGGCAGAAGGCCAGGGATTCCCACCTTCTCCAGGAGTGGTCGATGGCCAGGGTTTCCCACCTTCTCGAGGAGTGGTCGATGGCCAGGGATTCCCTCCTTCTCGAGGAGTGGTTGATGGCCAGGAATTCCCACCTTCTCGAGTAGTGTCCGATGGCTAGGGATTCCCACCTGCTCTTTGAGTGGCCGATGGCCAGGGATTCCCATCTTCTCGAGGAGTAGCTGATGGACAGGGATTCCCACCTTCTCAAGGAGTGGTCGATGGCCAGGGATTCCCACCTTCTCTTTGAGTGTTTGATGGCCAGGGATTCCCACCTTCTCGAGGGGTATCCGATGGCCAGTGTTTCCCACCTTCTCGAGGAGTGGTCGATGGCCAGGGATTCCCACCTTCTATTTGAGTGTTTGATGGCCAGGGATTCCCACCTTCTCTTTGAGTGGCCGATGGCCAGGGATTCCCACCTTCTCGAGGAGTGGTCGATGGCCAGGGTTTCCCACCTTCTCGAGGAGTGGTCGATGGCCAGGGATTCCCACCTTCTATTTGAGTGTTTGATGGCCAGGGATTCCCACCTTCTCTTTGAGTGGCCGATGGCCAGGGATTCCCACCTTCTCTTTGAGTGGCCGCTGGCCAGGGATTCCCACCTTCTCTTTGAGTGTTTGATGGCCAGGGATTCCCACCTTGTCGAGGGGTATCCGATGGCCAGGGTTTCCCACCTTCTCGAGGAGTGGTCGATGGCCAGGGATTCCCACCTTCTATTTGAGTGTTTGATGGCCAGGGATTCCCACCTTCTCTTTGAGTGGCCGATGGCCAGGGATTCCCACCTTCTCGAGGAGTGGTCGATGGCCAGGGTTTCCCACCTTCTCGAGGAGTGGTCGATGGCCAGGGATTCCCACCTTCTATTTGAGTGTTTGATGGCCAGGGATTCCCACCTTCTCTTTGAGTGGCCGATGGCCAGGGATTCCCACCTTCTCTTTGAGTGGCCGCTGGCCAGGGATTCCCACCTTCTCTTTGAGTGGCCGATGGCCAGGGATTCCCACCTTCTCGAGGAGTGGTCGATGGCCAGGGATTCCCACCTTCTCGAGGAGTGGTCGATGGCCAGGGATTCCCACCTTCTCTTTGAGTGGTCAATGGCCAGGGATTCCCACCTTCTCGAGGAGTGGTCGATGGCCAGGGATTCCCACCTTCTCTTTGAGTGGCCGATGGCCAGGGATTCCCACCTTCTCGAGGAGTGGTCAATGGCCAGGGATTCCCACCTTCTCGTGGAGTGGTTGATGGCCAGGGATTCCCACCTTCTCTTTGAGTGGTCAATGGCCAGGGATTCCCACCTTCTCTTTGAGTGGCCGGATGCCAGGGATTCCCACCTTCTCGAGGAGTGGTCGATGGCCAGGGATTCCCACCTTCTCTTTGAGTGGTCGATGGCCAGGGATTCCCACCTTCTCTTTGAGTGGTCGATGGCCAGGGATTCCCACCTTCTCGAGGAGTGGTCGATGGCCAGGGATTCACACCTTCTTGAGGAGTGGCCGATGGCCAGGGATTCCCACCTTCTCGAGGAGTGGTTGATGGCCAGGGATTCCCACCTTCTCTTTGAGTGTTTGATGGCCAGGGATTCCCACCTTCTCGAGGAGTGGTCGATGGCCAGGTATTACCACCTTCTCGAGGAGTGGGTGATGGCCAGGGATTCCCACCTTCTCTTTGAGTGGCCGATGGCCAGGAATTCCCACCTTCTCGAGTAGTGGCCGATGGCCAGGGATTCCCACCTTCTCTTTGAGTGGCCGATGGCCAGGGATTCCCACCTTCTCGAGGAGTAGCCGATGGACAGGGATTCCCACCTTCTCAAGGAGTGGTCGTTGGCCAGGGATTCCCACCTTCTCTTTGAGTGGTCGATGGCCAGGGATTCCCACCTTCTTGAGGAGTGATTGATGGCCAGGGATTCCCACCTTCTCTTTGAGTGGCCGATGGCCAAGGATTCCCACCTTCTCTTTGAGTGTTTGATGGCCAGGGATTCCCACCTTCTCTTTGAGTGGCCGATGGCCAGGGATTCCCACCTTCTCTTTGAGTGGCCGATGGCCAGGGATTCCCACCTTCTCTTTGAGTGGCCGCTGGCCAGGGATTCCCACCTTCTCTTTGAGTGGCCGATGGCCAGGGATTCCCACCTTCTCGAGGAGTGGTCGATGGCCAGGGATTCCCACCTTCTCGAGGAGTGGTCGATGGCCAGGGATTCCCACCTTCTCGAGGAGTGGTTGATGGCAAGGAATTCCCACCTTCTCGAGTAGTGTCCGATGGCTAGGGATTCCCACCTGCTCTTTGAGTGGCCGATGGCCAGGGATTCCCACCTTCTCGAGGAGTAGCTGATGGACAGGGATTCCCACCTTCTCAAGGAGTGGTCGATGGCCAGGGATTCCCACCTTCTCGAGGAGTGGCCGATGGCCTGCGATTCCCACTTTCTCTTTCAGTGTTTGATGGCCAGGGATTCCCACCTTCTCTTTGAGTGGCCGATGGCCAGGGATTCCCACCTTCTCGAGGAGTAGCCGATGGCCAGGGTTTCCCACCTTCTCGAGGAGTGGTCGATGGCCAGGGATTCCCACCTTCTCTTTGAGTGTTTGATGGCCAGGGATTCCCACCTTCTCGAGGGGTATCCTACGGCCAGGGTTTCCCACCTTCTCGAGGAGTGGTCGATGGCCAGGGATTCCCACCTTCTATTTGAGTGTTTGATGGCCAGGGATTCCCACCTTCTCTTTGAGTGGCCAATGGCCCGGGATTCCCACCTTCTCTTTGAGTGGCCGATGGCCAGGGATTCCCACCTTCTCGAGGAGTGGTTGATGGCCAGGGCTTCCCACCTTCTCGAGGAGTGGTCGATGGCCAGGGATTCCCACCTTCTATTTGAGTGTTTGATGGCCAGGGATTCCCACCTTCTCTTTGAGTGGCCGATGGCCAGGGATTCCCACCTTCTCTTTGTGGCCGCTGGCCAGGTATTCCCACCTTCTCTTTGAGTGGCCGATGGCCAGGGATTCCCACCTTCTCGAGGAGTGGTCGATGGCCAGGGATTCCCACCTTCTCGAGGAGTGGTCGATGGCCAGGGATTCCCACCTTCTCTTTGAGTGGTCAATGGCCAGGGATTCCCACCTTCTCGAGGAGTGGTCGATGGCCAGGGATTCCCACCTTCTCTTTGAGTGGCCGATGGCCAGGGATTCCCACCTTCTCGAGGAGTGGTCAATGGCCAGGGATTCCCACCTTCTCTTTGAGTGGTCGATGGCCAGGGATTCCCACCTTCTCTTTGAGTGGCCGGATGCCAGGGATTCCCACCTTCTCGAGGAGTGGTCGATGGCCAGGGATTCCCACCTTCTCTTTGAGTGGTCGATGGCCAGGGATTCCCACCTTCTCTTTGAGTGGTCGATGGCCAGGGATTCCCACCTTCTCGAGGAGTGGCCGATGGCCAGGGATTCCCACCTTCTCGAGGAGTGGTTGCTGGCCAGGGATTCCCACCTTCTCTTTGAGTGGCCGGATGCCAGGGATTCCCACCTTCTCGAGGAGTGGTCGATGGCCAGGGATTCCCACCTTCTCTTTGAGTGGTCGATGGCCAGGGATTCCCACCTTCTCTTTGAGTGGTCGATGGCCAGGGATTCCCACCTTCTCGAGGAGTGGCCGATGGCCAGGGATTCCCACCTTCTCGAGGAGTGGTCGATGGCCAGGGATTCCCACCTTCTCTTTGAGTGGTCGATGGCCAGGGATTCCCACCTTCTCGAGGAGTGGTCGATGGCCAGGGATGACCACCGTCTCGAGCAGTGGTCGATGGCCAGGGATTCCCACCTTCTCTTTGAGTGGTCGATGGCCAGGGATTCCCACCTTCTCTTATAGTGGTCGATGGCCAGGGATTCCCACCTTCTCGAGGAGTGGTCGATGGCCAGGGATTCCCACCTTCTCTTTGAGTGGTCGATGTCCAGGGATTCCCACTTTCTCTTTGAGTGGTCGATGGCTAGGGATTCCCACCTTCTCGAGGATTGGTCGATGGCCAGGGATTCCCACCTTTCGAGGAGTGGTTGATGGCCAGGGATTCCCACCTTCTCTTGGAGTGGCCAGATGCCAGGGATTCCCACCTTCTCGAGGAGTGGTCGATGGCCAGGGATTCCCACCTTCTCTTTGAGTGGTCGATGGCCAGGGATTCCCACCTTCTCTTTGAGTGGTCGATGGCCAGGGATTCCCACCTTCTCGAGGAGTGGTCGATGGCCAGGGATTCCCACCTTCTTGAGGAGTGGCCGCTGGCCAGGGATTCCCACCTTCTCTTTGAGTGGCCGATGGCCAGGGATTCCCACCTTCTCGAGGAGTGGTCGATGGCCAGGGATTCCCACCTTCTCGAGGAGTGGTCGATGGCCAGGGATTCCCACCTTCTCGAGGAGTGGTTGATATCCAGGAATTCCCACCTTCTCGAGTAGTGTCCAATGGCTAGGGATTCCCACCTTCTCTTTGAGTGGCCGATGGCCAGGGATTCCCACCTTCTCGAGGAGTAGCTGATGGACAGGGATTCCCACCTTCTCGAGGAGTGGCCGATGGCCTGGGATTCCCACTTTCTCTTTCAGTGTTTGATGGCCAGGTTTTCCCACCTTCTCGAGGAGTGGTCGATGGCCAGGGATTCCCACCTTCTCTTTGAGTGGCCGATGGCCAGGGATTCCCACCTACTCTTTGAGTGGTCGATGGCCAGGGATGACCACCTTCTCGAGGAGTGGTCGATGGCCAGGGATTCCCACCTTCTCTTTGAGTGTTTGATGGCCAGGGATTCCCACCTTCTCGAGGAGTGGTCGATGGCCAGGGATTCCCACCTTCTCGAGGAGTGGCGAGCAGTTTCTTGAACCTTTTCCTCTGTCTGCATGGCACCCTCTTCCCATGACAGAGCTCTGAATAGAGTTCCAGGAGCTTCTGATGTTGGCCATGCAAACGTGGTGGCCGACTAATGACAGCAAATGGGGCTCCAAGTCTGGCAATGTCGTTGCAAGTACCATTGCTGGCAGCCTTGTAAAGATATTCTCATAAACAGCCAGTAGCACAAGGATCATTGCTGTCTGATAGACCTTGAAATTTTAGTGTCCTGATCTTCAAACACTATTTCTCAGGCTGTGCTAGGACTCTGGCAGTGATGGTGATTGTTACCGGTATATCAATATATCCATCTCCTTCTTGCATGTATTTAAAGATTGTGCCCCCACCATGCTCTTCAGGGACCTTGGTTCTATATGACTGTAGGGGGTTCTCAGTAATATTAACTGCATATATAAAATGACTTCTGTGTAGTGTTATAATGAAATGGCTTCTCTGTAATGTTAACTGATGAGGTAATGTTTCTTTGTAGTTGCGATGTTTGGGTTATAACTACAGACAATGCGGAACTAACCAATGGGAGACATGTTATTCTGTCTTGTACGTGTGGGAACTGGAGTGAGTGCGGGGCCTTTCATCGAGGAGAGGAGGAGAGGAAGGACGCGTGTGGAACGCTCTGGTAGACCACTGGGGGTGGTCCCAGCCGAGGGTCGACAGAGTTCGGAGAGGATCGATTGGTGGAAAGGAGACCTGGTTCCGTGAGCTCCAACGAACTTACTTGTGTACAGACTGGTTAAAACCAAATAAAGTGGCGCCTTTCTCTTCACTATTTTGCTTTTCTATTAACCACATCAAAAACATAAGAGTTATAAAGTGTAATTGCATATTGTGTGCTGTCTGATGTTTTACATTGTGGGTTTGTTCCGGAGTGCATTGCACATTATCCACGCAAACATAAGTCACAGTTTGGCGGGCAGACTGCAGTTTCCCCTAGACGAACGGGAGTTGATCGAGCCAAGTGTTACATGACAAACCCCATACCTTAAAACTGTGATCCCTGGGTCTGGACTCCTCAACTATCAGGAAAATCTGTTTGTAGAACATAGAACATAGAAATCTATAAGCACATTACAGGCCCTTCGGCCCACAATGTTGTGCCAACCATGTAACCTACTCTAAAAACTGCCTAGAGTTTACCTACCGCATAGCCTTCAATTTTTCTAAGCTCCTTGTATTTATCTAAGAGGCTCTTAAAAGACCCTAGTGTATCTGTCTCTACCACTTTCGCTGGCAGAGCATTCCATTCACCCTCCACTCACTGTGCGAAAAACGTATCCCTGATATCCCCTCGGTATCTACTTCCAAACACCTCAAAACTGTGCCCTCTCATGTTAACCATTTCAGCCCTGGGAACAAGCCTCTGGCTATCCACACAATCAATGCCTCTCATCATCTTATACACCTCTATCAGGTCACCTCTCATCCTCTGTTGCTCCAAGGAGAAAAGGCTAAATTCACTCAACCTGTTCTCATAAGGCACACTCTCCAATCCAGGCAACATCCTTGTAAATCTCCTCTGCACGCTCTCTATAGTATCCACGCCCTACCTGCAGTGAGGTGACCGGAACTGAATACAGTACCCCAAGAGGAGTCTGACCGAAGTCTTATATAGCTGTAACATTACCTCACAGCTCTTGAACTCAGTCAAACAATGGATGAATGCCAACACACCATACGCCTTCTTAACTACACAGTCAACCTGCTCAGCAGCTTTGAGTGTCCTATCGACACGGTCCCCAACATCTCTCTGATCCTCCACACTGCCAAGAGTCTTACCATCAATATTATATTCTGTCTTCAAATTTGACCTACCAAAATGAACCACCTCACACTCATCTGGGTTGAACTCCACCTGCCACTCCTCAGCCCAGTTCTGCATCCTCTCGATGTTCCACTGTAACCTCTGACAAGCCTCCAATCAACACCTTCAACCTTTGTGTCATCAGCAAACTTACTGACCCACCCTTCTACGTCCTCATCCAGGTCATTTATAAAAATCACAAAGGGTCCCAGAACACCACTTGTCATCGATCTCTGCAAAATACGAACCATCTACAACCACCCTTTGCCTTCCGTGGACAAGCCAATTCTGGATCCACAAAGCAAGGTCTCCTTGGATCCCATGCCTCCTTAGTTTCTGAAGGAGCCTTGCATGGGGAACCTTATCAAATGCCTTACTGAAATCCATATACACGACACCCACTATTCTTCCTTCATCAATATGTTTGGTTACCCCCTCAAAGAATTTAGTGTATCATAGGCCTAAGGACGTGTTCCTGAGCTGTACATTCTATGTCGTATGTTCACTTGTGTCTCCTCTGCCTACCTCTGGTTTTGTTCAAATTTTATAGGCTCTGGAAGATCTCATCTCATTCTTCTAAACCTCAGTGAACACAGGATTCAGTAGTCAGTTCTGCTATGCCAGGAGCATGACCACTACACTCCCTCAAAGGCAAGAAATCCTTTCCCAAATAAGGAGATCAGAACTAATGTTCCCTTAATTTGTAAAGACCAGTGTGCGCAGAAATCATGTGTCCAGTTTTATTTTTGCCCAGTGACAGCACATGTGCACACTGAATTTTTAAGTGGAAGTAAACCTGACGCTATTCTAAGAGTAAAAGACCAAGTCTTGTCTATTGTTCATTGTTTAACAGAAATTAAATAACTGTCAATAAGAACTTTGGTCTGTTCTGGGTTTGATCATTTTCGCTCTTGTTCATCTACACTCTCACAAAACATACATGGCAGGCCTGTAGGAAGTAATGAAGCATTTTCTTGCTGAAACTTTTGTACACTGTCCATATGAGATTTGCTTGCTCAATGAGGCTTTAAAAAATAGTTTCCAAATATCGCTCCACTTCTTCCCACTTGCAAATTCTCCAGCAACTTTTGCATCGTACCAATTCACTCAGGTAACACCAGTTTCTGTATTGTACATAAATATTTCTTGTACTGCACCTTCCTGACCTCACAAGCTTCCAGTGCAGCAGTTTCTACTCTTTCATTAAGCCATTCTGTTTTCAATGAACTAGCAGTTCTTTCACACTTCAGAAGTGGGATTGTGAGGTCATGTACTCTCAGCAATCTGCCGGCAGAGAGGAAAGGAGCTGGTTCTCAATTACTGAGCATGGATCATCAGGCTCCTGTACCCCTGCCTGATGGTAGCAATGAGGAGAGGGTGTGGTCTGGATGCTGAGGATGTCCTCTTCTTGAGGCATTGCCTTTTGAAGACATCCTCAATGCCGTCCCTCAGCCAAATCAATGATGTATAGTTAGGACCCACACACTGAACTCTCTGGCCCTGGATTCACTGCCTGCCTGCCGAAAGAGATCTTTTTATTTTTACTCTGGAACGGCCAACAACCAAACTTGTTCTTTTAAATATGAATTGTAATCTATGGGTAGGGGACACGTTTGGCACTGCCATCGTTTACTGTCCATTCCTAATGATTGGAAGCACAGAGCTGAGCTGAGGTATGCACTGACCAAACTCTGACACAACTACACATTTCCTTCCCTTAACAACAGTAACGAACTTGGCAGGAGCAAGTTCACTATTTCTGAGACCACCTTTCTAATTCTAGATCCATTTAATTGCTTAAATTTAAATTCCGCTTTAAGTGACAGAATTTGAACTCCAGAAGTGTTCCTAGATGTCGCTCTAATGATTTAGGTGCCATATACAGGAATTGCCGAGAGGGAAGGAGTCATATCTGGTCCATGCTGGATGACGGGTGCTCCTTGCCATGGGACAATTGTGAATTGGTTAGACTTTGACAATAATTCATGAGCTTCTTATTATCAGATTATTTTAAAATTGAAACCTAATTTCATACAATCATTTTGGGATTTGATCTCATGTCTTTGGTATTTATTAGTACCAAGTGGGGGTGGGTTGATTGCTGGTCCAATGAATGACCGCAGGCTGACCCAGTTAGTCGGTTCACTATATTATTATTTTCCGCCTTCATTATTTTCCTTTCCTTCTCTTCTCCAGGCTGATTCAGTGTGGAGGGAGGAGAAAGATGTTGCCAAGTTCTGCAGTACACTGTGTGATCTCTGCTGGTAGCAGGGCTGGGCGTTTGCCAGGGTCATTACAGGTGTGAGTGTTGACGTTAATGTGCAGGCTGTACTGGGACATGGGCCAACAATTCCACACCGACCTGTGCTGGTGCAGCTTATTAATGCAAATATAGATGAGGCAAAGAGTGCAGAAAGCCAAAATGGACAAGTCCTCTATAACCTATCGGGTTCAACAAGAGGAGCGAGGCAGTAAGGTGGCCGGGTTCAATCCCCTGCACTGAGGCTCCAGCTCCACATTCTGAATCGAAGGACCCAGCTGGGGGCATTCACATCTGAGAGCGTGGACTGTCTCCTCACCACCCTGTCAACCTCTCTAATCACTCATCACGTAGGGCCACTTCAGGTCTCCACTCTGCTGCAGACATACCATTGGCTGGAGAACTGACAGAAGTTCAAGTACACACAGCTGAGCCTCAGCCCAAGATTCAGAGCTCCATTCTCACTGGGACGGTCGGGAATGGGGATTGACTGGCACCAGGGTAAAGGTCACCTTTCTGTTGACCTGGCAAGGAAGGGAGTGAAGTGAGTTCAGGGGAAACCTGGTCAACCCAATATCTCTCGACATAAAGCACCCCCTCCTGCCCCTTGCCTCACACACACCACAGCCAGTCTGGTCTCTATCTCACTGCAAAAACAGGGAGGCAGGAAAGACCTGCGTTTCTTTGACACCTTTTAGAGCTTCAGGGCATTCCAAACTTTTCTGCAGGCAATAACCTGCAGTGATGAGGGAGCCACCATTGTGACAGAGGAACACGCAGATATTTTGTACATAGAAAGTACCCACAAGCAGTAATGTGACAGGCAATATTATTTCTGGTTTTCCTCTGGACTGTGAACTCAGCAGTTGAGATCTGGAAGTTGCAAGCAGAAGAGGTGGTGGAATTTATGTTGAGATACAGCACAGTACTGGCCCCTTCCAGCCCAACAAAGCCAGAGTTTCCCAATTACACCCATGTAACTAATTAACCTACTAACCAGATCAAATCAGATGTAATTACGATGATTAATGGATATTCAGGCAGGGAATGGGAGGCTACAGTACTAACGCAGTGCAGATGGGCAGCAAGGAGATGTTTCTGTGGTTTAGGCCTCTCTGACCAGGTACAGAAGGAAAGCAAATGAGAAGCAAGTAGATATGTGAGCTGTCGGATGTCCAGAGTCTATGGTGTGGATACTGTAAGTACGTTGAGGTATAGAGGTGGCTGCTTTGGAGAAGCTGTTGTCATGACCCACTACAGTCCCTACAGTGCAGCTGCTCCCACTCTGCTGTTGACAGTTTATTGCTGTTTCTGAGGTGCTTCCAGGATTTGAACCTTGTAAGGATGAAGCTCGACATCATCCAGGATATATTCCCAAATCAGGGCAGCTTTTGGGTGGTGGTGCCCACATGGATGAGCTGCCCTTGTCCTTCATGGCGGAGCTGGCTGGATTTGTCAGAGTAACTGGGTGGATGACTCCTACACGGGTGGGAATGGAAATGAATGGAGGCACTGGCTTGGGGGTTTTGCTCTGGGGAGTGTTAATAACGTGCTTTTTATGTATTGTTAGAGCTGCATTCATCCAGGCAGGTGGAACTCTCCTGACTCAGGGTTTATGGGCCGAGGAGAGGCTTAAGGATGTCAGGAGATGAGTCATTTGGCAGAGTTTATCCAGTCTCAGAGAGAATGCAATTCACATTGGAATTTTAAAAGCATTTCTGTTTTCCGGTTTATGATGAACCAAATGTAAAATAATACATCATTACATCATGCAGAGCATCGGGGGGGGGGGGGGGGAGAGAGAGAGAGAGAGAGAGAGAGAGAGAGAGAGAGAGAGAGAAAATACGGAGAGGGAGAGGGGGAGGGAGAGAGGGGGAAGGGGAGGGGGGAAATGAGTTGAAGGGATATGGGAGTTCTAGAGCTAAACTTGTTGCCAGTGGTGAAGTTTGATAAACACAGTATATTTTTCCTTAAAGTCAACATTTCGGGCTAAGACCCTTCATCAGGACTTTGGGCAGCCTCTCCTTTCTGTATTTTGACTCACTGCTATCTGAGCTATGGCACGTTACAGCTCAGTTCCGTTCAGTTCAAGTTTCATTGTCAATCAGCCGTACAAGAATACCACCAAAAGCAATAGTGTTTCTCTAGGGCCAAGGTACAAAAAACAGTACCAACAGCACACACACACATATAGCACATATAGTTACAGTAGCAGAAAAAGACACAGGCACAAAAAATATATATAGTCCAAGACCCTGTAGATCCATAGTGCACTTGTGTCCCAATACTGAGTGAACACTGGAAGGCAACTGCGACAGGAGGAGCCAGCCCCCAGCATAGGTTCTGCTCGACCACAGAGGGCTCTGCTCTCTCCCACCCTGCCTCGGCATCTCCTCTCCTGGGCAACTGCGACAGGAGGGCCTGGGGCATGCAGCAACTGAGGCAACGTGACTTCCCGCTGTTAATCTCGAGAATGAGCCAGTGAACCAGATTTTCCACCTTCTGCACTACCAGTGTCCAATGGGGTCTTGCGATCACAAAAAAAACATCCAAGACAAACCTTTACACTGCTTGTTGGACTTCTATACAACAATGATACGCAACTAGTCCAGGAGACAACGCGGTAGGCAGCTCCATTGCTATTCACCAACTCGCTAGATGTATAGACCGGCAGTACTCGATGTTTTTAATATCCTGCAGTGCCTTGTGATTGTAAAAAAGATGTAAATGACAAACAATTACACCTTCGGTTGGACGCAGCGAGGCTACTGTGAGAGTGCGTGCTGCCGTCTTACAGGATACAATGGTATCATCTTCAGACTTGTGGAGAATGTTTGAAGCAGTCACGGTTTGCTTTCCCTCACCTACACCCCTTCCACTCATCCGCCCAGCCACCACCCCATCCTGTCCTTCCTTCCTTGGCAGTTGAACTCCAGCCAGTGTTGCTGATAATTGGCTCTGAATTGCAGAGGTGACCTTGGCCCCTGAAAAGATGCAAATGGAGCTGCTTCTGGAGGAACATTCTGAAGATCACCTACAAAGTGAAGCCTGGTGTGATTAAGCTGTCAGAAATATGAACTGGGTGATGAATCGAAGCCAGTCTTGGCTTTGAGAAGTGATGCAAAAGATAAGCTGTTTGTGAACATTCTCAGGCCTGCTGAGAGCACAGCTTTCGAATGCAGACATTTCACACATAGCTTGCCTTCCCGATCTTTGGGAACGCTGCATGAAGCTGCCACACTGATACTCAGGCTGTGCTGGCCCCTTCTGCTGAGCTCAAACACCGACACCATCAGCTACTTCAATGCATTCAAAAACATTTCCCAGAAATGGAAGCAATTATACCCCTGGCTCAGCAACTCCATCTTTCTGTCCTTGCTTCAAGGACAATTGCTAACCAATGTGGCCTTCAACCAGCCAATCAGCGCTAAGCCTTTACTGAGATTAAATCATCCTGCTGTATGGCTTTAAAGGAACTATGGTGCATAGTTCCCTGAAGGTGGAATCTCATGTGGATAGGGTGGTGAAGAAAGCTTTTGGTATGCTGGCCTTTATAAATCAGAGCATTGAGTATAGGAGTTGGGATGTAATATTAAAATTGTACAAGGCATTGGTAAGGCCAAATTTGGAGTATTGTGTACAGTTCTGGTCACCGAATTATAAGAAAGATATCAACAAAATAGAGAGAGTACAGAGAAGATTTTCTAGAATGTTACCTGGGTTTCAGCACCTAAGTTACAGGGAAAGATTGAACAAGTTAGGTCTTTATTCTTTGGAGTGTAGAAGGTTGAGGGGGGACTTGATAGAGGTATTTAAAAATATGAGGGGGATAGATAGAGTTGACGTGGATAGGCTTTTTCCATTGAGAGCAGAGGAGATTCAAACAAGAGGACATGATTTGAGAGTTAGGGGGCAAAAATTTAGGGATAACATGAGGGGGAACTTCTTTACTCAGAGAGTGGTAGCTGTGTGGAATGAGCTTACAGTAGAAGTGGTAGAGGCAGGTTCGGTATTGTAATTTAAAGCAAAATTGGATAGGTATATGGACAGGAAAGGAATGGAGGGTAATGGGCTGAGTGCAGGTCAGTGGGATTAGGTGAGAGTAAGCGTTCAGCATGGATTAGAAGGGCTGAGATGGCCTGTTTCCGTGCTGTAATTGTTATATGGTTATAGTGGCTAGTGTTGACAGCAGTGACCAGGGACCAGCATGGATTAGTGCTGACCAGTGTTGACCAGTATATAACCACCTTTGACCAGTGGCCATTGTTGATCACCATTGGCCAAAGATCAGCATTGAATAGTGACCAGAGTTGACTGTCATTTACCAGAGACCAATGTTGATCAGTGACTCTATTTCCAGGCTGGTATCCAAGGCACTGATTCTTGCTTGGAGAGAGGATGCTAATCACTTCATTTGACATGAGTGGGTCCGGACAGTGAGGGGTGATGGATGATCTGGCTGTAAGATCTTTGTTCACTAATTCCTGTGCAGAGCTGTTTTCAGTTGGAATATTTTAACTGGGAGTGGCCTGACTTTCATTGTTTAGACTCCAGAATGTGTTTCTGGTCTTTGCTGCAGCGTTCAGTGACATTTTCCTTCCCTTCTCACACGTTGGGGTTACATCACCTGACCACCCTGTTTACAGCCAACAGGGAGTAGAGGAGTGATGTTGGAACTGTACTGGTTGAGGGGGTGGACGTCATGACCCACTGATGAACATCACCAACACAATAACACCCTTTTAACTGCGAGCTCTGGCATTTCTCAAATGTTTACATCACCGTCTGGTATTTCCAAGACCACAAGATCAAACAGAAACACTTCCTGTTACTCAGTACATGTGACAATAATAAAGCAATGACCAATTGCCGCTGTCATTGGAAATGGGCAAAGATGCTTGACAAGGGCCTCAACCATACTGAGGGCAGAGACAAGGCAAAGAAGCATTGTTGAAGGGCTGGAAGAGGGGCTGTTATTCACTCACTCCACCTCCAACAGAAATAGTTACAGCTCCTCCCCCCAAACCTCCCCAGTCATGCCATCATGATTTAGAAGCCAGTGCTCTGCCTTTGGCAGGGACTGGTCAGCATCACTATTAACAATTGTCTTTGGAGCTTCTGGCAAAGGCAGCAATCACAAGACCTGGGTCCTTGGTCTCTGTACACTCTCACACTCACACACACACACACACACACACACTCTCTCACACTCACACTCACACTCACACTCACACTCACACTCACACACTCACACTCACACTCACACACTCTCTCTCTCTCTCTCACTCACTCACACACACTCTCTCACACACACACTCTCTCTCACACACACACTCTCTCTCTCTCACACACACACTCTCTCTCTCTCACACACACACACACACTCTCTCTCTCACACACACACACACACTCTCACACACACACTCTCTCTCTCTCTCTCACACACACTCTCTCTCTCTCTCTCACACACACACACTCTCTCTCTCTCTCACACACACTCTCTCTCACACACACACTCTCTCTCTCTCTCACACACACACACTCTCTCTCTCTCTCTCTCTCACACACACACACCACTCTCTCTCTCTCTCTCTCTCACACACACACACTCTCTCTCTCTCACACACACACACACACACTCTCTCTCTCTCACACACACACTCTCTCTCTCTCACACACACACACACACACTCTCTCTCTCACACACACACACACACACACTCTCTCTCACACACACACCACTCACTCCAGATTAAGTTGGAGGATGACCTTGGACTATTTAGTTAATGATCAGAGATCCCTATCAGGTTTTTCTGCCAGTTCACACACACACACACATGCTCAGTCTTTTAATGCAGAGTCGGTCAGCTGTTGTAAAGTCCGTGTTACATTTTTCAGTCCAAATGGCACAGAAACTGAGAAAGGCCAAACAGGGTTAACACAGCTGCTTTGGGGATGCTGGCAGCACACTCACTTGGCTTCCGCTTCGCACAGGAAACTTCGTCCTGCAAGTGTGTCTGCAATGAATAGTAGATGTCTCTGGCAGCTGGAATCCATGGTGTTTATCGATCTCTGGTGTCCCATTGTGCTGGCACTGTTAAAACTTCAAGGTGGTCGGCACCTCCTAGCATTCATGCCAAAGCAAGCCTGCTGCCACCATTTGGCATCATTCATGCCCAAGCAAGCCTGGCAAGCATACGAGCCTGCTGCCATCTGTGTCGCAGCTGCGGGTGTCCTTAAGTTGCTGGCCTTGTTGAGGCAGAGAAAGGAGGAGGAATGATGCACCGCTGCCTAGCTGAGTGTAGACTGTCATTTTAGCAAGCTCCTTATAGTACATTAGGGAGGGCTATGCACACTTGATCGTGAATCGTTCTTTAAAATAAAATAAGGACAGTGATTTCCCAGGAGAGACAGCATGTGGTCCATTAGCCTTTCGAGAACTGTCTGGTACACTCAGACTCTGATAGTCTGTAAAAGGTGAGCTTTCAGTAATCGGCGTTTATCGTTCTCAGACGTTCGCCGCTCTTGCAGCTGTGGAGTTGCTGAGTGACCCTACCACATAGAAATACTTGGTGTTGTTGGCAGGGATTTCTCAAACCATCAACTGGGCTTAGGTTTGTATGAATGAAGTGCTGGCATTTTGCTCCCAAAACTCTGTCAGTTTCAAAGCGTCTGCATGGCTGACATATTCAATAACTCTGGAATCATCCTAGAGCATCAGAGTCACCAGTGTAGGTCTTCACAAATAAAACCAAGTAAGGTGTTTTACATTTAATGAAACTCGTAATACATTTCATTGGACTCCAAAACCTAAACACAAATTCGCACTAAAAATCTTTATATAATAACGTCATCACATCAGACCTGCCTTTTAAAGTGAAACCCCAACTCAATGTCTGTGGTTGTGAATTATGTACATTTCTCCCAATTACGTTAGCCTACAGAGGCAGTGAGTGAAGCTTCCAGACGTTGCACTGTTTATTCCGAGCTTTCTTGCAATAAAACCCCCTGTGATTCATTGTAGAGGAGAATAATAAAAAAAAAAGATCAAGCTACAGTAGGCCTCAGTGCTTGTCCCAGTTGTGCCAAGGTGTGGATGACAGTTCTGAATCTGAGCCAAGTGGCAAAGACACATGATGAGATGGAGATTTCTCACAGTCCGTTCTGTCATCAGGTGTTACAGCTCAGGATTTCATTCACATCCCTATAATTTGTCATGTTACAAATGTTTGCTCCAGTCTTGTATACGAAACAAAACAAGGAGGGTGAGGAAAGCTCTAAATAAAGCAGTGCAGCAACTTGTCCGGTTAGTTGGCAAAGAACAGCTTTGAAAGGAAGCTGCCCACCATTGCCAGTTCTGGTTGAATGGATTCCCGGAGGTTTATTCCATGATCCCCGCCTGTATCCTAACTATGTAAAGCAAACAGCAAAGCATTCACATTTACATTTTCACTTGCATTACAGGAGGCCATTCGCCCAACTGGCCCATGCAATCTTCCAAGGGAACAATCCCATCGGTCCTAATTCCCCCTTCTCTTTTCCTTGTGTTCCTGCAGTTCATTCCCACCAACTTCTCATCTTTTCCCATGAAATTTCAAGTGGCCCACGTAGCGCGCCTTCAGGACATGGAAAAGGACATCAGAGCACCCAGTGGCTAAGTGCAAGCTCCGCACAGACAAGAGCTGAGGTCAGGATTGAACCATTTACTGGAGCTGGGAGGCAGTGTGTGCTACATGTTACACCATTGTCATCACTTCCCCCCAACAAACTTCTTCTTATAATTGTTGTTATGTATATGTTGCTTGCAGACTTGATGGCACTGAAACAAGGCTTTGATTGTTTGGACTTGTTGGCTGTTGATCAATCCAACCTCCTTTAGCTAATTAATTAATGCAAGAGATGCAAAATTCCAGGCAGAAATGCACTGGTTTCACTGACAACATGGCTGTCACATGTCACATGACTCGCCCTTAGTGACCTCTGGAAGTACAGGAGCCACACTCTGACGTTTGCCTTCAATACAGATCGTTTCATCACATCAGCGCATTGAGAGAGCAGTTGCTAACCAAGCTGAGATGTATCCAGATAGGATGCTTTCTATGGTGCATCCATAAAAATTGGCGAGGGTCAAAGGGGATATGCTGAATTTCATTAGTGTCCTGATTAGCCTCCTTTCTTGGCTGTGGTGTCTTAGGTGGTTGGACCAGAATCATTGGCGATGTTCATGCCTAGGAACTTGAAGCTCTCAACCCTTTCAATTTCTGCACCTTTGATATAAACAAGAACGTGTTGTCTGTCTCCTCTTCCTGAATATAATGATCACTATGTTCTAACTGAACGTCAGAACTAACTTGAGGGGTTGATGTCCATTTACCCACTTGTGAGAACTGAATGGGAATTTGCAGCAAATAATTGTCTAAATAATATTTCTTTAATGGTCCACATATGAAACAATTGAGTTTGAGAGCAAATTAGTGCTTATTTTTTGGCATTGAAGTTTCTGATAGTTTCCCAAGGGGTCTGCAATTCAAGATTCACATCTTATTTTCACAGTACAAAGCTATTAGTACAATTAGTACTTTGACGAATGGATGCATGCCATTGCAAAAGACAAAGCAGCCAGAAAATTAATCTATTACACTTCAGCGAGGTTAAAATGTTGCTTCAGGCTAAAAGTGGTACAAAATAGTTTTAGATAATTAAACCACTTTATCAGGTCTCAGATGGATCAGGTGAGTTGGAGAAATGTCACTGTATCAGCGTGATTCACCAAATGATCATGTTTTACTGAAGATCTAATTCAGTGAGTTGATGAGAGACACTTTGCCCTATTAACCATACTTGTGGTGGGAAGGTGCAGAGTCTTCAGAGAGAACCAACAAATGGATCTTGGCCCTAAAGTTCTGTCTTGATATTCACAGAGATATCACTGTCAGGTAGTATTGGTGTCCTCTTCTACTCAAAGTATTGACTGACCCCACAAACTCCTTGACCATGTGGGGCCAATTTCTCCTTTGGATAAAGATGCTTAAGACTACGAGAGTGTTGGTACCTCATCACACTAGCTCCAGTAGAAATAGAAAAAGACATGAAAAATTACCACTTACTTAGCTCCCTTTCCCACAAAGAAAACTAACACCTGATCTTTCTGCAGTGGATTTGCTTCCAAACCCAGACAAACGCTTCAATTTGCATTCCTTTGCATGAACTAAAAATGCCTTTCATCATCTGAAGGTTTCAGTAACCATGACTGAAGCTCTTTGTAGCCAATGATTTCATTAGATTCTGAGCTTCCTGGCAACTCAAATGTTTTCCTGGTTATGCCTGGATGAAAGGAAACAATGAAAAGCTACAAGCTGTATATGCTGTGAACTGCTCCTTTCTAATCATTGCTGGGTAGATGACCAGTACGTTGGTGAACAACTGCTTTTCCTACATGTTGTTCCTCCAGTGAGTATTCAAAACATCTTGTTCAACTTGTCTGTGCTGTAGATTGGTGCAGAAGAAAGGCGAGGCACAGCTTGAGAATCCTTGTAGGAAAACCCCAGAGCTAGTCTCTGACCTAAACATCAGCTTTCATCGCCAAATGCCCACTCAGAACTGCCAGCAGTCACACCATTGCCCGGAGAAGTCTGGGATAGAAATGTCACGGGCAGCAGCTGCCATGGTAGCACGTATCTGAAGCAAGCCCAGTCCGGGCAAACACAGGAACCTTCATACATTCTGACCATTGAACTCAGTTGACATTTAAAGCTTTGCACGCTGAGAACAGATTGTGTTCAACTTACAAACTCAATGAATTATTGATCTCTCAGTGGAGAATGCAAGTAACAGTGGACTCTTGTGGGCTGCCCCCAGCACACATAGATTGTGCTGGTTGTTAGCACAAACAAAGCATTTCACTGCACATGTGATACATAAATAAATCTGAGACTGAACTCTGTAGAACCCTCGGCCATCTCTGTCATACAACACCAAATCCAGTCCATTCCCCACCAAGCCTGTGCTTATTCGCTCCACATACCCGCAACTCCACCAGACTCTACCCCTCACACTCACATCAGGGGTAATTTGCACTGGGCAATTAAACCACTGACCCTCTCAGTCTGGGATGGGGGAGGAAGACAGAGCTCCCAAAGAAAAGCCAGCCACTCAGAGAGGGAACATGCGAACAGCGCACAATGATCAATTTGGTAGCTGTTTCTCTGCAGCTGCACAATCAGCCTGCCACTCAAACCTCAACCTTTCAGGATTGTTAATTATGAGTGAAGATTTTTTAGGTCTTGTCTGATATGAAGTTTAACGTTAGGAAAGTTAGCATGAAAAAGTGAGTGCTAAAGCATCAGCATTTGTAGAAAAAAACAACAGCTGTTCTGAAATATATCCCCAAACCAGCTAACAGGGTTGTTGGATCTCTAAGGAACTAAAATTAAATCAGTCTGACTTTTTGAAATGTTGAACTTTGCTCTATGTAACCTTAGTTCTGTCAGTTGCCAGAAAGATCTGGTCGAGTGTACTCCTGAAGGCGAAGTCAGTTGTACCCCTGTTACTTCCGCCTTCAGCATCGGCAACGCAGTGCCACCACACACCTTCATCTTAGTCAGCACCAGAAGTGACGGTAGAAGTATTAAACATCAAAGGGAAATTCAGGAAACAAAAAAAAGCTCCAGATGTTCAGATGCGATTGTAATTTGCAATGGAAATTAATTCACTTTTCAGACAAACACCTATAGGCTCAGATACATTTGTGTGTTAACTTCTACATTCTGAAGAATTTGCATTGAGTGTCACTTAGCTTCCCTTCAATGTGGAAATATCGATGCAGCAATGGTGATGGAATGGATCTGTGATTGAGGACGCTGGTAACCAAGGCCATGTGAAACTGGGAAGTCTAATATCAGGGGACTGATTGATCAAATGCAGGAGATTAAGGGGAAAGGCCAGCACAGGGCAGCATGCTCAGTGCAGGAATGGCTGCCTGCTGCTTGCATTTTCCATCTTACACCATAATATACTGTTCCACCTGACCTTGTACTGGCCAAATTGGAAGACCCATGCTTTGGTGTTTGGTGTTGTAGGAGACAGAAGCAATTGTGTTGTAGGTGGAAAGTACTAGTGTTGTAGGAGAGGGAAGTACTGGTGTTGTAGGAGAGGGAAGTACTGGCGTTGTAGGAGAGGGAAGTACTGGTGTTGTAGGAGAGGGAAGTACTGGTGTTGTAGGAGAGGGAAGTACTGGCGTTGTAGGAGAGGGAAGTACTGGTGTTGTAGGAGAGAGAAGTACTGGTGTTGTAGGAGAGGGAAGTACTGGTGTTGTAGGAGAGGGAAGTACTGGCGTTGTAGGAGAGGGAAGTACTGGTGTTGTAGGAGAGAGAAGTACTGGTGTTGTAGGAGAGGGAAGTACTGGTGTTGTAGGAGAGGGAAGTACTGGCGTTGTAGGAGAGGGAAGTACTGGTGTTGTAGGGGATGGAAGTACTGGTGTTGTAGGAGAGGGAAGTACTGGTGTTGTAGGAGAGAGAAGTACTGGTGTTGTAGGAGAGGGAAGTACTGGTGTTGTAGGAGAGGGATGTACTGGTGTTGTAGGAGAGGGAAGTACTGGTGTTGTAGGGGATGGAAGTACTGGTGTTGTAGGAGAGGGAAGTACTGGTGTTGTAGGAGAGGGAAGTACAGGTGTTGTAGGAGAGAGAAATACTGGTGTTGTAGGAGAGGGAAGTACTGGTGTTGTAGGGGATGGAAGCACTGGTGTCTTCGGAGAGAAACACTGGTATTGTAGGAGAGGGTTACCCTGGTGATGGAGGAGAGAGAACATGTGTGTTGTAGGATGGAGAAGCACTGGTGTTGTGGGAGAGGGAGCACTAGTCTAGTAAGAGAGACCTGGTGTAGTCGGAGAGGAAATTGCTTTAGAGAACACTAGTGTTGTGAACACCAGTGTTGTGTGTGTGTGTGTGTGTGTGTGTGTGTGTGTGTGTGTGTGTGTGTGTGTGTGTGTGTGTGTGTGTGTGTGTGTGTGTGTATGAACACTGGTGTTGTGTGTGTGGGTGTGTACACTGGTGTTCTGTGTGTGGGTGTGAACACCGGTGGTGTGTGTGTGTGTGTGTGTGTGTGTGTGTGTGTGTGTGTGTGAACACCGGTGTTCTGTGTATCTGTGTGTGAACACTGGTGGTGTGTGTGTGTGAACACCAGTGTTGTGTGTGTGGGTGTGAACACCGGTGTTCTGTGTATGTGTGTGTGAACACTGGTGGTGTGTGTGTGAACACCAGTGTTGTGTGTGTGTGTGTGTGTGTGAACACCAGTGTTGTGTGTGTGTGTGGGTGTGAACACCGGTGTAGTGTGTGTGTGTGTGAACACTGGTGTTGTGTGGGTGTGGACACTGGTGTTGTGTGTGTGTGTGTGGGTGTGAACACCGGTGTAATGTGTGTGTGTGTGTGTGTGTGAACACTGGTGTTGTGTGTGTGGGTGTGAACACCGGTGTTCTGTGTATGTGTGTGTGAACACTGGTGGTGTGTGTGTGAACACCAGTGTTGTGTGTGTGTGTGGGTGTGAACACCGGTGTAGTGTGTGTGTGTGTGTGAACACTGGTGTTGTGTGGGTGTGGGTGTGAACACTGGTGTTGTGTGTGTGTGTGTGGGTGTGAACACCGGTGTAGTGTGTGTGTGTGTGAACACTGGTGGTGTGTGTGTGAACACCAGTGTTGTGTGTGTGTGTGGGTGTGAACACCGGTGTAGTGTGTGTGTGTGTGAACACTGGTGTTGTGTGGGTGTGGGTGTGAACACTGGTGTTGTGTGTGTGTGTGTGGGTGTGAACACCGGTGTTGTGTGTGTGGGTGTGAACACCGGTGTTCTGTGTATGTGTGTGTGAACACTGGTGGTGTGTGTGTGTGTGTGTGTGTGTGTGTGTGTGTGTGTGTGTGTGTGTGTGTGTGTGTGTGTGTGTGTGTGTGTGTGTGTGTGTGTGTGTGAACACTGGTGTTCTGTGTGTAGGTGTGAACACCAGTGTTGTGGCAGCTCTGTGCCTGTTGCCCAGCAACTTTCTACTCTGTCGGTGTCAAGCTGTGAGAAGTTACACCTGCATAATCTGCATGAAATCTTAATGTTTCTTTCTTTTGATGTGAACTTCCAGAATTGTGGTCTGGCATGCAATGATGCAATGGCTGATTTTCATACCTCCAAATCCCTGTTTACTTTTCATCAATAGAAATGCATTTATCTCATTTTATTTTAACAGTGTCCAAAAAGCCACTGAGGGAACTGAGGGCAGAGTACTGACATGGTTAGAGAAGTGACAAGCAGCAGGAGGCCACAAGTACTGCTGGTGGCACAGTACCCAAACTGGCAGTATGCAGGAAAAGTTTTATCACAGGTAACTGACCTCACTTCACCATTACTCATTGTTTTATCACCTCAGACAAGCCGTCTTCCCAGTTTTTTGGCCATTGATTCTGGCAATGGGGTAACAGGGTGAATGAGAACATTAATTTAAAGAGATCATAATTAATTAATTAAAAAAGTTTTTTGCTCTGGATGTGAGGAAGAAGAGAGCACTTACAACATAATAAACACAGTGGGAATGAGGGAAGTGGAGATCCTTGTACAATGATCAATAAATGTGTCATGGACGCGGGCTGGGAATAATGCCTCAGACCAGGGTGATGCTCTTGGGTTTCAGTGGAGAGATGATGATGATGATGACGATGATGATGCCTTGAAGAGTACATGGGACCCCGCTGAGAGCATGGCTAACATTCTGTCCCTGGCCTACTGCCACTGCAGTGGTAAAATGTCAAAGGCTGAACCAGTTGGAATATTACACAATGTCAGATGTATTGTCAGGAAATTAAAGAGCTTTGATCAATGTTTGAGATATTAAGAATTGATAGGATAAGTGTAAACTAGGTCTGATTGGGAAAACTAGGGAAGAACTGGTCTGAAAACTACAGCTAAGCTGTGCGGAGTGAAGATAGAATCAGAATCACATTTGTTATTGCCAACGTAAGTGAAATGTGTTGGTTTGTAGCAGCAGTACCCTGCAAAGACAAAAGTCTATAAATTGCAAGGAAACAGCAGATTTTAGCAAAAGTCTCCAAATACAGAGGGAGATAGCAATTTGTAACTTCTGCAAATGGCAAGCTAGTTGTTAAAAGCAAGTTTGTTCAAGTTTGCTATCTGAGACACATACCAAGGGTGCAAACGCCATGAAAATTAGCTTTTTTGCAGAAGCAGCTCAGTTTATTACAAATGGGGCAAAAAGACGTCAGCATAAACTTAAATTAACGTAAATTATACATCACTTACACGAAAAATTATACAAAATAAATATAATGATACCAGTGCAAATTGAGAAAGTTTAGAGAAATATAGTCCGATGTAGTGTTAGATGTTACAGGTCCGTTCAGGACCATGATGGCGGTGGGGAGGAGGCTGTATATGAAGCTTGAGGTGTGGGTTGTCAGGTGATGGTAGCAATGAGTAGCGGTCAGGATGGTGGGGTCCCCAGAAACGGTGCTGCCTTCCTGAGACATTGCACCTTGATGGAGGGGAAACTGCTGTACCCCTGATGGAACTGGCTGAATCCACCACTCTCTGTTGTCCCATTCCCACTCTGATATGTCTATCCATGGCCTCCCCTACTGTCAAAATGAAGCCACACTCAGGTTGGAGGAACAACACCTTATATACCGGCTGGGTAGCCTCCAACCTGATGGCATGAACATTGACTTCTCTAACTTCTGTTAATGCCCCTCCTCCCCTTCTTACCCCATCCCTGACATATTTTAGTTGTTTGTTTTTTTCTCTCTCTCTCTGCCCATCACTCTGCCTGTTCTCCATCTCCCTCTGGTGCTTCCCCCCTCCTTTCTTTCTCCCGAGGCCTCCCGTCCCATGATCCCTTCCCTTCTCCAGCTCTGTATCACTTTCACCAATCACCTTTCCAGCTCTTAGCTTCATCCCACCCCTCCGGTCTTTTCCTATCATTTCGCATTTCCCCCTCCCCCCACTACTTTCAAATTTCTTAGTATCTCTCCTTCCAGTTAGTCCTGACGAAGGGTCTCGGCCCGAAACGTCGACAGTGTTTCTCCCTGTAGATGCTGCCTGGCCTGCTGCGTTCCACCAGCAGTTTGTGTGTGTTGGTTGAATTTCCAGCATCTGCAGATTTCCTCGTGTTTACTCTCTGCTGTCTGTCCATTTGAGTTTTATAGCAGGATAAATGCTTTCCACTGATGGAAAGTTTGTCAGAGTTTTTGATGACATGCCAAATCTCCTTCTAAGGGAATAGTGACTTCTTTATGGTTACATATCTGTTGGGTCCATAATAGATCCTCTGAGGTGTTGACACCCAGGAACTTGAGACTGTTTATCTTTTCCTTTGCAAGTGTGAGATAAATAGATATCTGTTTGATATAAAAGTGCACCAGGATGTTGAACAAAGTAAATCTCAGTCCTATTCCACTAATTATTCCCTTTAACTCTGTCACTGCCCTGATTCTTCGGTGTCCGTGAACACTGGAGGTAATTTACAGTGGCAAATTAACCTACCTGTTCAGCTTAGGCTGCAGGGAGAATCTAAGGCACTCAAGAAAGCCACACAGTCGTAGGAAGGTCATGCAAATTCCACCCCGACAGCATCAGGGCCAGGACTGAGCCCAGGCTGTTGAAACTGTGAACAGTTACCTTGTTTTATTCCCACCAGTAACAATTTTTTTCAACCTGCTTCCGTTTTCTTTCATACGATGCATTCCAGAATTGATTGCAGCATATCTGCTAATCATCTCAAGTTCAACTCTTGCACTGACTAATCTTCTTCGCTCTTTTCCATCATCGGAGTTCCCTCAAGGAAATTTAAATGCAATTTTGTTCCCTTTATTTGAATATCTACTCTTAAAGACCTCAAATACAAATACCCCTCAAATTAAACTGTACTCTGTACCTGGCAAGGCCTACATTCAAACTGATGCTTATTACACAGAGACAACTATCATGCATTCAGAGTCAGTTTCTTTAATCGTTGGCATATTCCTGAAATAGGTTGTGCAAGGTATAAAAATGACTGAGGGTTATAAAAATCAATAAGCAGTACAGAAGGGGAATAGAGAGGTGGTGTTCATGGGTTCACGGAACCTTTACAGATCTGATGGCAAAGGGAAAGATTACTCAGTGTGAGTCTTCAGGCTCCTGTACCTTCCCACCGATGGTAGTAAAGAGAAGTGGACTTGCCCTGGAGGGTGGATCCTCAGCAACGAATGCTGCCTTCCTGAGGCACTGCCTCTCAAAGCTGCCCTCGTTGATAGGGAGTGTTGTGATGGAGCTGGCCAGGTCTGCAGCCTCATCTGATTCTGTGCATTGGAGCCTCCACACCAGAAAGCTCGCCATCCGTTTGTCTGTGGAAACCCATAGCCAGGGTCGGTATATCAGCTAGTGCTTGTGGAGTTGTGTAGTGCCCTCAGAACTGAAACCTTGACAACATTTTCTCTTTCCATCCCCTACACTCCTCCCCCCCCCCAGTTAAAGATATCACAAAACATTTTGAGAAGGAGAATCCATATCAGTACCAGTGACGTAGATAGAAAAATACATTCTGTGTAAGGCAGGACCTCAGAAGGTAGCATTTTCCAATTGCTCCACATGTTAATGATCATAAAACTCGGACGATGACCCAGGTGAGTCAGTGTCTGGAGGGATGGTGCAGGAGGGACAATTTAGATCCCTGGAGCTTTGGGACTAGTTCCATGGGAGGTGGGACTAGTTGAGGTCATAGTTAAAGGAAGATGCATTCACCTCCACAGTGCTGGCACCAATCAGTGAGAAGTAAAATTGTACAGAAATCACAGTGATATGTACGTGGTACCCGTGCCCCCATTTACCCCCATTCGCCTAGGGTGAACTGCCGTTGCACAAGATCACAAGACAAAGGAGTAGAAGTAGGCCATTCGGCCCATCGAGTCTGCTCCGCCACTCCACCATGAGCTAAGCTATTCTCCCATCTAGTTACAATTTCCCACTTTTTCTCCATATCCCTTGATACCCTGACTAATTAGATACCTGTCAATCTCCTCCTTAAACACCTTCAATGATCGGGCCTCCGCAGCTGCATGTAGCAACGAATTCCATAAATCCATAACCCTCTAGCTAAAAACATTTCTCCTGCTCTCTGTTTTAAATGGGTACCCTCTAATTCTAAGACTGTGACCTCTTGTCCTGGACTCACCCTCTAACGAAAACGAGCCTTTCCACATCTACTCTGTCCAATCTTTTCAACATTCGAAATGTTTCTATTGTCCCCTCTCATCCTTCTCTAATGTATTCTAATGAATACAGTCCAAGAGCCGACAAACGCTCCTCATGTGTTAGCCCCTGCATTCCAGGAATCATCCTCATAAATCTTCTCTGAACTCTCTCCAACATCAGTACATCCCTTCTAAGATAGGGGGCCCAAAACTGCACACAGTATTCCAAATGGGGTCTCACCAATGCACCATAGAGCCTCATCAACACCTCCTTACTCTTATACACTATTCCTCTTGAAATGAATGCCAACACAGCATTCACTTTCCTTACTGCCGATCCAACCTGGTAGCTAACCTTTAGGGTATCCTGCACGAGGACCCCCAAGTCCCTTTTCACTTCCGATTTTTGAATTTTCTCCACATCTAAATAATAATCTGCCCAATTGTTTCTTCTTCCAAAATGTACAACCGTACATTTCTCAACATTGTATCTCATCTGCCATTTCTTTGCCCACTCTCCTAAACTGACCAAGTCTCTCTGCAACCTTTCTGTTTCTTCAACACTTCCTGCTCCTCCGCCTATCTTGGTGTCATCCGCAAACTTAGCCACAAAACCATTTAATCCATAATCTAAATCATCATATACAATGTAAAAAGAAGCAGCCCCAACACCGACCCCTGCAGAACACCACTAGTAACCAGCAACCAACCAGAATAGGATCCCCGTATTCCCACCCTTTGCTTTCTGCCTATCAGCCAATGCTCCACCCATTCCAATATCCTTCCTGTAATTCCATGGGCCCTCATCTTATTAAGCAGCCTCTTATGTGGCACGTTCTCAAAGGCCTTTTGAAAATCCAAATACACAACATCCACAGCCTCTCCCTTGTCCATCTTATTTGAGATTACCTCAAAAAATTCCAATAGGTTGGTGAGGCAGGATCTTCCCTTCATGAAACCATGCTGGCTTGGGCCTATCTTGTCATGCACCTCGAGGTATTTCATAACCTCGTCCTTGAGGATCAACTTATTGAAGTTTCCAACTACTGATGTCAGACTAATAGGTCTGTAATTTTCTTTTTGCTGCCTCCCCCCTTTCTTAAACAATGGAACTACATTTGTGACCTTCCAGTCCTCCGGAACCATGCCAGTCTATTGATTCCTGGAAGATCATTTCCAATGCCTCCACAATCTCCAAAGCCAACTCCTTCAGAACCCATGGGTGCACCTCATCCGGTCTGGGAGACTTATCTATCCTTAGTCCATTTAGCTTCCCATGCACTCTAGTAATCTTGACTGTACCTAATTCTACTCCCTGAGACCTCTGGCTATCAGGTATGTTGCTAATGTCTTCCACTGTGAAGACTGATGCAAAATACTCATTTAGTTCCTCTGCCATCTCTTTGTTAAACATTATAATTTCTCCAGCATCATTTTCAATCAGTTCTATATCTACCCGTGTCACTCTTTTACTCTTAATATATTTTTTAAAAACTCTTAGTATACTTTCTTATGTTAATTGCCAACTTCTTTACATAATTCATCTTTTCTTTCCTAATGACTTTCTTAGTTTCCTTCTGTAAGTTTTTAAAAGTCGTCCAGTCCTCAGTTTTCCCACTAATTTTTGCTTCCTTGTACGCCGTCTCTTTTGCTTTTATTTTAGCCTTAACCTTTCTTGTTAGCCACGTTTGTGCTATTTTTCCATTCATGATTTTCTTTTTTCTTGGAATATATTTTTCCTGCACTCTCCTTATTTCTTGTAGGAATTTCATCCAATTCTGCTCTACTGTCCCTCCATTTAGCTTACTTTTCCAATCAGCTTAGGCCAGTTCCTCTCTCATACCACTGTAATTTCCTTTGTTCCATTAAAATATTGATACACCTGATACCAGCTTCTCCTTTTCAAATTTGAAACTGAACTCAATCATATTATGATCACTACTTCCAAGGGGTCCCATTACCTCTAGCTCCCTAATCACACAGCACCCAATCCAAAACAGCCGATCCCCTGGTGGGCTTATGGACAAGCTGCTCCAGAAAGCCATCCCGTAGGCATTCATTCTACAAACTCCCTCTCCTGAGATCCAGTACCTTCCTGACTTTCCCAATCCACTTTCATATTAAAATCCCCCACAATTATCTTGACATTATCCTTCTGACACACTTTTTCTATTTCCAGCTGTAACTTGCAGTCCACATCCCGGCTGCTGTTTGGGGGCCTGTATATAACTGCTATTAGTGTCTTTTTACCCTTGCCATTTCTTAACTTAACTCATAAGGATTCTACCTCTTCTGATCCCATGTCCCTTCTTTCTAGTGATTTGATATCATTGCTTACGATCAGGGCCACGCCACCCCCTTTACCTACCTTCCTATCTTTCCTATACACTGTGTATCCTTGGACATTCAGCTCCCAATCACATCCATCATTTAGCCATGACTCAGTGATGGCCACAATGTCACACCTTTTAACCTGTAGCTGTACAACAAGGTCATCCACTTTATTTTTAATGCTGCGTGCATTTAAGTATAGTACACTTAGATCAGTATCTGTTACTGATTTTGCTATATTTCTATCACACAGCAATTCTCCAGTCTACTCACCTGCCTGTCCCTCTTGCCATCTTTGCTGCACAGTATCCTTATCTTATTTCTATTTTCCTCTTCCTCGACCCTAACACCCGGGTTTCCTTCCCCCTGCCAACTTAGTTTAAACCCTTCCTAACAGCTATATTAAACAATCCCACCAGGATATTAGTACCCCTTGAGTTCAGGTGTAACCCATCGTTCTTGTATAAATCATACCTCCCCCAAAATAGATCCCAATGATCCAAGAATTTGAAGCTCTGCACCAGTTACTTAGCGACACATTCATCTGCTTAATTCTGCTATTCTTATCTTCATTAGTGCGTGGGTCAGGCAGTAATCCTGAGATTATTACTCTGGAGGTCCGTCAACAGTGTCCCATCAACAACGCAATACTTTGGTGTAAATGCGGTGTAATGCCTACCCAGTATACCCTCACAACACAAGATGGCGGCGCGACGCAGCTTGCAGCGGCCTCTCCGGAGTTGTTATCTGTTATTTGTTAAATAGGGTGCTGTGCACAATCCTAATCTGATGAAAAATGGACGTGGGAGCACGGAGGAACATCTGGAAATCTCCAGGAAGGCCTTCTTCATTGCTGCTGCTGCTGTGAGGTCCGGGTCTCTGCTGAGAAGAACAGGCCCCCAGTCCTCGGGGTCGTGTTGCCGGTGGCCATTGGTGGGGGCGTCTTAATACGCTCGGCAGAGGATGGTGCTCGGAGAAGCTGTGCCAGAGGGGATGGTCGGAGGCTCGGAGGTTCGACAGACTTGGAGTCCGCTGCGGTCGGGGTGTTTTCACTGTGTGCTGCGTCTGCAAGGCTGAGTCCGGCGGTGCCATGGAAGCCCATAGCGGGGGTATTCCCTTCTGCCACCTGCGTGGGATGACGAGTCTGTCAGGACCCTGAGGACTTGTGGAAACTGTGTGGTGGTTTCTTTTGAACTTATAATCTTTTAACATATGTGGACTATTTTTTACTGTGCTCATGCTCTGTTTTTTTTATCAATTATGGTATTGTCTGCACTGTTGTAACTATATGTTGTAACTATGCAGTTTTGTGTAGGTCTTGTAGCTTTAGTTTTTGGTTTGTTGGGTAGTAGAGTTGGTCTCCTGACTTGGTGTGTCTGGGTGGTCTTGTTTTGTCTGGTGGATTTGGAGCTCCTTTCCGGGGAACGCGCTAAGATAGTAGCACGATATTAATACGGAGCAGCCTCTCCGGACTCTGGATTGGGGATTGCCAAACGTTATGTGGATTTTCTGGTGTAGTCTGTTTTGTCATATGTTTTTGTGATATCATTCTGGAGGAACGTTGTCTCATTTTTTAACTACATTGCATTTGTGGTTTTTAAATGACAATAAATTGAAATTCAATTCAATTCAATTCAAATATCAGACAATACACCAAAGGTGAGTAAATAATTGCAACTTTATAGTTATTTCTTAGTGATGGATTAGTAGAAACAGATAACCTAAGGTGCCAAATCAGTAAGTTCATCAGTTTGTGCACATAATATTTTAATACGTTGGAGCTCTTGCCTCCCGTTTCATCCACAATGACCTTCCGAGCTTTCGGCCACCGTCCGAACCGCCGACGTCCAGTATCTGCTGCCCTGGAACTGCTATCCACTCTTCACACATCCGTCCTTCTCGCTCGCCTCCCGAGAAAGCCCGCGAACTTCCGCTCAGCTCACAGGTACAACATAGCATAACAATTCTCCATTGGTTAGCTCCCCCCTTATCTGTAGCGATAAACCAAACATTCCAGATACAGAAACCCATTACAGCATTAAGTAACATTACAGAGAAGCCATTTTGTTAACCTGAACAGTTAACACCACAGTTACTGGTACTGAGAGCCCTACACATATAGGATAGTGTAGACTAGCAGCTACATCAGGGGTGGGAGGTGAGTGCTTTTTGCAGGAAAACCTCTTGATCACTGCAGATATTTCACCCACAGTAAAGGTTTCTTCCCGTGAAATGAAGGCAGAGATCCATGGATAGCGGAGAAGAAATAACGAGCACATGGCAGATGGCAGGCCGTTAAAGACAGCGAGAATCCGGTTCAGTAAACGAGGAAGTCAGAGGCAGAGAGAGAGCACAAGTGTAGAGCGACAGCAACACTAAAGGGAATCTGAAAGGACTGCACGGGCGTTTCAACAGGAAGAGGAGAGGAGGGGACAGTCAAAGACAAATAAAGAATAGATTTGTGGAGGCAGGGTCCTGAATGACGGTGTTACAATGATCCTCACCAAAGAGGACAGCGTGCAGTGGTATCTCAACGCAGTTGAAATTCTGGATGTGCTCAGTATATGAGAAATTTCTGGAAGGGCTGGCCGAACTTAATGGATAACTGAGCTGCTGCAGTTGGAATGGAGAAGGAATTAAAGGGTCAGATTCGTTCAGCCATTCACATGTATACAGCGACACAAAACATCATTCTGCTGGGACTAAGGTGCAGAACACAGTTCACCCAGTCACAAGCAGCACACAGCGCACGTAGTTACGACAGCACATACAGTCTCAAAAATAATATTAGCACATCCCTGAGTGTCATGGCCTGAAGATTGATGGTGCATGGCATGTCATCCTGAAGCCAATTTTCTACAAGAACAAGTGTGCAGCAGTTCCTCATCTCACACTTGGTCAGCTGCAGTCAAAGGTGAGCCAGCTTGTCCCCCACAGGGTCAGTCACTGGCGAAAGAGGGTCAGTTTGTCTCACACTGGGTCAGTCACTAGCGAAAGAGGGTCAGCTTGTCCCCCACGGGGTCAGTCACTGGCGAAAGAGGGTCAGTTTGTCTCACATGGGGTCAGTCACTGGCGAAAGAGGGTCAGTTTGTCTCACACGGGGTCAGTCACTAGCGAAAGAGGGTCAGCTTGTCTCACATGGGGTCAGTCACTGGTGAAAGAGGGTCAGTTTGTCTCACACTGGGTCAGTCACTAGCGAAAGAGGGTCAGTTTGTCTCACACGGGGTCAGTCACTAGCGAAAGAGGGTCAGTTTGTCTCACACGGGGTCAGTCACTAGCGAAAGAGGGTCAGTTTGTCTCACACGGGGTCAGTCACTAGCGAAAGAGGGTCAGCTTGTCTCACATGGGGTCAGTCACTGGTGAAAGAGGGTCAGTTTGTCTCACACTGGGTCAGTCACTAGCGAAAGAGGGTCAGCTTGTCTCACACGGGGTCAGTCACTGGCGAAAGAGGGTCAGTTTGACACACTGGGTCAGTCACTGGCGAAAGAGGGTCAGTTTGTCTCCCACGGGGTCAGTCACTGGCGAAAGAGGGTCAGTTTGTCTCACACTGGGTCAGTCACTGGTGAAAGAGGGTCAGTTTGTCTCACACTGGGTCAGTCACTGGCGAAAGAGGGTCAGTTTGTCTCACATTGGGTCAGTCACTGGCGAAAGAGGGTCAGTTTGTCTCACATTGGGTCAGTCACTGGCGAAAGAGGGTCAGTTTGTCTCACATGGGGTCAGTCACTGGCGAAAGAGGGTCAGTTTGTCTCACACTGGGTCAGTCACTGGCGAAAGAGGGTCAGTTTGTCTCACATTGGGTCAGTCACTGGCGAAAGAGGGTCAGTTTGTCTCACATTGGGTCAGTCACTGGTGAAAGAGGGTCAGTTTGTCTCACACTGGGTCAGTCACTAGCGAAAGAAGGTCAGTTTGTCTCACACGGGGTCAGTCACTGGCGAAAGAGGGTCAGTTTGTCTCACACTGGGTCAGTCACTGGCGAAAGAGGGTCAGTTTGTCTCACACGGGGTCAGTCACTGGCAAAAGAGGGTCAGTTTGTCTCACACTGGGTCAGTCACTGGTGAAAGAGGGTCAGTTTGTCTCACACTGGGTCAGTCACTGGCGAAAGAGGGTCAGTTTGTCTCACATTGGGTCAGTCACTGGCGAAAGAGGGTCAGTTTGTCTCACATTGGGTCAGTCACTGGCGAAAGAGGGTCAGTTTGTCTCACACTGGGTCAGTCACTAGCAAAAGAAGGTCAGTTTGTCTCACACTGGGTCAGTCATGTGCAAAGACAATCCAGCCTGGAGAGCAGCAATGATCGGAGAGCCAGCCGGGGCCACCCTCCACACCTGCATGGATTCCAGTGCTCCCACCATGCCTCTGTTCTCAGCCACACTGCCTCTAGTGCCTCCTCCCCTGGGTGTCTGTAACAGGTGATCCTGAGGCATGTGGGCCTGCTCTGTGCAACAATTGAGGCCCCACAGCTCCCCTGCCATTGGTGTCACCAATGAACCAGTGAAATGGAGATGCAGTATTCGACGTTACCAATGGCCAACAGGGTCTTCGATCGTACTAAAGAATGTATACAACACACACCCTAGTCAGCACCAAGCTTGGGCAACTCACCAAATACGAATTCTCCATCATTAACCTTTTCTCAGACAGCTCGTCTCATGCATCCACCTTTATTTGCTATCCAGTGTTGTGCTTTCTGAACAGCTGCATTTTCTTTTGGTGGTGACTGGATATACCCAAGTGCAGGTCACTCTGAGACAGTTAGGAGTGGTGACTGGATATACCCAAGTGCAGGTCACTCTGAGACAGTTAGGAGTGGTGACTGGATATACCCAAGTGCAGGTCACTCTGAGACAGTTAGGAGTGGTGACTGGATATACCCAAGTGCAGGTCACTCTGAGACAGTTAGGAGTGGTGACTGGATATACCCAAGTGCAGGTCAGTCTGAGACAGTTAGGAGTGGTGACTGGATATACCCAAGTGCAGGTCACTCTGAGACAGTTAGGAGTGGTGACTGGATATACCCAAGTGCAGGTCAGTCTGAGACAGTTAGGAGTGGTGACTGGATATACCCAAGTGCAGGTCAGTCTGAGACAGTTAGGAGTGGTGACTGGATATACCCAAGTGCAGGTCACTCTGAGACAGTTAGGAGTGGTGACTGGATATACCCAAGTGCAGGTCACTCTGAGACAGTTAGGAGTGGTGACTGGATATACCCAAGTGCAGGTCACTCTGAGACAGTTAGGAGTGGTGACTGGATATACCCAAGTGCAGGTCACTCTGAGACAGTTAAGAGTGGTGACTGGATATACCCAAGTGCAGGTCACTCTGAGACAGTTAGGAGTGGTGACTGGATATACCCAAGTGCAGGTCACTCTGAGACAGTTAGGAGTGGTGACTGGATATACCCAAGTGCTTGTCAGTCTGAGACAGTTAGGAGTGGTGACTGGATATACCCAAGTGCAGGTCACTCTGAGACAGTTAGGAGTGGTGACTGGATATACCCAAGTGCAGGTCAGTCTGAGACAGTTAGGAGTGGTGACTGGATATACCCAAATGCAGGTCACTCTGAGACAGGTAGGAGTGGTGACTGGATATACCCAAGTGCAGGTCAGTCTGAGACAGTTAGGAGTGGTGACTGGATATACCCAAGTGCAGGTCAGTCTGAGACAGTTAGCAGTGGTGACTGGATATACCCAAGTGCAGGTCACTCTGAGACAGTTGGGAGTGGTGACTGGATATACCCAAGTGCAGGTCACTCTGAGACAGTTGGGAGTGGTGACTGGATATACCCAAGTGCAGGTCACTCTGAGACAGTTAGGAGTGGTGACTGGATATACCCAAGTGCAGGTCAGTCTGAGACAGTTAGGAGTGGTGACTGGATATACCCAAGTGCAGGTCACTCTGAGACAGTTAGGAGTGGTGACTGGATATACCCAAGTGCAGGTCATGCTGAGGCAGTTAGGAGTGGTGACTGGATATACCCAAGTGCAGGTCACTCTGAGACAGTTGGGAGTGGTGACTGGATATACCCAAGTGCAGGTCACTCTGAGACAGTTAGGAGTGGTGACTGGATATACCCAAGTGCAGGTCACTCTGAGACAGTTGGGAGTGGTGACTGGATATACCCAAGTGCAGGTCACTCTGAGACAGTTAGGAGTGGTGACTGGATATACCCAAGTGCAGGTTACTCTGAGACAGTTAGGAGCGGTGACTTGATATACCCAGGTGCAGGTCACTCTGAGACAGGTAGGAGTGGTGACTGGATATTCCCAAGTGCAGGTCACTCTGAGACAGTTAGGAGTGGTGACTGGATATACCCAAGTGCAGGTCACTCTGAGACAGTTAGGAGTGGTGACTGGATATACCCAAATGCAGGTCACTCTGAGACAGTTAGTAGTGGTGACTGGATATACCCAAGTGCAGGTCACTCTGAGACAGTTAGGAGTGGTGACTGGATATACCCAAGTGCAGTTTACTCTGAGACAGTTAGGAGTGGTGACTGGATATACCCAAGTGCAGGTCACTCTGAGACAGTTAGGAGTGGTGACTGGATATACCCAAGTGCAGGTCACTCTGAGACAGTTAGGAGTTGTGACTGGATATACCCAAGTGCAGGTCACTCTGAGACAGTTAGGAGTGGTGACTGGATATACCCAAGTGCAGTTTACTCTGAGACAGTTAGGAGTGGTGACTGGATATACCCAAGTGCAGGTCACTCTGAGACAGTTAGGAGTGGTGACTGGATATACCCAAGTGCAGGTCAGTCTGAGACAGTTAGGAGTGGTGACTGGATATACCCAAGTGCAGGTCACTCTGAGACAGTTAGGAGTGGTGACTGGATATACCCAAGTGCAGGTCACTCTGAGACAGTTAGGAGTGGTGACTGGATATACCCAAGTGCAGGTCACTCTGAGACAGTTGGGAGTGGTGACTGGATATACCCAAGTGCAGGTCACTCTGAGACAGTTAGGAGTGGTGACTGGATATACCCAAGTGCAGGTCACTCTGAGACAGTTAGGAGTGGTGACTGGATATACCCAAGTGCAGGTCACTCTGAGACAGTTGGGAGTGGTGACTGGATATACCCAAGTGCAGGTCACTCTGAGACAGTTGAGAGTGGTGACTGGATATACCCAAGTGCAGGTCAGTCTGAGACTGTTAGGAGTGGTGACTGGATATACCCAAATGCAGGTCACTCTGAGACAGTTAGGAGTGGTGACTGGATATACCCAAATGCAGGTCAGTCTGAGGCAGTTAGGAGTGGTGACTGGATATACCCAAGTGCAGGTCACTCTGAGACAGTTGGGAGTGGTGACTGGATATACCCAAATGCAGGTCAGTCTGAGGCAGTTAGGAGTGGTGACTGGATATACCCAAGTGCAGGTCACTCTGAGACAGTTAGGAGTGGTGACTGGATATACCCAAATGCAGGTCACTCTGAGACAGTTAGGAGTGGTGACTGGATATACCCAAGTGCAGGTCACTCTGAGACAGTTAGGAGTGGTGACCGGATATACCCAAATGCAGGTCAGTCTGAGGCAGTTAGGAGTGGTGACTGGATATACCCAAGTGCAGGTCACTCTGAGACAGTTAGGAGTGGTGACTGGATATACCCAAATGCAGGTCACTCTGAGACAGTTAGGAGTGGTGACTGGATATACCCGTGCAGGTCACTCTGAGACAGTTACGAGTGGTGACTGGATATACCCAAATGCAGGTCACTCTGAGACAGTTAGGAGTGGTGACTGGATATACCCAAGTGCAGGTCAGTCTGAGACAGTTAGGAGTGGTGACTGGATATACCCAAATGCAGGTCACTCTGAGACAGTTTAGGAGTGGTGACTGGATATACCCAAATGCAGGTCAGTCTGAGGCAGTTAGGAGTGGTGACTGGATATACCCAAGTGCAGGTCACTCTGAGACAGTTAGGAGTGGTGACTGGATATACCCAAATGCAGGTCACTCTGAGACAGTTAGGAGTGGTGACTGGATATACCCAAGTGCAGGTCACTCTGAGACAGTTAGGAGTGGTGACTGAATATTCCCAAGTGCAGGTCACTCTGAGACAGTTAGGGGTGGTGACTGGATATACCCAAGTGCAGGTCACTCTGAGACAGTTAGGAGTGGTGACTGGATATACCCAAGTGCAGGTCACTCTGAGACAGTTAGGAGTGGTGACTGGATATACCCAATTGCAGGTCACTCTGAGACAGTTAGGAGTGGTGACTGGATATACCCAATTTCAGGTCACTCTGAGACAGTTGGGAGTGGTGACTGGATATACCCAAATGCAGGTCACTCTGAGACAGTTAGGAGTGGTGACTGGATATACCCAAGTGCAGGTCAGTCTGAGACAGTAAGGAGTGGTGACTGGATATACCCAAATGCAGGTCACTCTGAGACAGTTAGGAGTGGTGACTGGATATACCCAAATGCAGGTCAGTCTGAGGCAGTTAGGAGTGGTGACTGGATATACCCAAGTGCAGGTCACTCTGAGACAGTTAGGAGTGGTGACTGGATATACCCAAATGCAGGTCACTCTGAGACAGTTAGGAGTGGTGACTGGATATACCCAAGTGCAGGTCACTCTGAGACAGTTAGGAGTGGTGACCTGATATTCCCAAGTGCAGGTCACTCTGAGACAGTTAGGAGTGGTGACTGGATATACCCAAGTGCAGGTCACTCTGAGACAGTTAGGAGTGGTGACTGGATATACCCAAGTGCAGGTCACTCTGAGACAGTTAGGAGTGGTGACTGGATATACCCAAGTGCAGGTCACTCTGAGACAGTTAGGAGTGGTGACTGGATATACCCAAGTGCAGGTCACTCTGAGACAGTTAGGAGTGGTGACTGGATATACCCAAGTGCAGGTCACTCTGAGACAGTTGGGAGTGGTGACTGGATATACCCAAGTGCAGGACACTCTGAGACAGTTAGGAGTGGTGACTGGATATACCCAAGTGCAGGTCACTCTGAGACAGTTAGGAGTGGTGACTGGATATACCCAAGTGCAGGTCACTCTGAGACAGTTAGGAGTGGTGACTGGATATACCCATGTGCAGGACACTCTGAGACAGTTAGGAGTGGTGACTGGATATACCCAAGTGCAGGTCAGTCTGAGACAGTTAGGAGTGGTGACTGGATATACCCAAGTGCAGGTCACTCTGAGACAGTTAGGAGTGGTGACTGGATATACCCAAGTGCAGGTCACTCTGAGACAGTTGGGAGTGGTGACTGGATATACCCAAGTGCAGGACACTCTGAGACAGTTAGGAGTGGTGACTGGATATACCCAAGTGCAGGTCAGTCTGAGACAGTTAGGAGTGGTGACTGGATATACCCAAGTGCAGGTCAGTCTGAGACAGTTAGGAGTGGTGACTGGATATACCCAAGTGCAGGTCAGTCTGAGACAGTTAGGAGTGGTGACTGGATATACCCAAGTGCAGGTCACTCTGAGACAGTTAGGAGTGGTGACTGGATATACCCAAGTGCAGGTCACTCTGAGACAGTTGGGAGTGGTGACTGGATATACCCAAGTGCAGGTCACTCTGAGACAGTTGGGAGTGGTCAATGGATATACCCAAGTGCAGGTTACTCTGAGACAGTTAGGAGTGGTGACTGGATATACCCAAGTGCAGGTCACTCTGAGACAGTTAGGAGTGGTGACTGGATATACCCGTGCAGGTCACTCTGAGACAGTTAGGAGTGGTGACTGGATATACCCAAATGCAGGTCACTCTGAGACAGTTAGGAGTGGTGACTGGATATACCCAAGTGCAGGTCAGTCTGAGACAGTTAGGAGTGGTGACTGGATATACCCAAATGCAGGTCACTCTGAGACAGTTAGGAGTGGTGACTGGATATACCCAAATGCAGGTCAGTCTGAGGCAGTTATGAGTGGTGACTGGATATACCCAAGTGCAGGTCACTCTGAGACAGTTAGGAGTGGTGACTGGATATACCCAAGTGCACGTCACTCTGAGACAGTTAGGAGTGGTGACTGGATATTCCCAAGTGCAGGTCACTCTGAGACAGTTAGGAGTGGTGACTGGATATACCCAAGTGCAGGTCACTCTGAGACAGTTAGGAGTGGTGACTGGATATACCCAAGTGCAGGTCAGTCTGAGACAGTTAGGAGTGGTGACTGGATATACCCAAGTGCAGGTCACTCTGAGACAGTTAGGAGTGGTGACTGGATATACCCAAGTGCAGGTCACTCTGAGACAGTTGGGAGTGGTGACTGGATATACCCAAGTGCAGGTCACTCTGAGACAGTTGGGAGTGGTGACTGGATATACCCAAGTGCAGGACACTCTGAGACAGTTAGGAGTGGTGACTGGATATACCCAAGTGCAGGTCACTCTGAGACAGTTAGGAGTGGTGACTGGGTATACCCAAGTGCAGGTCAGTCTGAGACAGTTAGGAGTGGTGACTGGATATACCCAAGTGCAGGACACTCTGAGACAGTTAGGAGTGGTGACTGGATATACCCAAGTGCAGGTCACTCTGAGACAGTTGGGAGTGGTGACTGGATATACCCAAGTGCAGGTCACTCTGAGACAGTTAGGAGTGGTGACTGGATATACCCAAGTGCAGGTCACTCTGAGACAGTTGGGAGTGGTGACTGGATATACCCAAGTGCAGGTCACTCTGAGACAGTTGGGAGTGGTCAATGGATATACCCAAGTGCAGGTCACTCTGAGACAGTTAGGAGTGGTGACTGGATATACCCAAGTGCAGGTCACTCTGAGACAGTTAGGAGTGGTGACTGGATATACCCATGCAGGTCACTCTGAGACAGTTAGGAGTGGTGACTGGATATACCAAAATGCAGGTCACTCTGAGACAGTTAGGAGTGGTGACTGGATATACCCAAGTGCAGGTCACTCTGAGACAGTTAGGAGTGGTGACTGGATATACCCAAATGCAGGTCACTCTGAGACAGTTAGGAGTGGTGACTGGATATACCCAAATGCAGGTCAGTCTGAGGCAGTTAGGAGTGGTGACTGGATATACCCAAGTGCAGGTCACTCTGAGACAGTTAGGAGTGGTGACTGGATATACCCTAGTGCAGGTCACTCTGAGACAGTTAGGAGTGGTGACTGGATATTCCCAAGTGCAGGTCACTCTGAGACAGTTAGGAGTGGTCACTGGATATACCCAAGTGCAGGTCACTCTGAGACAGTTAGGAGTGGTGACTGGATATACCCAAGTGCAGGTCACTCTGAGACAGTTAGGAGTGGTGACTGGATATACCCAAGTGCAGGTCACTCTGAGACAGTTGGGAGTGGTGACTGGATATACCCAAGTGCAGGTCACTCTGAGACAGTTGGGAGTGGTGACTGGATATACCCAAGTGCAGGACACTCTGAGACAGTTAGGAGTGGTGACTGGATATACCCAAGTGCAGGTCACTCTGAGACAGTTAGGAGTGGTGACTGGGTATACCCAAGTGCAGGTCAGTCTGAGACAGTTAGGAGTGGTGACTGGATATACCCAAGTGCAGGACACTCTGAGACAGTTAGGAGAGGTGACTGGATATACCCAAGTGCAGGTCAGTCTGAGACAGTTAGGAGTGGTGACTGGATATACCCAAGTGCAGGTCAGTCTGAGACAGTTAGGAGTGGTGACTGGATATACCCAAGTGCAGGTCAGTCTGAGACAGTTAGGAGTGGTGACTGGATATACCCAAGTGCAGGTCACTCTGAGACAGTTAGGAGTGGTGACTGGATATACCCAAGTGCAGGTCACTCTGAGACAGTTGGGAGTGGTGACTGGATATACCCAAGTGCAGGTCACTCTGAGACAGTTGGGAGTGGTGACTGGATATACCCAAGTGCAGGTCACTCTGAGACAGTTGAGAGTGGTGACTGGATATACCCAAGTGCAGGTCACTCTGAGACAGTTAGGAGTGGTGACTGGATATACCCGTGCAGGTCACTCTGAGACAGTTAGGAGTGGTGACTGGATATACCCAAATGCAGGTCACTCTGAGACAGTTAGGAGTGGTGACTGGATATACCCAAGTGCAGGTCAGTCTGAGACAGATAGGAGTGGTGACTGGATATACCCAAATGCAGGTCACTCTGAGACAGTTAGGAGTGGTGACTGGATATACCCAAATGCAGGTCAGTCTGAGGCAGTTAGGAGTGGTGACTGGATATACCCAAGTGCAGGTCAGTCTGAGACAGTTAGGAGTGGTGACTGGATATACCCAAGTGCAGGTCACTCTGAGACAGTTAGGAGTGGTGACTGGATATTCCCAAGTGCAGGTCACTCTGAGACAGTTAGGAGTGGTGACTGGATATACCCAAGTGCAGGTCACTCTGAGACAGTTAGGAGTGGTGACTGGATATACCCAAGTGCAGGTCAGTCTGAGACAGTTAGGAGTGGTGACTGGATATACCCAAGTGCAGGTCACTCTGAGACAGTTAGGAGTGGTGACTGGATATACCCAAGTGCAGGTCACTCTGGGACAGTTGGGAGTGGTGACTGGATATACCCAAGTGCAGGTCACTCTGAGACAGTTGGGAGTGGTGACTGGATATACCCAAGTGCAGGACACTCTGAGACAGTTAGGAGTGGTGACTGGATATACCCAAGTGCAGGTCACTCTGAGACAGTTAGGAGTGGTGACTGGATATACCCAAGTGCAGGTCAGTCTGAGACAGTTAGGAGTGGTGACTGGATATACCCAAGTGCAGGTCAGTCTGAGACAGTTAGGAGTGGTGACTGGATATACCCAATTGCAGGTCACTCTGAGACAGTTAGGAGTGGTGACTGGATATACCCAATTGCAGGTCACTCTGAGACAGTTGGGAGTGGTGACTGGATATACCCAAATGCAGGTCACTCTGAGACAGTTAGGAGTGGTGACTGGATATACCCAAGTGCAGGTCAGTCTGAGACAGTTAGGAGTGGTGACTGGATATACACAAATGCAGGTCACTCTGAGACAGTTAGGAGTGGTGACTGGATATACCCAAATGCAGGTCAGTCTGAGGCAGTTAGGAGTGGTGACTGGATATACCCAAGTGCAGGTCACTCTGAGACAGTTGGGAGTGGTGACTGGATATACCCAAGTGCAGGACACTCTGAGACAGTTAGGAGTGGTGACTGGATATACCCAAGTGCAGGTCACTCTGAGACAGTTAGGAGTGGTGACTGGATATACCCAAGTGCAGGTCACTCTGAGACAGTTAGGAGTGGTGACTGGATATACCCAAGTGCAGGACACTCTGAGACAGTTAGGAGTGGTGACTGGATATACCCAAGTGCAGGTCACTCTGAGACAGTTAGGAGTGGTGACTGGATATACCCAAGTGCAGGTCACTCTGAGACAGTTAGGAGTGGTGACTGGATATACCCAAGTGCAGGACACTCTGAGACAGTTAGGAGTAGTGACTGGATATACCCAAGTGCAGGTCACTCTGAGACAGTTAGGAGTGGTGACTGGATATACCCAAGTGCAGGTCACTCTGAGACAGTTAGGAGTGGTGACTGGATATACCCAAGTGCAGGTCACTCTGAGACAGTTAGGAGTGGTTACTGGATATACCCAAGTGCAGGTCACTCTGAGACAGTTGGGAGTGGTGACTGGATATACCCAAGTGCAGGTCACTCTGAGACAGTTAGGAGTGGTGACTGGATATACCCAAGTGCAGGTCAGTCTGAGACAGTTAGGAGTGGTGACTGGATATACCCAAGTGCAGGTCAGTCTGAGACAGTTAGGAGTGGTGACTGGATATACCCAAGTGCAGGTCAGTCTGAGACAGTTAGGAGTGGTGACTGGATATACCCAAGTGCAGGTCACTCTGAGACAGTTAGGAGTGGTGACTGGATATACCCAAGTGCAGGTCACTCTGAGACAGTTGGGAGTGGTGACTGGATATACCCAAGTGCAGGTCACTCTGAGACAGTTGGGAGTGGTGACTGGATATACCCAAGTGCAGTTTACTCTGAGACAGTTAGGAGTGGTGACTGGATATACCCAAGTGCAGGTCACTCTGAGACAGTTGGGAGTGGTGACTGGATATACCCAAGTGCAGGTCAGTCTGAGACAGTTAGCAGTGGTGACTGGATATACCCAAGTGCAGGTCACTCTGAGACAGTTAGGAGTGGTGACTGGATATACCCAAATGCAGGTCAGTCTGAGACAGTTAGGAGTGGTGACTGGATATACACAAATGCAGGTCACTCTGAGACAGTTAGGAGTGGTGACTGGATATACCCAAATGCAGGTCAGTCTGAGGCAGTTAGGAGTGGTGACTGGATATACCCAAGTGCAGGTCACTCTGAGACAGTTAGGAGTGGTGACTGGATATACCCAAATGCAGGTCAGTCTGAGACAGTTAGGAGTGGTGACTGGATATACCCAAGTGCAGGTCACTCTGAGACAGTTAGGAGTGGTGACTGGATATACCCAAGTGCAGGTCACTCTGAGACAGTTAGGAGTGGTGACTGGATATACCCAAGTGCAGGTCACTCTGAGACAGTTGAGAGTGGTGACTGGATATACCCAAGTGCAGGTCACTCTGAGACAGTTAGGAGTGGTGACTGGATATACCCGTGCAGGTCACTCTGAGACAGTTAGGAGTGGTGACTGGATATACCCAAATGCAGGTCACTCTGAGACAGTTAGGAGTGGTGACTGGATATACCCAAGTGCAGGTCAGTCTGAGACAGATAGGAGTGGTGACTGGATATACCCAAATGCAGGTCACTCTGAGACAGTTAGGAGTGGTGACTGGATATACCCAAATGCAGGTCAGTCTGAGGCAGTTAGGTGTGGTGACTGGATATACCCAAGTGCAGGTCAGTCTGAGACAGTTAGGAGTGGTGACTGGATATACCCAAGTGCAGGTCACTCTGAGACAGTTAGGAGTGGTGACTGGATATTCCCAAGTGCAGGTCACTCTGAGACAGTTAGGAGTGGTGACTGGATATACCCAAGTGCAGGTCACTCTGAGACAGTTAGGAGTGGTGACTGGATATACCCAAGTGCAGGTCAGTCTGAGACAGTTAGGAGTGGTGACTGGATATACCCAAGTGCAGGTCACTCTGAGACAGTTAGGAGTGGTGACTGGATATACCCAAGTGCAGGTCACTCTGGGACAGTTGGGAGTGGTGACTGGATATACCCAAGTGCAGGTCACTCTGAGACAGTTGGGAGTGGTGACTGGATATACCCAAGTGCAGGACACTCTGAGACAGTTAGGAGTGGTGACTGGATATACCCAAGTGCAGGTCACTCTGAGACAGTTAGGAGTGGTGACTGGATATACCCAAGTGCAGGTCACTCTGAGACAGTTAGGAGTGGTGACTGGATATACCCAATTGCAGGTCACTCTGAGACAGTTAGGAGTGGTGACTGGATATACCCAATTGCAGGTCACTCTGAGACAGTTGGGAGTGGTGACTGGATATACCCAAATGCAGGTCACTCTGAGACAGTTAGGAGTGGTGACTGGATATACCCAAGTGCAGGTCAGTCTGAGACAGTTAGGAGTGGTGACTGGATATACACAAATGCAGGTCACTCTGAGACAGTTAGGAGTGGTGACTGGATATACCCAAATGCAGGTCAGTCTGAGGCAGTTAGGAGTGGTGACTGGATATACCCAAGTGCAGGTCACTCTGAGACAGTTAGGAGTGGTGACTGGATATACCCAAATGCAGGTCACTCTGAGACAGTTAGGAGTGGTGATTGGATATACCCAAGTGTAGGTCACTCTGATACAGTTAGGAGTGGTGACCTGATATTCCCAAGTGCAGGTCACTCTGAGACAGTTAGGAGTGGTGACTGGATATACCCAAGTGCATGTCACTCTGAGACAGTTAGGAGTGGTGACTGGATATACCCAAGTGCAGGTCACTCTGAGACAGTTAGGAGTGGTGACTGGATATACCCAAGTGCAGGTCACTCTGAGACAGTTAGGAGTGGTGACTGGATATACCCAAGTGCAGGTCACTCTGAGACAGTTAGGAGTGGTGACTGGATATACCCAAGTGCAGGTCAGTCTGAGACAGTTAGGAGTGGTGACTGGATATACCCAAGTGCAGGTCACTCTGAGACAGTTAGGAGTGGTGACTGGATATACCCAAGTGCAGGTCACTCTGGGACAGTTGGGAGTGGTGACTGGATATACCCAAGTGCAGGTCACTCTGAGACAGTTGGGAGTGGTGACTGGATATACCCAAGTGCAGGACACTCTGAGACAGTTAGGAGTGGTGACTGGATATACCCAAGTGCAGGTCACTCTGAGACAGTTAGGAGTGGTGACTGGATATACCCAAGTGCAGGTCACTCTGAGACAGTTAGGAGTGGTGACTGGATATACCCAATTGCAGGTCACTCTGAGACAGTTAGGAGTGGTGACTGGATATACCCAATTGCAGGTCACTCTGAGACAGTTGGGAGTGGTGACTGGATATACCCAAATGCAGGTCACTCTGAGACAGTTAGGAGTGGTGACTGGATATACCCAAGTGCAGGTCAGTCTGAGACAGTTAGGAGTGGTGACTGGATATACACAAATGCAGGTCACTCTGAGACAGTTAGGAGTGGTGACTGGATATACCCAAATGCAGGTCAGTCTGAGGCAGTTAGGAGTGGTGACTGGATATACCCAAGTGCAGGTCACTCTGAGACAGTTAGGAGTGGTGACTGGATATACCCAAATGCAGGTCACTCTGAGACAGTTAGGAGTGGTGATTGGATATACCCAAGTGCAGGTCACTCTGATACAGTTAGGAGTGGTGACCTGATATTCCCAAGTGCAGGTCACTCTGAGACAGTTAGGAGTGGTGACTGGATATACCCAAGTGCATGTCACTCTGAGACAGTTAGGAGTGGTGACTGGATATACCCAAGTGCAGGTCACTCTGAGACAGTTAGGAGTGGTGACTGGATATACCCAAGTGCAGGTCACTCTGAGACAGTTAGGAGTGGTGACTGGATATACCCAAGTGCAGGTCACTCTGAGACAGTTAGGAGTGGTGACTGGATATACCCAAGTGCAGGTCACTCTGAGACAGTTGGGAGTGGTGACTGGATATACCCAAGTGCAGGACACTCTGAGACAGTTAGGAGTGGTGACTGGATATACCCAAGTGCAGGTCACTCTGAGACAGTTAGGAGTGGTGACTGGATATACCCAAGTGCAGGTCACTCTGAGACAGTTAGGAGTGTTGACTGGATATACCCAAGTGCAGGACACTCTGAGACAGTTAGGAGTAGTGACTGGATATACCCAAGTGCAGGTCACTCTGAGACAGTTAGGAGTGGTGACTGGATATACCCAAGTGCAGGTCACTCTGAGACAGTTAGGAGTGGTGACTGGATATACCCAAGTGCAGGTCACTCTGAGACAGTTGGGAGTGGTGACTGGATATACCCAAGTGCAGGACACTCTGAGACAGTTAGGAGTGGTGACTGGATATACCCAAGTGCAGGTCAGTCTGAGACAGTTAGGAGTGGTGACTGGATATACCCAAGTGCAGGTCAGTCTGAGACAGTTAGGAGTGGTGACTGGATATACCCAAGTGCAGGTCAGTCTGAGACAGTTAGGAGTGGTGACTGGATATACCCAAGTGCAGGTCACTCTGAGACAGTTAGGAGTTGTGACTGGATATACCCAAGTGCAGGTCACTCTGAGACAGTTGGGAGTGGTGACTGGATATACCCAAGTGCAGGTCACTCTGAGACAGTTGGGAGTGGTGACTGGATATACCCAAGTGCAGTTTACTCTGAGACAGTTAGGAGTGGTGACTGGATATACCCAAGTGCAGGTCACTCTGAGACAGTTGGGAGTGGTGACTGGATATACCCAAGTGCAGGTCAGTCTGAGACAGTTAGCAGTGGTGACTGGATATACCCAAGTGCAGGTCACTCTGAGACAGTTAGGAGTGGTGACTGGATATACCCAAATGCAGGTCAGTCTGAGACAGTTAGGAGTGGTGACTGGATATACCCAAGTGCAGGTCACTCTGAAACAGTTAGGAGTGGTGACTGGATATACCCAAGTGCAGGTCACTCTGAGACAGTTAGGAGTGGTGACTGGATATACCCAAGTGCAGGTCACTCTGAGACAGTTAGGAATGGTGACTGGGTATACCCAAGTGCAGGTCACTCTGAGACAGTTAGGAGTGGTGACTGGATATACCCAAGTGCAGGTCACTCTGAGACAGTTAGGAGTGGTGACTGGATATACCCAAGTGCAGGTCAGTCTGAGACAGTTAGGAGTGGTGACTGGATATACCCAAGTGCAGGTCACTCTGAGACAGTTAGGAGTGGTGACTGGATATACCCAAGTGCAGGTCAGTCTGAGACAGTTAGGAGTGGTGACTGGATATACCCGAGTGCAGGTCACTCTGAGACAGTTAGGAGTGGTGACTGGATATACCCAAGTGCATGTCACTCTGAGACAGTTAGGAGTGGTGACTGGATATACCCAAGTGCAGGTCACTCTGAGACAGTTAGGAGTGGTGACTGGATATACCCAAGTGCAGGTCACTCTGAGGCAGTTAGGAGCGGTGACTGGATATACCCAAGTGCATGTCACTCTGAGACAGTTAGGAGTGCAGGATTGGAGTCGCATATGCTTGTACTGAGTGAAAAGCATTTGCTTTACCCGCCATTATCTGCATTGCTTCATGCTCACCAAATAATGGGAAATTTGAGTGGCAGACACATGTAACAAAAGGTAATAAAGCACCAGTCAAGCTTAACATTGGCTTTTAGGTGTTGGGTGATTGAGAAATGGATCTCAATGAGACAGCACTCTGCAAGCAAGTGTGACAAAATAGAAAATGTGAAATATGAAAATATTTCTACCATATCTATTCTAGGAGCTCAAAACAATCTGTTTGGAATTTATTCTAGTATTAGAACCAAGGCAAGATGCACAATGTAAGGAGAGAGTGAACGGGTTAATCATAAACAGCTCGGTGGTTTCCTGTATTTTCATAAATGTCATTTTGGTGTGTTTCAGTTGACATGAGCTCATTTGTCTCCTGTGATAAGTTTCTCCTGAATCACTTCCGTTGCTTTTTGTTTCACTGTTTCACTCTGAAAACAATGCTTTGTTCAAATGCCACGGCCGTGCCTGTACACACACCTGTGCACAAGATTTCTCTCTACGCAGATCCACGTGGGATGGTGTTCACACATGCAGGCCTGCTAATACCTTTGGGTTCAATGTCCTATGAGCAGTACCAGGTACCTAAGGTCTGGTTTTATGAATTTGCCTAATGAGTAGCTTATTGACTTCTAACTATTGTATTTTGCAAAATAAAATGCAAAGCAACTTTGTGCTCATGACTTTAAAATAGACAATACCACACTTGAAAATATTATATGAATAATTTCTCTGCCCAGGATTGCACATCATTGCACAAAAATAATTTTCCCCAGATGCTGCCCTCCTGGGACCGTCAACAAAATCGATGAGGGGGGCACTTTCAATATGGTCCGTGTCAATTGGGCGGTCTTCTATTTCACTTCAGTGGGTTTCAAGTTATCTTGCATCAATTATGACTGAGGAGTATGGTAATTCTTTTTAAACAGTTGCCCAGATGAAGCATCAACTGGCTGAAAATCCATTGCATTGAAGATTCATTCCCCAAGCCACTGCTTCTGCAGCTGCTACATTCGCTGCCTACAGTATGGCAGAACCTAGAGGCTTGCTTACCACCACCTTCCAAAACTAGAAGGTCAAGGGAGCAGCGTCACATCCCCAATCCCACCCTGGGGCCACCTTGAACCGTAGCTGCCTCAGTAAAAGGGCAAGGCCTGTTCAACCCCATGATGGAAGACAGGTCTACCTTGTCGCAGCCACTCAGAGAAAACAGTCACCATGATGGCTGAGCTGAAACCACTCCACCTTTCACCTTCTCCCCAGGACCCTACTCCCTGTCTGAAAGCACTGGTCCAGGTTGAGCCCACACACTTGCTCTGGAGGCAGCAGCAAGCCACTGGCAAATGATGAGCTGGCCCACACAGGCTGGTGTGATCCTCCAGATAACATAGTGCAAGCCACTCTGCCACAGCTCAGGACTGGCTGGGAACTAAACAGGCAGAGTTTGTTGGGATCGTGGAACTAATATGAATCTCATTATCTCAGCTTTCAGTCACCTAGCCTGGTAACAAATATCACAAACCCATAAGATATGGAGGCAGGATTTAGAGCACTCAAACCTCAGATCATTCAGTAGGATCATGGCTGGTCTTTCTCCTTATACACTCTCTCCACATTCCTTCAGACTCTTACAAGCCAAAACTATCTCCACTTTGAAGATACAAAATGTCTGAGCCTCAACTGATTTCTTGGGAGTGAGAATTCCAAAGGTCTATCAGAGGGATGGCCAACACGTGGCACGTGAGATGATTATACGAGGGGCATTGCATCTCAGTGATAATAATAAAAAAGTAAGCCTACTCATGCAAAAAGTATTAACCAAAAACCGATTTGTGGAAAAAAAATCTATAACAGGAATTCAAGTAGCTTAGAGTTAGAAATGGGATTTACTCAGAATAAATCCAAAAGTTAGCGATTATTTTTGGTGGTTTTATTATTTCGTGCACATCTTTTGGCAAATGATTTCTTCTTTCACTTTAATCTGTTTTCAATTTTAAAAAAAGGTTCAATGAGTCTAACTAGGAAAGAAGGACTTTTGTTCTGCAGTTGTTCCATAACTGTTCAATACACGTTTGATGCTTGTTTGATTCTGAGGCGCCGGGCATCTGCACCAGCGGTGCGTCGCAGGTTCTTGCCAGTCAGTTTACAATTGACACTCGTGCGCTACGGAGTTGTGCTTTGTTTGTCCTTTGTGAACGTTTGCAGTTTTGTACTTTTTTGAAAATTAAACCTTGTTTTTACATTCAGTTACCCATCACAGTGCAAAAGAAAATGAGCAAAAGAAAAGCAGAATGTGATAGTGAGCGTGAATTCAATGAACAGTGGGAAAGTGAGTTCTTATTTATAGCGGGTCCGTGGGAAAACCATTGTGCATTGTTTGTGAAAACTCTTTCTCACATAATAGAAGATATGATCTTAATAGACACTATAAAACACAACATCAGACTGAAATAGAAGGAAAACTGAAGTTAGTGCTTGGGTCTGAGTTACGGAAAGAATACGTGATTAAAAAAAAGGAAGAAATCAAAAGAAGACAAAATATATTTGTTAAAAGTCTCATTAAGATAAGTAATGATGATATTGTTTTTATATTAAATCAACATATCGTGTAAAATGCTAAATATGTCTATATTAACATATTTTTACAAGAATTGAATGAGGGTACAAGAGTTGTATGGGGCATCTGAATTTGTGCGTGAAAAAATTGACCCATGGAATGTAAAAGGTTGGCCACCCCTGCTCCTGAAGGAATTTCTCATCTGTTTCGACAGCCAGACTTTACCGGGAGGGTATGTCCTGAACTGACACTCCAGCTGGGTAAAAGGTCATTTTACTCGTCAAGCTCCATAAGCAGGTTATGCTTCAGTGAAGTCACGTTCGTTCTTACAAACTCTGAAGGTAGGCCCAATCTGTGTAATCTGTCCCCAAAAGGATAAATTTGTGATCCCAGGAATCAATCCACTCAAGACATCAGGTATGCGCACAAAACTCGAGGTGTAGTTTGACTAAGACTCTGTGCAACTGCAGTAAGGTGTCCCTAATCTTACACTCAAATCATTTTGCATTACAAACATCCCATGTGCTTGCCCAGTTGCTTACTCCACCCATGTCTATTTCCAATGATTTGTGTACCTAGTCTCTCTGAGCACCAACACTTTTCAGCCTCTTTCCTTTCAGAAAACTTTGATTTTATTTTCCCCTAACCAAAGTGTGGCCCCCATTTTTCTTCATTATAGTCCATCTCCCACATCCTTGCCCATTCATTAGCCCATTCAATCCTCCTAGATCTTGTCCATGTTCTCCTCACAAACCACGCTTCCACCTAGCCTTTCACCATCAGCAAATTGGATATGTTTCATTTAAACACCTTGGTGAACCTTTGATCTTGGATTGTGAGCAGCTGGGCCCCAACATCTAACTCTAGTGCACTCAACTGGTCCATGATTGAGACCTAGCCCACGACCCATTTATTCCCACTGGCTTGTCATTAACCAATCCTCTATCCCCAGCAGTAGATCACCCTGTACCACACACTAATTTGGTTTAATCTCTTCTGCCTGCATGGTATCCAAGACATCTTCAAGGAGCAGTGCCCTAGAAAAGTGGTGTCCATCATTAAGGATCCCCACCACCCAGGACATGGCCTCTTCTCACTGTTACCATCAGGGAGAAGGTACAGAAGCCTGAAGGTACACACTCAATGATTCAGGAACAGTTTCATCCTACAGTATTTCTGAATGGACATTGAACCCATGAACACTGCCTCACTAATTTTTTAGTTGTTTTTGTTTCACTTATTTTAACTAATAGATGTATGTTATATATACAAACGTTTGTACATATACATACACACTTAATGTAACCCAGTTTTTTCCTCTTTATCACGTATTTCATTGTACTGCTGCCATAAAGTTAACAAATTTTCATGACATATGCCGGTGATATTAAACCTGGCTCTGATTCCGTCACCTTATCAAAGTGCCTTCTTAAAAGTCTAATCACATCATTTGGTTGATGTCATCTATTCTACTAGTTAAAGCCTTATCAAATATGATTAGTTTTTCATAAAACAATTTATGAACAATGTATTACATATTTATTCCGCCTGCCCTACTTTTATTTTTAAGTGCCCTTTGAGCATTTGATGATAGATCTCAGAATTTTACATACTACTAATATGAAGCGCTTTGACTCTCTGGAATTTCAGAAGGTGACAGTCAGTGTCTTAACTATTTCTGTTGGCATCTCTTCCAATCTCTAGGCTGTAGATCAAAAGATCACGAGGATTTATTGTCTCGGTGCTATTAACATCCCTTATACTATTTTTTCTTAGTGTTGATATTTTTGAGCTCCACATTCAGTCTATACATGGTTCCTCACAGTCTGTGAGGCTTTCTGTCAAAACAGAAGCAAAATATTTGTTTGCTTTCTCGGGTGTCTTCAATACAACATCTCCTGCTTAGGCCTGTGGGAAACCCGTATTAAGATTAGCTAATTTTTCCTTTTTGTGTAGCTGTGGAAACCTTTGCACCTGATGTTCAATTCCCTGGTCTCCCTTTACTGGATTGTGAAATTTCCCAAGACCTCAAGCTTACTTGTTTTAGCAGCCTTACAACTCATTTATTTAATTCTACTTGTAACTTCTCTTTAACCTGCTTTTATAAAGCTAGACCACTTTCATAAGTACTGTTTTGTTTTCATTCTTTAAGCATTAGTCATTGTTCATTTGCTCATAAGCTTGTTTCTAAACTACCAGAGCCAGTTCACATCATTATAGTGCCATTTATTTTACTTAGAATGATGACTCGACTCAAGACTGAACAAAAGCTTTATATAAAATTGTTTTATATTATGATCACTATTCCCTCAACCCTTTCTCATTACATAATTGGCTCTAAATAAGCTGTTTCCTTACTATTATACAAACCATCTCTTATACTGGTGCTCTACACTTGTATTGTCCATTTGGTTTGAGTCCCGTGATTATTATATTACATCCACAGGTTCTTGATTTGCAGTGTTACTGCATTGGTAGGAGTTGCCTTTGTCCTCCAAACAATGTCTCCAGCCATTTGCCTTTTCTAAGCCCCTTGCTGATTCTACTCGATTTTCCAAGCATAGTTCTTTCTCCTCTATTTCCTTTGTTCTTTAATATCTGGGCTATCCAGATCCATTTCCATTTTATTTGTCTCTTTTAAATGTAATTTCTTGGAATATTTAATTCTCAACCTAGCTCAGCCTGCAACCATGTCTCTGTAACTGGAGTTGGTTTAATTTACTAAGGTACAGTGAGAAATGTTGCTTTGCACACCACCCACATAGATCATTCCAGCTATAACGACAAGGTAGAACCCAATCTCTCTACTTCCTCAAGAGGCTAAAGAAATTTAGCGTATCCCCATCAACTCTTCTATTGATACACCAAAGAAAGCATTTCACCCGGATGCATAATGGTTTGTCACGGCAACTGCTCCTGACATGACTGAAAGAAACTGCAGAGAGTTGTGGGCACAGCTCAGCATATCACATGTATCGGCTTCCCCTCTATGGACTCAATACTTCTCACTGCCAGCAGAATTAAAGACTCCTCCACCCCAGACGTTCACTCTTCTCCCCTCTCCCATAAGGCAGAAGATGCACGTGCCTGAAAGAACGAATCACCAGGCTAAAGGGCAGCTTCTATCCTGCTCTCACTAGACTCTTGAACAACCACCTTGTTCGATGAAGTGGTCTGTTGACCTCACAATCTGCCTTGCTGTGTTTTGCACCGTACTGTTTACCAGCACTACAGCTTCTCTGCAGCTTTCGCATTTTATTCTGTTTACCTTGTTCTATCTCAATGCCCTGTCTGATGAATTGATCTCTATAAACAGTATGCAAGACAAGTTTTTCACTGCAGCTCCGTACATTCATAACATTAATCCAATAGCAATAAGAGAATGCAGATGTGCTTCCCTGTTAAATAGCATCAGACATTCCAGTGACCCTTAGCTCCCTCTTGACTGGCCAGCTACCACAGTACTCAATCTAACCCAAAAGACACTAGTCCTAGCACACCGTATTCTTCTGTCCGTTCCACCACCTCCTCTGGCACTCAGTTCCAGATAGTTACCATTCATGTATGATGAAAAAGGATCTACAATGGGGAAGAGGATTCCTTATACATTCCCATGCACGCCTCCGTATACCTTTAAGGGGTTTCCGCCTATGAGGATTCAAGGAGGATTTATTGGGAGAAGTTGGGCAGGCAAGAATTTATGCATTGGACCTTATAGACGTGCATGAGAGGGCACAGATGGGTTGAATACACATGCGCTTTTGCCCAGGAAAGGGAATCAAAAAATAGAGGACATAGGTTTAAGCTGAGAAAGGAAAGGGGCAGCTTCTTCTTGTAGAGGGTGGCGTGTTGATGGAACGAGCTGCCAGAGGTGGTAAAAACAGGTATAATACCAACATTTAAAAAACACTTGGACAGATATCTGGATAGGAAAGTTTAAAGGGGCATGGGCCAAACATGGGCAACAGGCAGTAGCAGAGATGGGGCACCTTGGTCAGTATGGATGAGTTGGGCTGAAGGATCTGTTTCTGTGCTGTGTCTCAGCTTCCATCACTCCAGAGAAGGCAAACCCAGCCTATCCAATCCAATCCTCCCCATAGCTAAACTCCTCCAATCCAGGCAACGTCCTGCCGAAGCCCCTCTGCACTCGCTCCAGCACAGTCACATCCTCCCAACAGCAATCTGTACAACATTCTAACTGATGTCTAGCCAGTGTTTTGTCAGACACTGGAACAAGGTATCCATGCCGGATCACCGATTCACACTGCTAAGGGTGGGATTACCAGAGGTCCATGCTGCCCTTAGAGATGGCAGCACCTCTTCTCAGTTCCCTGTTTCTTCAGTCATTTTCTCCAATTCTGTCTGTGTTGCTCTCACCTCACAAAGGTCTCTAATTCACCGATATCCACACCGCATGCTGGAACTACTTAAGGAGGACTTGCTTAAAACAAACACTCCACTATTACATGGAGCCATGACTATATTCTTGGGTGAGGATACCATCCAATTGCCATCAATTCATCAGGTAGCCAAAAATGGAATCTTATACCACTCCACTTTAAAGCTACAGTATTAAAGTAATTCAACTCAAATTTGAATTAAATAAATTATACAATTAGTTTAACTTAATATTAAGATCGCCCTTACATACTGAAGTCTACACTCATCACATCATGGAAGAAGATGGATGTTCCTTTATCTCCATATTTCTATTCAACACAGCAGGAGGCTCCTCAGCCCGTCTGGTTTATGCTGGCTCATGTGACAATCCCATATCATCATCAACCTAGACTCACGAAACTCCCACTGCACTTGCAGCATCTCCCCCAGATTCTACCACTCACCTGCATACCCACTGCAAGTACCCTCACATTTACAGCAATCGATTAACCTACTGACACAACTCCTGAGGATAAGGGAGGAAACCGGATCACCCAGTCACAGCGAGGACGTGTGAATTCCACTCCAACAGTATGCAAGGTCACGATGGACCCTGGTCCCTGGTGCTGGGAGGCAGCAATTCTACCCTCCTCAATCACTCGAGGAAAATGCAGCTGACACCAAGGAACAAGGCAAAACTGTGGCCAAATTCTCCAACAGTTAGAAACAGGCCGCACAGGGGGAGATTCAGTCAATCATGGGACATTAGCATGGCTGTTGCCCTTCCATTTCTCCCCTTGAGAAGGCAGTGGTGAACTGCTGCAGTCCTCTTGGAGATCAGGTTTAATCCAGTGGAATGCTGAGATGCTTTTGATATTCTCAAATGTTATTGGAGATGAACTCACTGAGCTTTACAGTTTGTTAAACAGCTCTTTGTTTGACCTCAGCAGCTTCCCATGCTATGAATTGTATAAATCCAGCTTGTGCCAGTTTGGGGAATTAATGGGAGTTCAGGAAGGTGGACTTTGCCAACTTATCAACTTCTTTCAAAAGCAGCAGTATAGACCTTTTCCTGAGAGCTGGATGTGCGTATTCAGGGGTGGGGTCATGGGAGAAGTTTCCTGCATGGCTTTGGTCACCTTCCAGTTTCTTAATCTACAGGGGGGTGAGAGGGGAGGGGGAGGGGGAGTGGGGGAGTGGGAGGGGGAGGGGGAAGGGGGCAGGTGAGAGCGAGGGGGAGAGTGCAGGAGAGCAGCAAAGAATAGAATGGGTAAGAGAAATTGAGAGGGAAAGTGAGGGTAATAAAGAGAGATAGAAGTTGGAAAGTAGAGAGATGAGTAGAGAGAGAGAGAGGGAGAGGTACACTGAGTGAGAGAAATACAGGAGCAGAGAGTGAAAGTGAAGTGAGACAGAGAGCTAGTAAAAGACAGATAGAGTTGTCACAACCACAGATTGGCCACCCTCGCAGGGAGGCAACTGAATGGGGTCGGCAATTTAAAGTTCAAAGTAAATTTATTATCAAAGTACATATATGTCACTATACACAACCTAGTGATTCATTTTCTTGTTGGCATACTCAGAAAATCCAATAACCATAATAGAATCATTGAAAGACTGCACCCAAAATGGTGGACGGAGTGCAAAAGATAACAAACTGTGCAAATACAAAAAAAAACAAATAATAACAGTAATAAATAAATAAGCAATAAACATTGAGAAGTTGAGATGAAGAAAGTGAGTGCATAGGTTGTGGGAACAGTTCAGTGATAAGACAATTGAAGTTATCCTCTCTGGTTCAAGAGCCTGATGGTTGAGGGGTAATAACTGTTCCTGAACCTGGTGGTGTGAATCCTGAGGCTCCTGTACCTCCTTCCTGACGGTTTAGGGGTAATAACTGTTCCTGAACCTGCTGGTGTGAGTCCTGAGGCTCCTGTACCTCCTTCCTGATGGTTGAAGGGTATTACTGTTCCTGAACCTGGTGGTGTGAGTCCTGAGGCTCCTGTACCTTCTTCCTGACGGCAACAGCAAAACGAGAACATGACCTGGGTGGCAGGGCCCCTGATGATGGATGGTCCTCTCCTGAGACTACACTCCATGTACAAACATTTGTAGATGTACTCAATGGTAGGGAGGGCTTTACAGTGATGGACTTTGCTGTATCCACTACCTTTTGCAGGATTTCCCATTCAAGGGCACTGTTGTATCCACACCAGGCTGTGTTACAGCCAGTCAATATACTCTTCACCCCACATCTATAGAAGTCCCTCAAAGTTCTGGATGTCATGCGGAACCTTCAGACTTCTAAGGAAGCAGGGGTGCTACTGTGCTTCCTTTGTAATTGTATTTACGTGCTGAGCCCAGGACAGGTCCTCTCAAGTAATAGCACCGACAAATTTAAAGTTGCTGACCCTCTCCACCTCTGATCTTCCAAAGAGGACTGGCTCACGGACCCTCCCCCACCCAATCCCCTCTTCCTGGTCAATAATCAGCTCCTTGGTCTTGCTGACATTGACACTGACTCAGCCAGACTTTCAGTCTCCCTCTTATGTGCTGATTTGTCATCACCTTTGATTCGGCCCAGGACAGTGAGCCTGCAAACCTGAAAACTTGGAGCTGTGCTGGGGGCTAAGCACACAGCCTTGTGGTGCATCTGTGCTGATGGAAATCATGGAGATTTTATTGCCAATCCCAACTGATTGTGTCCTGCAAGCGAGGAGATCAAGGATCCAGTTGCACAAGGAGGGATTGAGGCCAAGGTCATTGATTAATTTTGAGGGGATGATGTGAAAGCTGAGCTGTAGTCAATAAAGAGCATCTGATGTATGCATCTTTGCTGTCCAGATGTTCCAGGGTTGAGTGAAGAACCAATGAGATGGCATCTGCTGTGATTCCCCATCCACTGCCACCAATTTCATAGTTCCCTCACCCTGCATCTCCCATTTCTACCTCATACCCAAGATCCACAAATCTGCCTGTCCAGGTAGACCCATTGTTTCTGCTTGATCCTGCCCCACTAAATTCATATCTTTATCCTGCCTGATTCAGTCCTTTCCTACCTATATCCGTGACACTTCACACACTCTTGATCTTTTCAATGGTTTCAGGTTCCCTGACCCCAAGCACCTTATCTCCATCATGAATGTCCAGTCCCTATAGACCTCCATCCCTCATCAGGAAGGCCCCAAAGCTCTCCATTTCTTCCTGGACACCTGACCCAACCAGTTCCCCTCCACCAGCACTCTCCTCCGTCTGGCAGAATGTCCTCACTCTCAATAATTTCTCCTTTGACTCCACCCACTTCCTTCAAACAAAAGTGTAGCCATGTGCACTCACGAGTCCCAGCTTTGCCTGCCTGTGTGTTGGCTACATGGAACAGTCTCTGTTCCAAGCCTTCACCGGTATCACTCCCCAACTTTTCCAACGTGACATTGACAACTGCATTGGTGCTGCTCCCTCCACCCAAGTGCAGCTCGTCGACTTTATCAAGTTTGCCTCCAACTTCCACCCTGCCCTCAAATTTACCCGGTCCACTTCTGAAACCTCCCTCTCCTTTCTCAATCTCTTTGACTCTATCTCTGGAGACAGCTTATCCACTGATGTCCATTATAAACCCACTAACTCTCACAGCTACCTGGACTATACCTCTTCCCACCATGTTAATTATAAAAATGCCATCCCCTTCTCTCAATTCCTCCCTCTCTGCCACATCTGCTCTCAGAATGAGGCTTTTCATTCCAGAATGAAGGAGATTTCCTCCTTCTTCAGCGAAAGGGGCTTCCCATCTTCCACCATCAACTCTGCCCTCAACCACATCTCTTCCATTTTGCATACATCTGCTACCCCATCCTCCCTCCACCCTACCAGAGATAGGGTTCTTCTTGCCCTTACCTATCACCCCACCAGCCTCCTCCAAGCACATCTTTCCCTCTCCCCACCCCCTACTTTCTGCTTTCCACAGGGATCACTACGCAACTCCCTTGTCCATTCATTCCCCCCTACAGATTTCCCTCCTGGCACTTATCCTTGAAAGTGGAACAAGTGCTACACCAGATCCTACACCTCCTCCCTCACCACCATTCAGGCGACACTTCACCTGTGAGCCTGGTGGGGTCATATACTTTATCCGGTGCTCCCAGGGTAGCTTCCTGGACATCCGTGAGACCCAACACAGATTGGGAGACTGCTTCACTGAGAACCTGTGCTCCGTCCTGTCAGAAAAAAGTGGGATCTCCCAGTGGCCACCCACGTTAATTCCACTTCCCATTCCAACATGTCAGTTCATGGCCTCTCCTACTGCCACAATGAGGCCACACTCAGGTTAGAGGAGCAACACCTTATATTCCACCAGGGTAGCCTCCAACCTGATGGTGTGAACATCAATTTCTCAAACTTCTGGTAATGCCACCCCAACCCCCTCAACATTCCCCATCCACTTTTCCCTCTCTCACCTTATCTCCTTACCTGTCCATCACCTCCCTCTGGTGCTCCTCCCCCTTTTCTTTCTTCCATGGCTTTCTGTCCTCCCCTATCAGATTCCCCCTTCTCCAGCCCTTTAACTCTTTCACCTATCAACTTTATTGACTCTTGACTTTACCTCTCCCCCTTCCCAGTTTCACCTTTCACCTTGTATTTCTTCCTCCCCACCTCCACCTTCTAGCTCTGACTCCTCACCATTTTTCCCCTAGTCCCGCTGAAGGGTCTCGGCCTGAAAAGTCAACTGTACTCCTTTCCATAGATGCTGCCTGGCCTCCAGCGTTTTGTGTGTGTTGCCTGGATTCCCAGCATCCGCAGATTTTCTCATTCGTGATTGGCATCTGCTGTGGACCTGTTACACAGGTAGGCAAATTGGAGCGGATCCAAGTCATTTCTCAGGCAGGAGTTGGAATGCTTCATCACCGACCTCTCACAGCACTTCATCACTGTCAATGTAAGTGCTACTAGATGATAGCAGGCAGGTTACTGCGTTCTTCTTAGACACCGGTATAATTGAAACCTATTTGAAGCAGGTGGGTACCTCAGACTGCTGAAGCGAGAGGTTAAAGATCTCAGTGAACACCCCAGCAGTTAATCAGCACAGGTCTTCAGTTCTCGGCCAGGTGCGCCGTCTGGGCCAGACGTTTTCCATGGGTTCACCCACTTGAAGGATGCTCTGACATCGGCCTCAGATCCCAGGGTCACTGAGCTCATCTGGAAGTGAAGCCCTGTTGTCACCTCTGTCGTTTGTAAGAGGTGATAGCTTTCAAGCCCTGCCACAGCTGTTGAGCACCTTCATTGATTCACGTTTAGTCTGGATTTGCCACTTTACCCATGAGATGTCTTTCTGGAGATTGTATCTGAACCTCTTGTAACTTTCTTGACGCCAGATGTGAATGATCTGGCCCTCAGCAGACTGTGGCTCTCAAGGAGCAACCATATTCTCCAAGATAGATCAATGCAATGCTTACAACCTGGTTCATATCCAGAATGGGACAAGGGAAAGACAGTTTTCAATACCCCACTGGCCACTATGAGAACCTTGACATGTTGAATCAGTGTGTTTTTGTGCAGTTAGATGACATTCTTGTCTAATCCTGCCCTCACTGGAGACACGTCCAGAGGGGTCCCACACAGCTCCTCGAGAAGAAACTTTATGCCGAGCCAGAGAAGTGTGAGTTCCACAAAGAGCAGGTGTCGTTCATGTGCTGTGTCCTCACCCCTTCCAGTCTTCAAATGGGCCCATATAAAGTTCAGGCACTCACAGACTAGCCCAAACCATCTCTGGTTAAACAGGTGAGGTGCTCCAAGGCACTTCAGTTCCATTGTGGGCCCCACAAATGCACTCACCAAGGAGACCTCTGCAAGATTCCTGTGGACAAGTGAGGCAGACCAAGCATTCTCAGATCTAAAGCAACACGTCACTGCTCCGAAACAGACCCATCCCACTCATTTGGCATTGGAGTTCTACAACCCCAGTGCTCTTCTCTACATAATCATTTGTACATCTTTTATTTCCCATCATTTGACTCCTACAGAGTGTAACTATGATGTCAGGAATTAAGAACTTCTGGCTGTCAGTGAGGCATGGCAACACTGGCCGGAGGGGGCCGAACACCCCTTTCTTGTATGGACAGATCACAAGTACCTCTCCTACATCTGTGACACCAAGAGACTCAATTCCCACCAAGCCCATTAGGTTTTCTTCTCCACCTGGTATAATTGCACCCTCTGGCAGTAAGAGTACTAAGCCTGATGCTCTGTCCTGCCAGTTGAGCATCGCTGAGGACAATGCCACCTCAGAACCCACCCTTCCTTGTGCTCATGCATTGCTGCCCTGGTGATCTGAGGAATAGAAGCAGAGGTGAGGGCTGCCCAACAGTTGGATCCAGGCCCAGGCGGGCGATCTCCCATCCGGCTGTTTGACCCTACCACTGTGTGCCCCAGATCACTCTTCCCATCTGGTTGGCCATCCAGTAATTCAGCAGACTCTGGAATTTATAAAGAGATAATTTTGGTGGCATCCTACATCTTAGGATGTCCACAGCTTTGTCCCTGCATGTTCCATTTGTGCCCAGAGCAAGACATCATGTTGGCACCCTGCTGGTCTGTTCTACCCACTGTCTGTGCCCCGTTCTGTCAGGTCCCACCTCTCAGTGGGTTTCATCACTGACCCTCCTCCATCAGATGACAATGCTGACATTCTGGTAGTTGTGGACCAGTTCTCCAAAGCTTCAGTCTGCTTGTGAGGCTTTCGCCTTCATGGTTCAGCGTGAGTTCAGGGTGTATGACTTCCCCCATAGTGTCTGATCAAGGACCACAGTTCACATCTATTTTTGGAAAGCTTTCTGTTCTCCTTTAGGAGCCATGACAATCTCTCATCAGATTTCAACCCCTAATCGAATCTTCAGGCTGAAAAAGTCAATCAGAAACTGGAGACACCCCCGTGCTGCTTTGTCTCTTGCAGTCCCTCGGCCTGGAGCTCCAAACTGATTTGGGCAGAAGTTGCCCACAATAACCTCCGGTCATCATCCACTGGCATGTTCTGCTTTGAATGCCAAAGGGATTGCAGCCCCCGCTCTTCCCTGTCCGTGAGGTTGACATGGGAGTTCCTGCTGCTGAAGTTGGTGCAACGCTACTAGTGTATGTGGAGGTGGGCCAGGGTTTCTCTGCTGCAGGCTCAGAAACTATATGCTGGACAGTCTGATCGGCTTCGCCAGCAGGAGGGGCCTCTTAAGCAGGGGGAGAAAGTCCGGTTGCTGTCCATATATCTTCCTTCGAAAGTCAAGAGCTGCAACTTGGCCCCATGCTACATGGGACCATTTGTCGTGGAGAGGACTATTAATAAAGTCTCATATAGATTGTACATATGAAGATTCATCCAGAGATCCATGTTTCTCAGCTCAAGCTGGTGACCTGCTCCCCTTGATTGCTCTGGTCACCCCACCTCTCCTTCCCACTGCTGGATTGGTCTCTAGATCCTCCTACTTCCATCTCATTAGTGTTTCATTGTGCTCAACTTCCTTCCATTCATCTCAGTCGTGTTGAGTCTTTACCAAAACACAGCGATGGCTACACACCCTGACAAAGAAGGCTACAGCTTAGATTGACACTGTAAAGGAGTGGAATTAAGTTACTGCTTCTGAGCCACAGTGTTGGCGTTATCATTGATTTGAGAGTTTTAGTTAATGACCCTGTTTGGCTTAGTGTTTATTATTTTTCCATTTGTTCTGCACTGTTCTTATTAAACTTCAGTGAACTGTTCAATCTCCTTCAACATTTCTCCCTCTGAACTTGGGCCATCACTGCATATCTCTGTCAAGGGCAGAGGGAGAGAGATGAGGAGAGAGAGAGAGAGAGAGAGAGAGAGAGAGAAAGAGAAATGACAAAAATGGAGAGAGAGTAAGAGAAACAGGGAAAGTTGGAGAGAAAGAGAAATGGAGTAATAGAATGAGAGATGGGTTGAGGGGAGGAATGAAATGTGGAAATGGAGGAAGAAAAAGAGATGAAGTGAAAAGTGAGACGAGAGTAATGGGGAGAAGGAAATATAGGAGAGGTAGGACAAATACAAGAAAATCTGCAGATGCTGGAAATCCAAAGCAACACACACAAAATGATGGAGGAACTCAGCAATCCAGGCAGCATCCATGGAAAAGAGCTGACATTTCAGGCTGAGACGCTTAATCAGGATTGGAAAAAAAAGATGAGAAGTTATAGCAAGAAGTTGGGGGAGCAGAAGAAGCAGTACAAGGTGGCAGCTGATAGGTGAAAGTGGGAGGAGTGAAATAAAGAACAACACACACAAACTGCTGGTGGAACACAGCAGGCCAGGCAGCATCTATAGGGAGAAGCACTGTCGATGTTTCAGGCCAAGACCCTTCGTCAGGACTAACCAAAAGGAAAGATAGTAAGAGATTTGAAAGTAGTGGGGGGAGGGGGAAATGCGAAATGATAGGAGAAGACCGAAGGGGGTGGGATGAAGCTAAGAGCTGGAAAGGTGATTGACGAAAGTGATACAGAGCTGGAGAAGGGAAAGGATCATGGGACGGGAGGCCTCAGGAGAAAGAAAGGAGGTGGGGGGAGCACCAGAGGGAGATGGAGAACAGGCAAACAACTAAATATGTCAGGGATGGGGTAAGAAGGGGAGGAGGGGCATTAATGGAAGTTAGAGAAATCAATGTTCATGCCATCAGGTTGGAGGCTACCCAGCAGGTATATAAGGTGTTGTTCCTCCAACCTGAGTTTGGAGTGAAATAAAGAGCCTGGAAGCTGATAGGTGAAAGAGATAAAGGGCTGGAGAAGGGGGAATCTGAGAGGAGAGGGTAGAAGACCATGGAAGAAAGGGAAGGGGGAGGAGCACCAGAGGGAGGAGATAAGATGAGAAAGGAAACAGAAGTTCGAGAAATCGATGTTCATGCCATCGGGTTGAAGGCTACCTGGACGGAATACAAGGTGTTGTTCCTCCAACCTGAGTGCACTCTCTTCACAGCAGTAGAGGAGGCCATGGAGGAGGTCAGTCATAAGTCATAGGAGCAAAATTAGACCATTAGCCCCATCGAGTCCACTCTGCCATTCAATAATGGCTGAATTCTTTTCCCTCTCAACCCCCTTCTCCCTATAACCTTTGATGCCCTTTCCACTCAACAACCTATCAACCTCCACTTTAAATATACCCAACAACTTGGCCTCCACAATGAATTCCACAATTCCACAATTATTTCCAAAGATTCACCACCATCTGGCTAAAGAAATACCTCCTCACCCATTCTAAAGGAACGTCCCTCTGTTCTGAGACTGTGCCCTCTGCACCTAGGTAGTTCCGCTATTGAAAATTTCAAATTATTGAAAATTCATTCTATTTAGGCCTTTCAATATTTAGTAGGTTTCATTCTTCTAAACTCCAGTGAGTACGGGCCAAGAGCCAACAGTTACATTGGCTCATACGTTAATCTTTTTATTCCCAGGATCATTCTTGTAAAGCTCCTCTGGAACCCCTGCAATACCAACGCAGTGTTTCTGAGATGAGGGCACCAAAACTGCTCACAGTGCTGCTCAGATGCGGGTCTGATACAGCCCCAGTATTACGCCCTTGTGCAAGTCCTTCTGCAGGCTCTCAGCTTGCTCAACACATCTTTGTGTCATCCACCAACTTGGCCACAACCACACCGATACTGCCACTAGATCATTAGCATATGATGTGAGAAGTAGGAGACCCAACACCAAGCCGTGGAATGGGAGAAGATCTAGGCCATTTGCCCCATCAGTCCGCTCCAGAATTAAAAACAGGGCCGTTTATTTGGAACCACATTCTTCCGCCAGTCGAGTCCTCCTGGTGGCCTGCTCCTGTAGGAGAGGCTTGTGGATGGAGCACTGAAGGAAGGAATTTAGTGAGAGTGCTGGGAATATCTGTGAGTGATTGGTCAACACTCACCTCTGTAAGAGCAGATCCGTTAGGAGTCAAGTCATAAGCACAGAGTCTGGAAGCAGTATGGTGATATTCATCAAAGATGAAGCAAGCACCCAATCGATCATTTCCAGCATCCATTTTATCTGCTCACACTGTTTATGACGGAATTTCTGAGTCTAACTGGCGGTGGTACAACTCTCCCTCTGTCCTACACCCCACGCTCAGGCCTGGGCTGGAACCCGTGGCTCAGAGGAGTGGTCTATTTAAAGCAAACATTAGTAGGTCCTTTATTAGTAAGGACATCAAAGTCTATGGGGGGAAGGGTTCAGAGGAAAAATAAATGAATGATGGAGGCGGCTTGATGGGCTGAATGGCCCAGTTTTGTTCCTATGTTCTATGGCCTTACAGTTGCTAATGAGGCAAAAATTATGCGTGTTCAGTATAACCCTGGTGAGTCTGCTCCTGGGTAGTGTGTACACTGTCCACACCCAGGTCAACTGAGATAATGATAGTGGTTGCTTACACTTTCTTCCTGGTTGGAGAGAGTTCTTAAACAACAGTTCAAAGGACTGCAGTGTGGCACAGTGCAATGTGACTTTAAAACTAAAAGAATCTGGAAGGAGCACAGAATGCAGATACGTCATTTTCAGGGGAAGTCCCTGGCAATGATCCCCTTTGACATCCCCACAACACGCTGAAAACAGACTTCTGTTCCAGTCAGGATTCCCTTGTTGTCAACAAAGTTATTTATAACCCTGAGCAGTAATACCCATTTCCTTCCTTCAAGCTGTGTGAGTTCCCAGCTCATTCCACTGAGCTGAGGCCCTTGACAACACCAGCCGCCAGCCACACACGGCAACTGGGATTCCCCTGTATCTGCTTTCACAATGCCAACAAGAAGCTAACTCCACCGCTGATGTGAAAAAATACCTCGTAAAACATTCACTAGAGTCTCTTAAAGAGCATGTACAATTGATAGGCCTGCTTTGCATCATCTTACATTATTGCTTCTGTGTGATTGATATGAAGTAAGGGAAGCCTCAAGCCCATCTGTTAAAAGTCAAAACTTAGTACCTAATATCTCGTAGCAACAAACATTTCCAAAACACTCACATTTGGCCTAGTTTACAGAAGAATAAACCCAAGCATGACATTAATTTATGCTGTTCTTTGTTTTCAGAGACTTTTAGAGACTTTAACAACGATGAAATGTTTATTTGATATTTATTGAGATACAGAGCAGAATAGGCCCTTTCGAGCCATTGAGCCCCACCGTCCAGTAACCTCCAATTTCATCCTAACCTATTCACAGACAATTTGCAATGACCCATTAACCTACCAATGAGTATGTCTGGACTGTGGGAGGAAACTGGATCTACCGGAGGAAACCACACACTCATGGGGAGAACGTACAGACTCCTGACAGGCAATGGAAACTAAACCCAGCTTGCTGGTACTGTGCCAACCACGATTCCCCAGATGTCTCACAATAAACACTACTGTTTGAATGCCAAGTGTCCAGATCCTGAGGGAGCGAAGGTCTCATTTACTGATGCAGAAGCAATTTTCAGTTCAAACCAGAAGTCCCCTGCCTCCTACCCGGTCAGTAACTCGTCCACGTGTTTACAGGGAGTGAATTCCACATCCCTCAGTGCTGACGCCACCCTGTACCTGAACACACCTGGTGAGGGGAATAGGATGTGATGGTGGGCAGAGGCTCGCAGTGCCAGCTTGGGAAAGAGAGCACTGATTATTTGTGAAATCCATAAATAAAATATCATGTTGAATTATATATTATACCTTCGAGGCAGAGTGCACCAGTAAGGGGTCAGTGTACTTCAGAGAACGGGGGCCTAGTGACAGTGAACCCCAGCAACTGGCGTCTGTGAACAGTGAACCTCTGAGACTGGGGGCTCTATGGACGGTGTAACACAGTGACTGGGCGTCTGTGAACAGTGAACCTCTGAGACTGGGGGCTCTATGGACAGTGTAACACAGTGACTGGGCGTCTGTGAACAGTGAACCTCTGAGACTGGGGGCTCTATGGACGGTGTAACACAGTGACTGGCGTCTGTGAACAGTGAACCTCTGAGACTGGGGGCTCTATGGACGGTGTAACACAGTGACTGGCGTCTGTGAACAGTGAACCTCTGAGACTGGGGGCTCTATGGACGGTGTAACACAGTGACTGGCGTCTGTGAACAGTGAACCTCTGAGACTGGGGGCTCTATGGACGGTGTAACACAGTGACTGGCGTCTGTGAACAGTGAACCTCTGAGACTGGGGGCTCTATGGACGGTGTGACACAGTGACTGGCGTCTGTGAACAGTGAACCTCTGAGACTGGGGGCTCTATGGACGGTGTAACACAGTGACTGGCGTCTGTGAACAGTGAACCTCTGAGACTGGGGGCTCTATGGACGGTGTAACACAGTGACTGGCGTCTGTGAACAGTGAACCTCTGAGACTGGGGGCTCTATGGACGGTGTAACACAGTGACTGGGCGTCTGTGAACAGTGAACCTCTGAGACTGGGGACTCTATGGACGGTGTAACACAGTGACTGGCGTCTGTGAACAGTGAACCTCTGAGACTGGGGGCTCTATGGACGGTGTAACACAGTGACTGGGCGTCTGTGAACAGTGAACCTCTGAGACTGGGGACTCTATGGACGGTGTAACACAGTGACTGGCGTCTGTGAACAGTGAACCTCTGAGACTGGGGGCTCTATGGACGGTGTAACACAGTGACTGTGGACATTACATCAGCGACTGGAGGTATGTAGACAGGTTACCCCAGTATCTGGGGGTCAGGGGATAGTGTGTATCAGTGACCGGGGGTCCATCATAATTCCCTCCAGGCTAGACAAGAAGCTCAGAGACCTCCGCCTTTACCCTGCCTTGAATAGCTGGATCCTGGACTTCCTGACTGATCACCAGCAGGTGGTAAGAGTGGGCTCCCTCATCTCTGCCCCTCTGTCCCTCAACACAGGTCCTAATGCCCCTTTACTCCCTGTATACCCATGACTGTGTCTCCACCCACAGCTCCAATCTGCTAATTAAATTTGCTGACGACACTACATTGATTGGCCTTATCTCAAATAATAACAAGGCAGCCTACAGAGAAGAAATTATCACTCTGACACAGTGGTGTCAAGAAAACAACCTCTCCCTCAATGTCGCAAAAACAAAGGAGCTGGTTGTGGACTACAGGACGAATGGAGACGGGCTAACCCCTATTGACATCAATGGATCTGGGGTTGTGAGGGTGAACAGCTTTAAGTCCTCGGCATCCACATCACCGAGGACCTCACGTGGACTGTACACACCAGCTGTGTGGTGAAAAAGGCACAACAGCACCTCTTGCACCTCAGACAGTTGAGCAAGTTTGGTATGAGCCCCCAAATTCTTAGAACTTTATACAGGGGCACAATTGGGAGCAACCTGACTGCATCATCACTGCCTGGTATGGGAACTGTACTTCCCTCAATCTCAGGTCTCTGCAGAGAGTGGTGCAGACAGTCCAGTGCATCTGTAGATGTGAACTTTCCACGATTCTGGACATTTACAAAGGTGTATAAAAAGGGCAGGAAGGATCATTGGGGACCCAAGTCACCCCAACCACAATCTGTTCCAGCTGCTACCATCCAGGAAATGGTACCACAGCATAAAAGCCAGGACCAACAGGCTCCGGGACAGCTTCTTCCACCAGGCCATTAGACGGATTAACTCATCCTGACACAATTGTATCTCTATGTTATATTGACTGTCCTGTTCTACATATTTTTTTACTATAAATTACTATAAATTGCATTTGGACATTTCGATAGAGCTGTAACATAAATATTTTTATTCCTCATGTATATAAAGGATGCAAGTAATAAAGTCAATTCAAATTCAAGACAGTGTATCCCATTGCATGGGGATCTAGGGACAATGTATCCCACTGGTTGGGGGTCTGGGTTCAGTGTTGTCCCAGTGACTGGGGGCCTGGAGTCAAGTGTTGCCCCAGAGACTGGGGGTCTGGGATCAGAATTGCCCCAGTGACTGGGAGTTTGTGTACCTTATTCATCAGTGACTGCAGGTAAGGGTCAGTTTGTCAGAGGCTGGGGATAGCAGGCCAGGGGCCGGGAGGGTCCGGGACAGCGTCCCAGTGACTGGACGCCCAGAGACAGTATATCAGTGACTGGAGGGTCTGGGGTCAGTGGCTGGGGATATTGGGAGAGTCATATCACTGTCTGGGGATCTGGGAGCACTGTATTTGTGACAGAAGGTCTGTAGACAGCTTACCAAAGTAACCGGGTGTCTGTGGCAGTGTACTGCCTTGACTGAGAGTTTCTGGACCGTATACATCAGTGACTGCGGGTCAGGTTCAGTGTACCAGTGACTGGGTACCTGGGGAACCTACATCAGTGATAGGGAAATTGGGGACAGTGTGTCGGTGACTGGGGGTCTGGGGACAGTGTGTCGGTGACCGGGGGTCCGGGGACAGTGTGTCGGTGACTGGGGGTCTGGGGACAGTGTGTCGGTGACTGGGGGGTCTGGGGACAGTGTGTCGGTGACTGGGGGTCCGGGGACAGTGTGTCAGTGACTGGGGGTCTGGGGACAGTGTGTCGGTGACTGGGGGTCCGGGGACAGTGTGTTGGTGACTGGGGGTCCGGGGACAGTGTGTTGATGACCGGGGGTCCAGGGACAGTGTGTCGGTGACTGGGGGGGGGTCTGGGGACAGTGTGTCAGTGACTGGGGGTCCGGGGACAGTGTGTCGGTGACTGGAGGTCTGGGGACAGTGTGTCGGTGACTGGGGGTCTGGGGACAGTGTGTTGGTGACCGGGGGTCCGGGGACAGTGTGTCGGTGACTGGGGGTCCGGGGACAGTGTGTCGGTGACTGGGGGTCCGGGGACAGTGTGTTGGTGACCGGGGGTCCGGGGACAGTGTGTCGGTGACTGGGGGGTCTGGGACAGTGTGTCGGTGAGTGGGGGTCTGGGGACAGTGTGTCGGTGACTGGGGGGTCTGGGGACAGTGTGTCGGTGACTGGGGGTCCGGGGACAGTGTGTCGGTGACTGGGGGGTCTGGGGACAGTGTGTCGGTGACTGGGGGGGTCTGGGGACAGTGTGTCAGTGACTGGAGGGTCCGGGGACAGTGTGTCAGTGACTGGGGGCCCGGGGACAGTGTGTTGGTGACTGGGGGGGTCTGGGGACAGTGTGTCGGTGATCGGGGGTCCGGGGACAGTGTGTCGGTGACTGGGGGGTCTGGGGACAATGTGTCGGTGACTGGGGGTCCGGGGACAGTGTGTCGGTGAATGGGGGGGGGTCTGGGGACAGAGTGTCGGTGACTGGGGGTCTGGGGACAGTGTGTCGGTGATCGGGGGTCCGGGGACAGTGTGTCGGTGAATGGGGGGGGGCCCGGGGACAGTGTGTTGGTGACTGGGGGGGTCTGGGGACAGTGTGTCAGTGATCGGGGGTCCGGGGACAGTGTGTCGGTGACTGGGGGGCCCGGGGACAGTGTGTCGGTGACTGGGGGTCCGGGGACAGTGTGTCGGTGACTGGGGGTCTGGGGACAGTGTGTTGGTGACCGGGGGTCCGGGGACAGTGTGTCGGTGACTGGGGGTCCGGGGACAGTGTGTCGGTGACTGGGGGTCTGGGGACAGTGTGTTGGTGACCGGGGGTCCAGGAACAGTGTGTCGGTGACTGGGGGGTCTGGGACAGTGTGTCAGTGACTGGGGGTCTGGGGACAGTGTGTCGGTGACTGGGGGGTCTGGGGACAGTGTGTCGGTGACTGGGGGTCTGGGGACAGTGTGTCGGTGATCGGGGGTCCGGGGACAATGTGTCGGTGACTGGGGGTCCGGGGACAGTGTGTCGGTGACTGGGGGTCTGGGGACAGTGTGTCGGTGACTGGGGGGTCTCGGGACAGTGTGTCGGTGACTGGGGGTCTGGGGACAGTGTGTCGGTGACTGGGGGGTCCGGGGACAGTGTGTCGGTGACTGGGGGTCTGGGGACAGTGTGTCGGTGACTGGGGGGTCCGGGGACAGTGTGTCGGTGACTGGGGGTCTGGGGACAGTGTGTCGGTGACTGGGGGGTCCGGGGACAGTGTGTCGATGACTGGGGGTCTGGGGACAGTGTGTCGGTGACTGGGGGGTCTGGGGACAGTGTGTCGGTGACTGGGGGGTCCAGGTACAGTGTGTCAGTGACCGGGGGTCTGGGGACAGTGTGTCGGTGACTGGGGGGTCTGGGGACAGTGTGTCAGTGACTGGGGGTCTGGGGACAGTGTGTCGGTGACTGGGGGTCCGGGGACAGTGTGTCAGTGACTGGGGGTCCGGGGACAGTGTGTCGGTGACTGGGGGTCCAGGGACAGTGTGTCGGTGACCGGGGGTCCGGGGACAGTGTGTCGGTGACAGAGAGTCTGCAGACTGCTTGCCAAAGTAACTGGGTGTCTGTGGCAGTGTACATCTGTGACTGGGAGTTTGTGGACCGTTTATGTCAGTGACTTGGGGGCCTGGGGGGGCAGTGAATCACAGGTTGGCGGACCGGGGGGGGTCAGTGTGTCACGGGCTGGCGGTCCGGGGGGGTCAGTGCGTCATGGGCTAGTGGTCCGGGGGGGGGGTGCAGTGTGTCACAGGCTGGTGGTCCGGGGGGTGACTGTGTGTCACGGACTGGCAGTCCGGTGGGGGGGGTGAGGTTCTGGAGACTTTGTATCTCAGTAAATGAAAGTCTGGGTAGTGTTTATCAGTGACAGAGCATCTGGTGACACTCTATGTGACTCGGGCTCTGGGGAGAATGTATAACAATGACTAGGGGTCTGGGCACTGTATCACCATAACTGGGTTCTGGAGACATTGTCCAATTAGTGACTGGGAGTCTGAGGGCAGTGTACCCAACTAAAGAGTGCTCTGCACACACTGGCTGTGGGCCTGCGCTCTCTGCGACAGTGGCTGGACTTTTACGCACTGGAGGCCTTAATAATGGATGCTGCCTTTCTGAGACACCTCTCCCTGAAGGTGTCCTGGGTACTTTGTAGGCTAGTGCCCAAGATGGAGCTGACTAGATTTACAACCTTCTGCAGCTTCTTTCGGTCCTGTGCAGTAGCCCTTCCATATCAGACAGTGATGCAGCTTGTCAGAATGCTCTCCACAGCACAACTATATAAGTTTTTGAGTGTATTTGTTGACATGCCAAATTGCTTCAAACTCCAAATAAAGTATAGCCGCTGTCGTGCCTTCTTTGTGACTACATCAATATGTTGGGACCAGGTTAGATCCTCAGAGATCTTGACACCCAGGAGCTTGAAGCTGCTCACTCTCTCCACTTCTTATCCCTCTATGAGGTTTGGTATGTGTTCCTTCATCTTACCCTTCCTGAAGTCCACAATCAGCTCTTTCGTCTTACTGACGTTGAGTGCCAGGTTGTTGCTGCGGCACCACTCCACAAGTTGGCATATCTCACTCCTGTACACCCTCTCGTCACCACCTGAGATTCTACCAACAATGATTGTATCGTCAGCAAATTTGTAGATAGTATTTGAGCTATGCCTAGCCATACGTCATGTGTATGTAGAGAGTAGAACAGTGGGTTAAACACACACCCCTGAGGTGCATCAGTGTTGAGCGTCAGTGAGGAGGATATGTTATCACCAATCCGCACAGACTGTGGTCTTCCAGTTAGGAAGTTAAGGATCCAATTGCAGAGGGAGATACAGAGGCCCAGGTTCTGCAACTTCTCAATCAGGATTGTGGGAATGATGGTATTAAATGCTGAGCTATAGTCGATGAACAGCATCCTGATGCAGGTGTTTGTGTTGTCTAGGTGGTCTAAAGTCGTGTAGAGAGCCATTGAGATTGCATCTGACATTGACCTATTGACCTACAGGCAAATTGCAATGGGTCCAGTTCCTTTCTGAGGCAGGCTTTCAGTCTAGTCATAACCAACCGAGGTATGTAGTTTAGTCAGACAGACTAAAACCTGGGAGACTGTCAAAGCGAAAAATGAATGGGTAGGCGGCAGACGATAAAGAGAGGAGGAAAGGCACCAGTGGGAGGTTAAGGCAGAAAAAGATAAAGCCGAAGGCCAAAAACGACAAACGCAGGGACAAATAGGGAATGAAATATGGGATACTGGGTGCAGGTCTGGCTATCGACCCTGTTGATGAAAGTGATTGCAATAAAGACTGGCTCATGACAAGACCCCCATCGGGAGCCGCTACTAGCCATGGCACCTGAAATATCTCTGGGGTTCTCTGACACCGTGGGAGGAAGGGAGAGAGGGAAGACAGATCCCTACATCCAACTGTCCCAGAGGATGAAACTGAAGAACGGATAGACACTGTCCCCCCCACAAACCCCAGACAGTTACCTACCCGATCGATGCCAAATCCCAGGGCGGGGGAGCAAGGGCGGTTATCCCCGTCTATGCCCCATGGAAGCCACAAGAGATGATCATGATAAAGGATCAGGCCCTGACAGAAAGGAGAAACCGGCGCTTTTCGCACATTATGTGTGGAGCGCAATTCAGTTGTATAATGCTACCCCCCCAGGATCTTTTCAGACTTCGTTGCATGAAGTTGTCTGTGGACGAGGGATGGAAATGGAAGGCAGAACTGGGATACCAGACTCGTTAACAACTGAGAAGGGGGTTGCCAAACGGTGAGGAGCAGACCAACCAGATAATCCAGGGACTGGAAAAAGCACTCCAGCAACCTGTTAGCATCCCCAAGGTATTGGAATGTAAACCGAAACCCGGGAAATCAGAGTCGGATTACTGAGAGCGCTTTGTATCATGCTATGAGATTTGTGCCGGGGACCAGATCTTCAATAATGGGAATACTTCCCCATTTAATGTTCTACTGTCTCCCTTTTAAGTTAGCCACGGTGATTAAGACTGACAATATGGACTGGCCAGATAATGACCGTAATCGGATGCGACGGGCCGTAGTTTACGACTGGGATCCCAGCACAGAGTCCAGACCCACCTCAAAGGGAGTTGCAGTCAAGCATGAAATATGTCCGACGGGATGAGGGTCAGATAATGGCCGGGATCATAACCATATGCCGGAACCGGGAAACTGGGATTGGGATCAATTCCCTGATTGGCCTTATCCCCCTGCATGATGACCCATACACCCCAGGACCCGGCCGGGTGATGGCAATAAGGGGACCACCCCTGAGTGAAGAAATGGGCTACCCCAGTGAGCGCCCATGCCCGGGGGAGCTCAGCCTGGGCTGTGTTTTAACTGTGGCCGAGCGGGGCCCTGGGGAGAGCAGAGACACCCAGGGCCAAACCGGGCAGTCACTCCATTTTCCACAAATAATCCTTTTGCTAACTGACCCTCGAAAATGTTGCCTGTTGTAAGTAGCGACCTGCAAGAGGAATCCAGCATAATCCTTCAGGGAGCTGGAATTCTATTTATGATTGATACGGGGGCAATCACTTCCACCCTCGATCTGAGATAGTGTCAGAATATGGATTCTGGCTTTCCGGGGCCACCAATGCCCTCTCGGGGTTTGAATGAACATACCTACGGACGCAACCCCTATGGGTGGAGTTTCAGGGAAGGCAGTATATACCCTGGTAACTGTGGCTTCTAATATTACCCTACATCAGCCTGGAAATGTGCTCTCTTCCCACTCGGTGGTGAAGCTTTTGACCTCCCGACAGACACAGCACCTCACTCAGGCACGGCAAAATCGCTGAGGGACAGCCTTACTGAGCGACCCGCTGCTGAAGTTTTCTCCCTGCTCCACTTTAAACCCGGCCACTTTCCTAACATCGCCACCCCAGGTTACAAACGATTCTGAACACGACTGCGTGCTGGAAAATCAACTCCTCACCACAGCCTGCGAGGACCTCACGGACCAACCCTACAGGACCCCGACATAAACTTGTATGTCGATGGTAGTTCTTTCATGGGCCCTCAAGGCTACAGATGTTCCGGCTGTGCTGTGGTCACAGATGACACTGTACGCGAGCAGGCAGCCTTTCAACCAGCTGTGTCAGCACAAAAAGCTGAGTTCTTTGCCCTCACTTGTGCCTGCATCCTCACTGCCAACAAACGTGCAAACATCTACATATCAGAAACCGGGCGGTTGGGGATGGCGTATCGGGGTCCGGGCGGTTGGGGACGGCGTATTGGGGACCGGACGGTTGGGGACGGCGTATCGGGGTCCGGGCGGTTGGGGACGGTGTATCGGGGTCCGGGCGGTTGGGGACGGCGTATCGGGGTCCGGGCGGTTGGGGATGGCGTATCGGGGACCGGGCGGTTGGAGACGGCGTATCAGGGATGGGGGGGGGGGGTTGTTGAGGGCCCTGTAACCATGTTCTCTAGAGACTGGGGGCCCGGGGATAGTGAGTTGGTGTCGGGACAGGGGAAGGTGAAGTTAATGTTCACCTCTTTTAGAAATTTGGGGATAGGTTTTCCTTGGATATAGGATTTTCCTGAATGCTTACACGGGCACTAAGTGATCTGCTCTCTAAGTGGGAAATGTTTGAGTTGAAGCTGCTGAGATGGGAATGGCTGTGAGGGGCCAACGGATTCTTTGGCCAGACCTCAAGGAACAAGCTCTTCCCATGAGTCGGAGTTGGTTGTCCTTTGGTCTCTGTCCCAAGGCTCATGTCATTGTCGATTGTGCTTCTCTAGTTTCTCTGCCCAGAATCCCTGGGATGTCCACTGATCTAGAATGTTCCCCCCACCCTGGCCACTGGGTTTCCCACTCCACTGAACTGGAGGAGTATTTTGAGTTTCCAAACTCTGCCAGCTGAATGTTATTTACAAAGACCACACCTTCCCTTGCCCCACATCCTCCACAGCTTACCTCTCTTTTACACCTTATATAGCTGAAGAAACTTTTGGTATCCTCTTTAATATTATTGGCTAGCTTGCTTGCATATTCCATCTTAATGACTTTTTTTAGTTGCCTTCTGTTGGTTTTTAAAAGCTTCTCAATCCTCTAATTTCCCACTAATTTTTGCTCTATTATATGCCCTTTGTTTGGCTTTTATGTTGGCTTTGACTTCTCTTGTTAGCTATGGTTGTGTCATCCTGCCTTTAGAATACTTCTTCCTCTTTGGGATGTATTTATCCTGCGCCTTCTAAATTGCTTCCAGAAATTCCAGCCGTTGCTGCTCTGCCATCATCCCTGCCAGTGTTTTTTTCCCATCAATTCTGGCCATCTCCTCTCTCATCCCTCTGTAATTCCCTTTACTCCACTATAATACTGATACATCTGACTTTAGCTTCTCCTTCTCAAATTTCAAAGTGAATTCAGTCATATTACTCCCATTGTTGGGAGTAGGCCAGCAGTGAGAATAGAAGTGTTAGACTTTGACTCAAGAGCTTTTGACAAGAAGAAGCTGAGGCGAAAAGAAATAGGTTAGAAGATTTGGTCTTGGTTGCCCATTGTACAGTGCAGACAGTTTGGCAGATATGGCAGATATTCTCCTATAGGATGTGAGAATTCATGGAACCTGATAGTCTCCCTGATGACTACACTTGTGGGAAGTACAGCCATCTTCAGCTCATGAAAGACCACTTTAAGGAGCTGGAGTTGGGTGAACTTAGGATCATTCAGGAAGGAGAGGATTTGATAGACACGACTTTTGAGCAGGTGGTTACACCCAGAGTGCAGAATTCATGGAGTAGATGGGTGAACACTGAGAGAGGTAAAGGAAGAAGGAAGTCAGTGCAGGGTGCCCCTGTGGCCATTCCCTTCAGCAACAGGTGTACCCCTTTGGATACTGCTGAGGGGGGTGACCTATCTGGGCAAGGTACAGCAGTCAGACCAATAGCACTGTGGTCATCACTGAACTCAGAAGAGTAGGGTGAAGTCAGGCTGAGCAGTAGTCATAGGGAACTCGATAGTTAGGAAGACAGATAGGAGGTTTTACGGCAACAAAAGAGACACCAGGATAGTGTGCTGCCTCCTGGGTGCTAGGGTCCAGGATGTCTCTGAGTGGCTGCAGAATATTGTTGAAGGGAAGGGTGAACAGCCGGTGGTTGATACCAATGACCTAGGAGGAGAGGGGTAGAGGTCCTGTGCAATAAGTTTAGGGAGTTAGGAAGGAGGCTGAAGAGCTGGACCTCCAAGGTGGTAATCTCCAGATCATTCCCAGTGCCACGAGCTGGTGAAGATCACAACAAGAAGATGAATGAGTGGCTGAGGAAGTGGTGAGGGGTCAGGGTTTCCAGTTCTTGGATCATTGGAACCTTTCCTGGGGAAGCGGTGACCTGTACAAGTGGGACGGGTTGCATCTGAACTGGAGGGAAACCAATATCCTGGGAGGGAGGTTTGGTAATGCTGTTGGGGAGGGTTTAAACTAGATATGCAGGGGGGAGGGAACCGGAGTGAAGAGGCAGGGGATGGGGAGGTTGGAGCACAAGTAGAGACAGCTTGTAGGGAGTTTGTGAGGAAGGATGGGCAGATGTTAGAGCAAAGATGCACTCAGTCAGATGGTTTGAGATGTGTTTATTTTAATGCAAGGATTATCATGAGCAAGGTGGATGAACTTAGAGCATGGATCAATACATGGAACTATGATATTGTGGCCATGACGGAGACTTGGATGTCGCAGGAGCAGGAATGGCTGCTGAGTGTGCCAGGCTTTAGATTTTTCAAAAGGACAGGTATGGAGGCAAGAGGTGGGGGAGTGGCACTGCTAATCAGGGATAGTATCACGGCTGCAGAAAAGGAGGAAATCATGGAGGGATTGTCTACTGAGTCAGTGTGAGTGGAAGTCAGAAACAGAAAGGAGGCAATAGCTCTACTGGGTGTTCATAAAAGTTAATTCTGTAGAAGTTTATTTTTGTCTTTCTTTAATGTTTCATGACCGAATGTGAATGTAACAGAGTAATGAGAATGCGTTAATCTCTGTTCACATACTGTGAGCGAGGAGAACTCATTTCAGGATCTAGCCTATGTGTGTTCAGAAGTTAAGCACGTGTGCGCCAAATGTAAGTATATGTCTTAGTAATATCTGTTCTTAATGTAGATTATAGATTATTTATCTCCATCATGGCCAAACGATTAGAACAGTTTCTACCCACATTGATACATAATAATCAAATGGATTTTATGCAATAATGCCAAACACAAGGCCTTCACATTATGGATCATATACAAAAAATAAAATTGAAGCAATAGTGATAAGCGTGGACGCTGAAAAGGCATTTGATTCAGTTAATTGGAATTTTCTTTAAAGAGTTTTACATAGATTTGGTTTACATGACACAATCATTAAAATTATACAGGTACTATATGACAACCCTACTGCTAGGATTAAAATCAATGGATATTTATCAAATAGTCTTACCCTAGAAAGGGGCATGAGACAGGGTTGTGCATGGTCACCGCTACTCTTCGTGTTATATCTGGAACCATTAGCTCAATATATCAGACAAAATGAAGATATCAGGGGAATTACTATTAAAGGGCCTGAGCATAAATTGGCTTGTTATGCAGATGACATTCTGATCTATCTAGGGCAATCAACATACTCTTTGCCTAAATTGATGCAATCCTATGAACAATATGGTCAATTATCAGGATACAAGATCAACATAGATAAAGCCCAATTACTGTCATATAACTATAGCCCACCAAGAGAAATTGAAAGTAGATATCCCTGGGCATGGCAAACAGAGTCTTTCAAATATTTGGGCATCATTATGTCAAAAGGTTTGGCAAAATTATCGGAATGCAATTATCTGCCTATATATAAAAAAATTAAGGAAGATATAACAAGATGGAACCTAATTCCTTTTTTAGTCTCAGTTCAAAGATTGATTCCATTAAAATGAATATTCTGCCCAGACTATTATATCTCTTTCAGACCCTACCAATAGAGATTAACCAAAATCAATTCAATGAATGGAACAAAATGTTATCAAGATATATATGGCAAGGTAAAAGGCCCTAGAGTTCATCTCAAAACTTTGCAATTAGCCAAGGAAAAGGGGGGATGGGGCCTACCTTCTCTTAAAGATTACTATTTTGCAGCACAGTTGAGAGCTGTGATATGTTGGTGCAACCCATCATATGACACTCAATGGAAGAACATTGAAGAGCAGGTACTTCCCATCCCCATACAGGTAATTTTGGCTGATAACAACCTACAAAGTTACATAAATACTACTGATAACCCATGGGTGAAATGGACTCTTAATATATGGAAAACTATTATAAAAGAATATAAACTAGAGGGAGATGTTGCAATTCTTAAATGGTGTGCATATGACTCAGATTTTATGCCGAATAAACTGGATGCTAGATTTAAGGACTGGACAGCTAAAGGAATAATAGTGGGCAAGTTGTTGGAGAGGCAGGATTTATGAGAATTTGGAGACATAATCTGATTAATGATAGTCAACATGGCTGTGTCAAGCAGCAGGCCAGGCAGCATCTATAGGGAGAAGCGCTGTCGATATTTCGGGCCGAGACCCTGGCCTGCTGCGTTCCACCAGCATTTTGTGTGTGTTGCTTGAATTTCCAGCATCTGCAGATTTCCCCGTGTTCGGCTGTGTCAAGGACAGGTTGGGCCTTATGAACCTGATTGAATTATTTGAGGATGAAACAAAAAACATTGATGAAGGTAGAGCAGTGATTGTAGTGTATATGGATTTCAGTAAGGCATTTGATAAGGTTCCCCATGCAAGGATCATTCAGAAAGTAATGAGGCATGGGATCCAAGGAGACCTTGCTTTATGGATCCAGAATTGGCTTGACCACAGAAGGCAAAGGGTGGTTGTGGATGGATCATATTCTACATGGAGGTCGATGACCAGTGGTGTTCAGAGATCCCTCCTCTTTGTGATTTTTATAAATGACTTGGATGAGGAATTAGAAGGGTGAGTTAGTGAGTTTGCTGATGATGCAAAAGTTGGGGTGTTGTGGATAGTCTGGAGGGTTGTTATCAGAGGTTATAGTAGATCATCAATAGGATACAGAACTAGGCTGAGAAGTGGCAGATGAAGTTCAACCCAGATAAGTGGGAAGTGATTCATTTTGGTAGGTCAAATTTAAAGACAGAATATAACACTAATGATAAGACCCTTGGCAGTGTGGAGAATCAGCGAGATTTTGGGGTCCATGTCACTAGGACACACAAAGCTGCTGTGCAGGTTGGCAGTGTTGTTAAGAAGGCGAATGGTGTGTTGGCATTCGTCACCCATGGGACTGAGTTGAAGAACTGTGAGGTAATGTAACAGCTATACAAGGCCTTGGTTGGACCCCTCTTGCAGTTCTGTGTTCAGTTATGGTCATCTCACTACCAGAAGGATACTATAGAGGGTGCAGAGAAGATTTACTAGTATGTTCCCTGGATTGGAGAGCATGCTTTATGATAATAGGTTGAGTAAACTAGGCCCTTTTTCTTTGGAGTGATGGAGAATGAGAGGTGACCTGATAGAGGTGTATAAGATGATGAGAGGCATTGATCGTGTGGGTAGCCAGAGGCTTGTTCCCAGGGCTGAAATGGCTAACACAAGGGGGTATGGATTTAAGGTGCTTGGAAGTAGGTACCGATGGGATGTCAGGGGTAAGTTTTTCGCACAGAGAGTGCTGATTGCATGGAATGGGCTGCAGGCAGCGGTGGTGGAGGCGGATACAATAGAGTCTTTTAAAAGACTCTTAGATAGGTACATGGAGCTTAGAAAAATAGAGGGCAATGTGGTAGGGAAACTCTAGAGTTGGTTACATCATTGGCCGAAGGGCCGGTCATGTGCTGTAGATTTGCTATGTTCTATCTCTTGCTCCAGTTCACTGCACAACACCCAGTCCAGAATAACTGATCCTCTAGTGGGCTCAACCATGAGCTGCTCTAAAGAGCCATCTTGTAGGCACTCTAGAAATTTCCCCTCCTGGAATCCTGCACCAGCCTGATATTCCCAGTCTACTTGCATATTGAAATCCCCTATGACTATTGTAACATTCCCCTTTTAGCCTACAGTTTCTATCTCCCATTGTAATTTGTAGGCCACATCCTTACTACAGTTTGGTGGCACATATACAACTCCAGTCAGGGTCTTTTTACCCTAGCAGTTCCTCAGCACAATGATTCAACACCCTCTGACCCTGTGTCACCTCTTTCTAATGACTTGGTTTCTTGTTTTACCAACAGAACAATGCTGCCCCTCTGCTTTCACTCCTGTCCTTTCGATACAATGTGTATCTTTGGACATTAAGCTTCTAGCTATAATTTTCTTTCAGCCGTGATTCAGTGATGCCTGAAGCATCATACATACCAATCTATAACTGTGCTACAAGTTCATCTACCTTATTCATATACTGTGCGCATTGAGATACAACACCTTCAGTCCTGTATTCACCCTTTTCCATTTTGTCCACCTTTTGCACTGCAACTCACCCTGTTGACTGCAATAGCCTCTCCTCACTACTCATGGCCTCTGTTTGTAAAACAGCTACCTCATCTTCCACCTTTCCTACGATACTTTTACAATAAGTTGTCTTGTAGTTGAATTACTGAAACGACTAACCTAATAGGCCGATAAGGAAATTTGCACAACCATGCTATTCCTGTGTTGATCAATTTACTCGTGAAAATCTGAAGCTTCCACATGTAAAAGCATGTCAGATTACCAATCTTCTAGATTTGCAAACAAGCGTAAATAAATTTACATGGGTATTATCAAATATTATTCACCTTTCCTCACCAAACCCGGAAAAAACACTCGAACGCCGTTCTCTCAGGAACGCAGCAACTCTTCGTTCTGTTCCACAGGCAGCTATTTCAGCATTATCAAGGTGAATACATGAGTGCACTTTAACAATAAAAAATTATATTCATCGGTCATCTGGCAGCTCAGGACACCAGTCGCACAATTTTATACGCCCCCTCAATAATAACAGGGATATCGAAGAGCAGATAGGGGGGCAGATTCTGGAACGGTTCAATAATAGGGTGCTGTGATGGATGATTTTAACTTGGTGTCTCCTTACAGCAAGGGGTTCAGATAGGGTGGAGTTTGTTAGGTGTGCTCAGGAAGGTTTCCTGATGCAATGTGTAGATAAGCCAACTAGAGGAGAGGTTGTACTTCAGAATCAGAATCAGAATCAGAATCCTCTATTATCTCCAGGTATGAGGACACATACAGGGAATTTGATGCCAGTTTCCCTGAGCTCTCTCTGTGCAGAATTAAAAGCAAACAAAAACAATAGTGGAAATAATCAGAAACTATATACAATGAGGTCCACCTCATTGAATGTACAGGCGGACTTGATTTATAATAGACTGAAATTCAAGTGTTCATAAGACTGATGGCATCCAGAAAGGAACTGTTCTTGTACCTATTTGTCCTGGCCTACAGTGATCTAAAGCGCCTACCAGAAGGAAGGAGTTGGAACAGGTGATGTCCAGGGTGTGATGGGTCTACAATAATGCTGCTTGCTCTCTTCCTGACTCTAGATGCATATAAGTCCTGGATCGAGGGCAGCTTCACACCAATAATCCTTTCCGCAGCCCTGATGGTTCTTTAGAGTCTGTTCTTGTCTTGTTTGGTAGCTGATCCAAACCAGAGTGATGGATGAACAGAGAACTGTTTTACCTGTTACAGAACTGTTAGAGAACTGTTACAGGAATAGTAATCCAGATGACTGGATTATTCATCTGGTATTGGGAAATGACCTGGTCAGGTGTCAGATCTCTCAGTGGGAGAGCATTCTGGAGATAGAATTGTGATCACTATCTACTTTACCATAGCGCTGGAGAGTGATAGGAGCAGAAAATTTGGAAAAGACATTTAATTAGGGTAGGGGGGAATATGATGCTATTAGGCAGGAACTTGGAAACATAAATTGGGAGCAGATGTTCTCAGGGAAATGCACAATAGAAATATGGCAAACGTTCCATTGAGGCAGGGAAAGGGTGGTAGGGTAAAAGAACCATGGTGTACAAAGGATGTAGAAAATCTAATTAAGAAAAGAAAAGCTTATGAAAGGTTCAAGAAACTAGGTACTGTTAAAGTTCTATAAAATTACAAGGGTGCCAGGCAGGAGCTTAGAATGAAATTAGGAGAGCTAGAAGGGGCCATGAAAAGGCCTTGGTGTGCAGGATTGAGGAAAACCCCAAGGCATTTTTTCACGTATGTGAAGAGCAAGAGGATGAGCAGCGTGAGAATAGGACCAATCAAGTGTGGTAGTGGAAACGTGTACATGGAGCCGAAGGAGGTAGCGGAGGTATTTAATGAATACTTAGCTTCAGTATTCAAAGTCAAAAGGACCTTGGCAATTGTGGGGGTGACTTAAAGTGGACTGAAACGTTTGAATTATAGACATTAAGAAAGAGAATGTGCTGGAGCTTTTGAAAGGTATTAAGTTAGATAAGTCACCGGGACTGGATGAGAATACCTCAGGCTACTGTAGAAAGTGAGGGAGGTGATTCTGATCTTCTGGCAATGATCTTTGCATCATCAGTAGGGATGGTAGAGGTATCAGAGGATTGGAAGGTTGCAAAAACTGTTCCCTTGTTCAAGAAAGAGTAGAGATACCCCAGTTGAGTCTTACTTCAGTGGTGGGCAAGTGTTGGAGTACCATTTTCAACCTTTTGATTCCTAACTTTGTCTGAGGTCTTATCAACATCTGTTTCTACAACCTCTCCACTAACTGTTCTGGCACTCTGGTTCCCATCCCCCTGCAACTCTAGTTTAAACCCCACCATGCAGCATTAACAAACCTTCCCACTAGGATATTAGTCCCCCTCCAGTTCAGGTGTAAACCGTCCCTTCTGTACAGGTCCCACCTTCCCTGGAGAGAGCCCAACGTCTAATGCCCTCCCTCCTACAACAACTCTTTGGTCACATATTGAACTGTATAATCTTCCTAGTTCTGGCCTCACTAGCACGTGGCATGGGTAACAGTTCTGAGATCACAACCCTGGAGGTCCTGCCCTATAACTTTGCACCTAACTCCCTGAACTCCCTATGCAGAACATTGCTAGTCATCCTACCCACGTCATTAGTACCTATATGGACCACGACCTCTGGCTGTTCACCCTACTCACTTAAAAATTCTGAGGACTCGATCTGAGATATCCTGGACCCTGACACCCAGGAGGCAACATACCATCCAGAAATCTTGTTCTCCCCACAGAACCTCCTGTCCATTCCCCTAATTAACAAATCCCCTACCATCACAGTGTATCCCTTCTCCCCCCTTCCCTCTGAGTCACAGAGACAGACTCAGTACCAGAGACCTGACCACTGTGACTTTCCTCTGTTAGGTCATCTCCCTTATAGTATCCAGAGTGACGTACCTGTTACAGAGGAGAATGGCCACTGGAGTACTCTGCCCTGACTCGTTAACCCCTCTCCCCTTCCTGGCTGTCACCCAGTCTCCTGTGTCCTGCACCTTGAGTGTAACTACCTCTCTCTACATTCTATCTATTACCCCTTTAGCCTCCTGAATGATCTGGAGTTCATCCAGTTCCAGCTCCAACTCCTTAACACCGATTGTTAGGAGCTACAGCTGGATGCACTTCTCACAGTTGTAGTTGTCAGGGACACTGGAGGTCTCCCTGCCCTCCCAATCCCACAAGAGGAGCATTCCACTAACCTGCCTAGCATCTCTACTATTCCAGCAGAGCAGATATAAAGAAGGGAAGAAAAAAACTTAACCTAAAACTTTTCTTTCCTTGTGCTTTCTCTGACTGAAGCCTCTCTTCATTGAAGCCTCAAAGCACTAAAGCCTCAAGATCAGCACTCTGACTCAGTCCACTCAGATGACTGCCCCTGTGCTTGCCCCTTCCTTCCTTTAATTTGCTCTTGCTAATCAATTGCAAGTGCTGATTGACCACTGGTCAAAGCTCTTTATCACTGTACTGACATAATGCTGCCTTTTGTACTCAAAATCTGACTGAAGTCCCCTCCCCTCAAAACTTCCAAAGTCAAGATTGGCTGCTGGTCAAAGCTCTTTTTAAGTGGTGTGAAAAGAGAGTAAAAAACTGTGAGGTAAGGTCTATGGGTTCATTGTCCATTCAAAAATCTAGTGGTCGAGGTGAAGAATTTGTTCTTGAAACGTTGAGTATGTGTCTTCAGCCTCCTGTACCACCTCCTTGATGGTAGCAATGAGAAGAGGGCACATGCTGGGTGATAGGGGTCCTTCCTGATGGATCACCATCATCCAGGACATAAACCCACAGCTTCATGTTTGACAAGTTTAGTGAGTGTTTTGAGGATGTTGAAAACAGAGAAAGTAGTGAATGCATCTGGAGTTCCACAGGAACATGAAAACAACTTTATTAAATTATACCAACTCTATGATGCAGACAACAGTTTTAGTTGAAAGACTGCCATTCATATGGAAGAGAAACTGAGCATTGTGAATATAGGGAATTACCTGGACTGGGGTGTTTACTGCCATTACACTAGGAGTTCCCAGCCTTTTTTATGCCCTGGACCTGGACCATTAACTGAGGAGTCCACGGTCCCCAGGTTGGGAATCCCTGAATTAGACCACATGAAACAAGAATGCAGGTCTCCAAGTCTGCACTGACGAAGGATGGTGAGGGATTGCTGGCAGGCTGCAGGGAAATGGGAAAAAGAAGAGAGTGACCGCAATGTTAAGGAGAAGGCTGACGTACAATGACGAAAAAGAATGCGTTCAGAAGTTCCAGCAATATTGAAACTGCAAATGGCAGATGAAAAGTTGGAGGAATTGGGTAGAGTCAGAGAGAATGTGAGAATTGGCAAAAGGCACAAAGTAAAACAGTCTGCTGATCAGAGAAGTCAGCATTTTCGATAATGAATCAGAATTGCAAAATGATAAGATAGAGAGCTTACGAAGGCACTGGAGGAGTTGCAGGAGTTTGTTGGCGGACAGCTCAAGGACAACATGAAGTGAACTGGCCGAATGAAGCAGCAAACCCTGGTGTACCTGATTGCTGGTGCAAAGTGTTACCATGGCATTCTCAATAGAAATTGTATTATCGCCCATTATCAGGGCATGCGTCTAGTTGAAGGCTGGCCTGAAACTAATCTTTGTGCGCTTAAAACCATCTTTTATTTTCTGTACAACCAAAGTTGTTCCACCAAGATTCAGTTGGATATAAAGGTCCCCCAGTAGCATTGAATCTGACCATCCTTGCCAATGGGATCAAAGGAAAGATTGTGCTACCTACTGGGGCAGGTGTTCACAAATAAAAATGGCAGAGGCATTTTATGCTTAAGAATAACTATAGGAATTTATTAACTGTACTCCAAAATCTGAACACAAAGTGTGGTAAAAACATTATGCATAATTACATCATTGAATCTTAAAGTGAACCCCAGCTCAATGTCAGTGGCTGTGAATTATCTACCAAGTACCTTACTCCACACTGACACCTGATGCTTCAATTGGGACACCCTCACTCCAGAACTATCCTGTGCATCAGCTACAATGGACTTGTGGGGGGGGGGGGGGCATTGTATTGCTGGGGTTATCAAGTGAACATATTGCCCTTGGGTTTCTTTCAGCTTGGAGCTGTGGTATCTGCAACAGCTTGGATATTTGCTAACGTCTGATCTTTGGAAGTTTATTGGTATTCTTCATAGGAAGAAGGCTGACAACATTTAGGAGGAAAGATAGGAGAAGGTGGGACAGTAGGAAAGGAAGGACAGAAGAAGGTGGGAGGAAGGGCAGGAGGGACAGTAGGAAAGGAAGGACAGAAGGAAGGTGGGAGGAAGGGCAGGAGGGACAGTAGGAAAGGAAGGACAGAAGGAAGGTGGGAGGAAGGGCAGGAGGGACAGTAGGAAAGGAAGGACAGAAGGAAGGTGGGAGGAAGGGCAGGAGGGACAGTAGGAAAGGAAGGACAGGAGAAGGTGGGAGGAAGGGCAGGAGGGACAGTGTGAAAGGAAGGACAGAAGGAAGGTGGGAGGAAGGGCAGGAGGGACAGTAGGAAAGGAAGGACAGGAGAAGGTGGGAGGAAGGGCAGGAGGGACAGTGTGAAAGGAAGGACAGAAGGAAGGTGGGAGGAAGGGCAGGAGGGACAGTAGGAAAGGAAGGACAGAAGGAAGGTGGGAGGAAGGGCAGGAGGGACAGTAGGAAAGGAAGGACAGGAGGAGGTGGGAGGAGAGGTGAAAGGAAGGACAGGAGGAGGTGGGAGGAGAGGTGGAAGGAAGGACAGGAGGAGGTGGGATAGTAGGAAAGATTGAAGGACAGAAGGTAGGGCTAGGAGAGGTGGAAGGAAGAGGGCATGTGAAGGAGTCACTGAGGGGGCAAGAGGAAGAAAAGAAAATCAAGCAACAGTGTGTCATCTTCTCTCCTTGTTCTCCAGTGTCTGGACAGCTTGAAGAATTTAATTGCCTGAAAGGAGCAGGGTTGGGTTGTTAAGAACTGTAACACCATCTCATAAAGCAGAAGAGGGGCTCTGAGATAGCGAGAACTTCATGAATGAGACACAGTCCATGACTGGACACAAACACAGTAATGTTGACAAGTGTTTGAGTTCATACTTCCACTGTCTTCTCTGCCAGTGGCCACTGCTACTGCCAGCTGTCCTGGAACTAACCAGAAGGCTGGTGATCTCTTAGCTTACATAGAACATCAAACATAGACCAGTACAGTGCTAGAAAAGGTCCTTGGCCCAAGTGCTGTACAAAACTAACTAAATTAGCAATGAAATGCCCAAATAAATTAATCCCCTCTGTCTACAAAATGCCCATTTCTTCCAATTCCTGCACACTCATGAGAGCCTCGTGAACATCTCTATTTGCCTTCTCTATCTTCCTGACAACGCATTCCACGTACTGGTAAAAATCTTGTCATGCATATCTCCTCTCACTTTAAATGCATCCTCACTGGTATTGGAAATTTCTGTGTTGGGAAAACAATACTGGCTCTCTTCGTCTTATATACCTCTATAAAGTCTTTCCTCAAGCTCCACCACCCAGAGGGGAAATCTAAGTTTGCCCAAACTCTTTTTTTTATACACATGCCCTCTGATCCAGGCAGACTCTGATAGAGCTTTGACCAGTGACCAACCTGAAGGGAAATGATTCCTTCAATGATTCGGGCCCTTCTCACAGCCCGAGAAGGAAAAGGGAGCAGCAGTTGTGGCAGCGTAATAGAGCTTTGACCAGCGACTAATCTGCACATCAGAAGTTTGAAGGGAAGTGATTTCACTCAGGTCCATTGCCTGATTAGAAAAAGAGGGAAGTGGGTCACAGCAACTTAATAGAGCTTTGACAAGTGACCAATCTGGACTTTGGAAGTTTGAAAGGAGGTGATTTCACTCAGATTCACTACCCAAGTAGAAAAAGGGAGCAGCAGGTTGTGGCAGCGTAATAGAGCTTTGCCCACTGACCACTCCACATTTGGGATTGATTAGCAAGAGCAAATTAAAAGGAGGCAGGTGTAAGCATGGCAGCCATCGTCAGTGCGGCTGTCATCGGTGTGGACAGGGTCAGAGAGGTGATCTTGAGGCTTTAGCTCTTCGAGGCTTCACTTACAGAAAGAAAAGAAAAGCTCCAGGTTAAGTTTTTTTTTCCTTCCCTTCTTTATATCTGATCATCTAAGACAGTAAAGATGCCAGGCAGGTTACTGAAATGCTCCTCTTGCGGGATGTGGAAAGACAGGAAGACCTCTAGTGTCCTTGACGACTTCAACTGTGAGTTGCAGCTTCTAACAAGCCGCATTGAGGAATTGGAGCTGGAACCGGATGAACTCTGGATCATTCAGGAGGCTGAAGGGGTGATCGGTAGGACATATCGAGAAGTAGTAACGCCCAAGGTGCAGAACACAGGGGACTGGGTGACGGTCAGGAAGGGGAAAGGGATTAAGATGCCAATGCAGAATACCCCTGTGGACAACCTCTCAGCAACAGGTTATCACTTTGGATACTGTGGTGGGGGGGGGGGGGTGTTTTAACAGAAGAAAGTTACAGTGAGTGGGTCTCTGACACTGAGTCTGGCTCTGTGACTCAGAAGGGAAGTGGAGGGAGAAGAGGCATGCTGTGGTGATAGGGGATTCACTAGTTAGGGGAATGGATGGTTGGTTTTGTGGGTGAGAACAAGATGGTACATTGCCTCCCAGATGCCAGGGCCAGGGTCATCTCGGTTCAAGTCCTCAGCATTCTTAAGTGGGAGGGTGAACAGCCAGAGGTCGTGATCCATGTAGGTACCAATGACGTGGGTAGGATGAATGACAAGGGTCTGCATAGGGAGTTCAGGGAGTTAGCTGCAGGGCATCCAGGGTTGTGACATCAGGATAGCTATCCGTGCCACGTGCCAGTGAGGCTAAAAATTAGGAAGATTATACAGTTTAATACATGGCTAAGGAGTTAGTGTAGGAGGGAAAGCATAAGATTTTTGGATTATTGGGCTTTCTCCAGGGAAGGTGGGACCTGTACAGAAGGGACGGTTTACACCTGAACTGGAGGGGGACTAATATCCTAGTGGGAAGGTTTGTTATTGCTGCACGGTGGGGCTTAAACTAGAGTTGCAGGGGGATGGGAACCAGAGTGCCAGGACAGATAGTGGAGAGGTTGTAGAAACAGATGTTGGTAAGACCTCAGACAAAAGTCAGGAATCAAAAGGTTGAGCATGGTGTGACTGGTGCCCTGAGCTGCGTACATTTCAATGCAGGAAGTATTGTAGGAAAGGCAGATGAGCTCGGGATGGATCAACACCTGGAATTGTGATACTGTGGTCATTAGTAGGACTTGGTTGCAGGACGGGCAGGACTAGCAGCTCAGTATTTCAGGGTTCCATTGTTTTAGACATGACAGAACAGAAGGAATCAAATGAGAAGGGGTGGCGTTACTAGTCAGGGGAAATGTCATGGTAGTGTTCCATCAGGACAGACTGGAGCACTCGTATAGTGCGGCATTATGGTTGGAACTGAGGAATAAGAAAGGTATGACCACATTAATGGGGCTATATTACAGACCACCCAACAGCCTGTGGGATTTAGAGGAACAAATTTGTAGAGAGATTACAGTCTGCTGCAAGAAACATAAGGTTGTTATAGTAACACACACAAAATGCAGGCTAGGCAGCATCTATGGATAAAAGTACAGTCGACATTTCGGGCCAAGGCCTGCTGAGTTCCTCCAGCATTTTGTATGTGTTGCTTGGATTTCCAGCGTCTGCCTATTTTCTCTTGTTTGAGCTTGTAGTAGTAGGTGATTTTAACTTTCAATCTATGTGTGGAGTCAAAACAGATGGAGGAGATCGTAAAAGCATTCTTTGCTTCTGTATTTTCTCAGGAGACAGATACAGAGTCTATAGAAGTGAGGCAAAGCAGCATCACCTTCATGGACCCTGTACAGATTACTGAGGAGGAGGTGTTTGCTGTCCTGATGCAAATTAAGATGGATAAATCCTCAAGGTCTGACAAGGTGTCCCCTCAGACACCAACAGGAGGCAAGTGCAGAAATTGCCAGGGCCCCAGCAGAGATACTTAAAATATCCCAAGTGACAGGAGAGGTACCAGAGGATTTAAAGATAGCCAATGTTGTTCCACTGTTTAAAAAAAGACTCTAAACAAAACCAGGAAATTAAAGGCCAGCTAGTGTGAGATCAGTTGTGGGAAGTTATTGGAAGGTGTTCTAAGGGACCGGATATATAAGTATTTGGATAGACATGGACTGATTAGAGATAGTCAACATGGTAAATCATGTCTAACCAATCTTATAGAGAGTTTTGAGGAAGTTACCAGGAAAGTGGATGAAGGCAAGGCAAGTGGACGTTGTCGACATGGACAAGGCCTTTGACAAGGTCCCGCATGGGAGGCTGGTCAAGAAGATTCAGTCAGAATCACCAGCATGTCATGAAATTGGTTAACTCAGCAGCAGCAGTACCATGTAATTCATGGTAATATAAATATATATTATATATATATGTATATTAAACAGTTAAATTTAAAAAAGTGCCAAAACAGAAATAATACAAAAAAAATGAGGTAGTGTTCCTGGGTTTAATGTACATTTGGGAACCAGATGGCAGAGGGGAAGAAGTTGTTAATGATTTGCTGACTGTGTGCCTTTAGGGTTCTGTACCTTCTTCCTGACAGAAACAGTGAGAAGAGGGCATGTCCTGAGTGATGGGGGTCCTTAATGACCCCTGACTTTCTCAGGCACCGCTCCTTGAAGATGTCTTGGATACTACGGAGACTAGTGCCAAAGATGAAGCTGACTAATTTTACAACTTTCTGCAGTGTCTTTTGATCCTGTGCAGTAGCCCCCCCTCCCATCCCATACCAGACGGTGACACAGCCTGTCAGAAAGCTCTCCACAGTACGTCTGTAGAGGCTTTTGAGTGTTTTAGGTGACAAACCAAATCTTCTCAAACTCCTAATGAAGTATAGTTACTGTCTTTCCTTCTTTATAGCTGCATCTATATGTTGGGACCAGGTTAGATCCTCAGAGATCTTGACACTCAGGATCTTGAAATTGCTCACTCTCTCCCCTTCTGATCTCTCTATGAGGATTGGTTCTTGTTCCCTCGTCTTACCCTTCCTGAAGTCCACAATCAGTTCTTTGGTCTTACTGACATTGAGTGCAAGGTTGTTGCTGCGACAGCACTCAACTAGTTGGTATATCTCGCTCCTGTACGCCCTCTTATCTCCATCTGAGATTCCATCAGCAATGGTTGTATTGTCAGCAAATTTATGGATGCTGTTTGAGCTATGCCTAGTCACACAGTGATGGGTATAGAGAGAGCAGAGCAGTGGGCTAAGCACACACCCCTGAGGTGCGCCAGTATTGATCGTCAGCGAGGAAGAGATACTATTACCAGTCGGTTGCTCTGCATTCAGGATGAGGTGATGAAGTGGAGTAGACATTGGTTTTGTGGGCAAAGCCAGGGCGTGGTACAGTAGTAGATGATTGCCTCTCTGAGTGGAGGCCTGTACCTAGTGGAGTGCCACAAGAATCAGTGCTGGGTCCTATGTTGTTTGTCATCTACATCAATGATCTGGTTGATAAAGTGGTTAACTGGATCAGCAAATCTGTGGATGATATCAAGACTGGGGCTGTAGTAGACCATGAGGAAGGCTATCATGGCTTGCAGTGGGATCTGCATCAGCTGGAAAATTGGACTGAAAAACGGCAATACAGACAAGTGCAAGGTTTTGCACTTCAGTAGGACCAACCGGGGTACACCTTACACAGTAAGTGGTAGGGCATTGAGGAGTGTAGTAGAACAAAGGGATCTGGGAATACAGGTCCACAATTCATTGAAAGTAGCGTCACAGGTAGATAGAGTTGTAAAAGAAAGCTTTTGGTACATTGGCCTTCATAAGTCAATGTATTGAGTACAGAAGATGGGATGTTATGCTGAAGTTGTATAAGGTGTTGGTGAGGCCTAATTTGGAGTACAGTTTGGTCGCCTACCTGCAGGAAACAAGGTTGAAAGAGTGCAGAGAAAATTTACAAGGGTTTTGCCAGGTCTGGAGAAGAGGTATAATAAAAGTATGAGGGATATAGTTAGGGTAAATGCAAGTTGGCTTTTTTTCCACTGAGGTTAGCTGGGACTACAGCCAGAGGTTATAGCTTAAGGGTGAAAGGTGAGAAGTTTAAGAGGAACATGAGTGAAATTTCTTCACTCAGAGGGCTGTGAGAATGTGAAATGAGCTGCCAGCACAAGTGGTCCATGAGAGCTTGATTTCAATGTTTAGCAGAAGTTTGGATAGCTACATGGATCATAGGGATATGGAGGGCTATGGTCCCAGTGTAAGTTGATAGGAGTAGGCAATCTAAATGGTTCAACATGGACTCGATGGGCCAAAAGGCCTGTTTTTATGCCCTACTTTTCTATGACTCAATGAAACCTCTTTGGCATCTGCTCCTAGCCTGAACATCCTTCCGATAATGGGGTCAACCGAACTAAATATAATTTTCCAGATGCAGATTAACTAGGGGCTTATAAAGCTGCAGGATAACTTCCTGACTCTTGAACTGAGTTCCTCAATCAATAAGGGCAATCATATGTAATCATAGACACCCTCTCAACCTGTGTGGTCACTTTCAGGAGCAATGGACTTGGATCCCAAGATCACTCTGCACATCAACACTGCAAAGGATCTTGCATTAACATTGTGCTCTCTGTACCATGGCTGCCATTAACGTTGTTCTCTCTCTATCATGGCTGCCATTAACGTTGTGCTCTCTCTATCATGGCTGCCAATGATGTTGTGCTCTCTCTATCATGGCAGCCATTATCCTTGTGCCCTCTCTATTATGGCTGCCATTAACATTGTGCTCTCTGTATCATGGCTGCCATTAACCATGTGCTCTCTATCATGGCTGCCATTAACATTGTGCTCTCTGTATCATGGCTGCCATTAACCATGTGCTCTCTATCATGGCTGCCATTAACATTGTGCTCTTTGTATCATGGCTGCCATTAACCATGTGCTCTCTATCATGGCTGCCATTAACATTGTGCTCTTTGTATCATGGCTGCCATTAACCATGTGCTCTCTATCATGGCTGCCATTAATGTTCTTCTCTCTCTATCATGGCTGCCATTAACCTTGTACCCTCTCTATCATGGCTGCCATTAACATTGTGCTCTCTGTATCATGGCTGCCATTAACCATGTGCTCTCTATCATGGCTGCCATTAACATTGTGCTCTTTGTATCATGGCTGCCATTAACCATGTGCTCTCTATCATGGCTGCCATTAATGTTCTTCTCTCTCTATCATGGCTGCCATTAACCATGTGCTCTCTATCATGGCTGCCATTAACATTGTGCTCTCTGTATCATGGCTGCCATTAACCATGTGCTCTCTATCATGGCTGCCATTAACATTGTGCTCTTTGTATCATGGCTGCCATTAACCATGTGCTCTCTATCATGGCTGCCATTAATGTTCTTCTCTCTCTATCATGGCTGCCATTAACCTTGTACCCTCTCTATCATGGCTGCCATTATCCTTGTGCTCTCTCTATCATGGCTGCCTGTCATTTGTCTGACTTGGTTAAATAGCTGGGAGAGAAGTTCAGCGATTGGGCTGTGGGTAAGATTCCTACCGCAATGTGTAATAGTGGATGCAGAGTATCAGCGTGGGGTGTGTGTTCTGAGCATGCAGTGCCAGGCAGAGGCCCGAGACAGGGGTAAGCGATGGAACAAGGATGCCCCTTCTGTAATGAAGAACACACTCTCCTTCTGAAGCTGCTGCTCGATCCCAGAAAGGATTTCAGTTAGATCCTGCTAGATCCCACAGATATCTTACAAACGTGGGAGGATAATCAAGACAAGTCCTTGCTTCTATGTAATCTCGACGCACCTTCTGAGGATTACTGATGAGCACAAAACTCCGGGAGAGGGGAGGCACGGGTGTCAAGGTTTTCTTAGGAACACGGTGAGTCACCTATTCTGCAGCAGCAATTAGAGAAAAAAATAGGCATACAGTGGCAGTGTGCAATGCAGGGAGAGACAGGAGAATAAACACACAGGAGATGTCAGTACAGCATCACAGTTTTGACAAGTATCAGGACAAGATGATGGTTTGAGCACAAACAGACTATCTAGGCAGCCTAGGGGTGCACAAGCCCGTTTCTGAGTCATTTCTGGCATAGATGGAAATGATCTTTCTGGCTAATAATATGCTTGAGGCAGCGGATCACACTGAGAATCTGTAAGCAAGGCATGGTGCACTGCTATGGGAGAAGAAAGGAAGGCCTCACATCTGTGAGACCAGTCAACAGGTTTGTTAATCTGAGAGCCCCATCGAAAGCTGAAGATGCTCCTTTCTTAGAATTAGGACCAAAAGTGGAAGATGATTTCATTCTGCAGACATCTGGCATATATGTATACTAGAGGATGGGGAAAAACGTGTTGAAAAAGCTGTTCAGGCATTGAATCCTTGATGAATTTTAAACATTGAACCACCATTTTTGCCATAGATTTTGTTGGTGATTTCAATTACAAATACAGACGTTTGTAGATAAGTTGCAAATTGTTAGACATGAGGAATCCTACATTTGATGGAAGTGCCAACATGACAGGGGCTCCATTCGGGAGCACGAGACCTCCACACCAGGAACAGGGCCAGCACCATAGTTCTTAGCACAGATATACAGTAATAGCAGCTGTTCACCACGTGTGTGTTCTTTCAGGGAGGGAGCATTTTATATACAGAGGAAAGGGCAACATGAACATACAGATTGAGACCAACTCACCTGATGACACATTGCTTCAAGGACCTGAATCCTGCCCTGACTTTGGTACTGGGGTCCAGATTCATTCCACCTCCCAAAGAAGTACCGGTAGGTTAATTGGTTGTAGGTGGATGCCAGAAAAAACGTAAGGGTATTTGATGGGTTTGAAAGAGAGAAGAAGTAGCAAGGTAAATAAGGAGAGAGGAAGCAGGACTGATGAATTCCCTATCCGTTAGCTTAAATGCCTTACTCTGTACCAATAAAACAGCGACACAGAGGAAACATTCTCCAGGAAGAAACTACAGAATGGGACTCTACATAACATCAGCAATGGTGCTGAATTTGGTTTGTGAGGCGTTCGTGCTACTCGTGAAAATGAAACGCATTAGAACACAGATACTGGAAATCTAAAGTAAAACGAAATGTTGCAAACACCCAGCAAGTCAAACACCATCTGTGAAGAGAGAAACGGTATTAATATTTCAGGTCAATGCCCCTTTGCTAGAAAGCTTCCCTCTTCAAACTGAAGCATTAACTCTGTTTCTCTCTCCACAGATGCTGTCTGACCAACTGGGTGTTTCTACCATATTTCGATTCTATTTCAGCTTTCCAGCAACTGCAGGTGTCTTTGGTGGACCTGTTCTGTACTCTTGTCATAATATGCACATTGATACTGGGCTGTCCAGATCCATCTCAGCTTTGCCCAATATATCATACTTATTGCAATAGACTTGATATCAACGTGTTCAGAACTAATGACAGCATTGTATCATAGCACACTGTTGTCCATACGTCTTGTGGTGACTAAATCATCTCAAAGTTCAACGTTTCAAAGTACATTTATTACCAATGAATGTATAAATTATACAAGCTTGAGATTTGTTTGCTTACTGGCAGCTACAAAGCAAGAACCCCAAAAGAACCCAATTAAAGAAAAATAAAGACCAACACCTGATGCACAGAGAAAGAAAAAAAACACTAATCATGCAAACAATAGAAGTAAGTAACGACTTTCTGAACCAAAATGAGTCTTTAGATCCAAACCCCGAGCAGCCCGGAGTAGGCCCAAAGCCTCAGTATCAATTCATCATGGCAACAGGTACAAAGCACAGCAGCCATGGAGAGAGGAGTGAATATGGTAAGAGAGTGAGAGAAATCATTTCCACCCCCAATCCCGACACACTGTCTGTCCAATCTATCTAGGCTGACGTTTAAATTGTCCAAACAGCTTATTGTACCTCACACTAGGACCCAGGCAATGCTGCAGTGAAACACTCCAAGCCTCGACCACACTGCCCAGTGGGCTCAGATTCTGCCACCCGGCCCGAAGCCACTCTTGATTTTTCCGAATTGGCTCCATGCCCAGAGTAATCCAGTTTCATATCTGGGCCAGTTGTATGGGCATCAGAACTCCTCTGCCTCGACCTCTCCCCTCCGCACCCAAAACAACCCAGCCTCAACCTGGGCCGGTTGTACGGGTATTGAAACTCCTCCACCTCCACCTCTCCCCTCCGCACCCAAAACAACCCAGCCTCAACCTGGGCCGGTTGTACGGGTATTGAAACTCCTCCACCTTGACCTCTCCCCTTGACACCCAAAACAACCCAGCCTCAACCTGGGCCGGTTGTACGGGTATTGAAACTCCTCCGCCTCGACCTCTCCCCTTGACACCCAAAACAACCCAGCCTCAACCTGGGCCGGTTGTACGGGTATTGAAACTCCTCGGCCTCGACCTCTCCCCTTGACACCCAAAACAACCCAGCCTCAACCCGGGCCGGTTGTACGGGTATTGAAACTCCTCTGCCTCGACCTCTCCCCTTGACACCCAAAACAACCCAGCCTCAACCTGGGCCGGTTGTATGGGTATTGAAACTCCTCTGCCTCGACCTCTCCCCTTGACACCCAAAACAACCCAGCCTCAACCTGGGCCGGTTGTACGGGTATTGAAACTCCTCTGCCTCGACCTCTCCCCTTGACACCCAAAACAACCCAGCCTCAACCTGGGCCGGTTGTACGGGTATTGAAACTCCTCTGCCTCGACCTCTCCCCTTGACACCCAAAACAACCCAGCCTCAACCTGGGCCGGTTGTACGGGTATTGAAACTCCTCTGCCTCGACCTCTCCCCTTGACACCCAAAACAACCCAGCCTCAACCTGGGCCGGTTGTACGGGTATTGAAACTCCTCTGCCTCGACCTCTCCCCTTGACACCCAAAACAACCCAGCCTCAACCTGGGCCGGTTGTACGGGTATTGAAACTCCTCCGCCTCGACCTCTCCCCTTGACACCCAAAACAACTCAGTCTCAACCTGGGCCGGTTGTACAGGCATCAAAGCTCCTCTGCCTCAATTTCTCCTCACGCAATCTGCATTGATTCTGCACTGTACCAGCATGGTTCATCCCTCAAATTCCCTTCGCCTTTGCTCACCTCTTCACTGTTTGCGGTGATGATTTGCCACAATTTACTTAAGAAAAGGTGTTTCTAATTGAATTTGTTGTCTTTTGAACTACCAGTGAGCTGCCACATGCATTCAGAAGCGCCATCTTAACCAGAAGTCCGCTCTGGTGATTGGAAGGTTGTTGTCAAGAAAGGCAAGAATTGCAATTTCACCAAAATAATGCAAAAGTTGCGATTTTACAGCCCATATCAGAATCTACAAGCATAAAGCAGCAGGCATTGTGTTTCTCTGGGAAACCTGATACTCCGTGGTGCAGTCACATTGAGGCAACAGCATTGCCTCTCTCTGTATCCTGGAGGATGTCCTGGGAGGAATCCCAGGGTGGTTAATAGCGATTACTGATCTATACCTGAAATAAAAGATGTTCGCAAGAACTACTAGAGGAACAGCTTATTTTCAAGAGTGATGGCTGTTTTCATCTCAAACCACAGGATTCTGTTCAAGTGTGAGGTCTGACCACCATGCACTGCTGCTGACCAGTTGCCCTGATATGATTGCTGGCTCTAGAGCTGGAGGCATCGTGTTGTGATCTGTCTGCAGGGACTCATGGCTTAACTTTGCTCCATAGATCATTGGCTCTCTGTGGAGCCACACTCCACATCTCTGTCTCATCTTCCTTACACAATGACACGGTGTTGCAATTAGCAGATGTTCCCATGGTGATGTTGGAATAGTATTAGATATTCTCCTAGTTCAGAACCCATACAACCACAAGGTGTTATAGTTAGAGCCTACCAGCCCACAAGCCAGGCTCACAAACCTCTTCCAAGCACATCCGAAGCAACTAACTGCAGATGTTCTTCAAGGATCACTGCCAAAGTGGACAAGACTTAGCTGCAGTGATAAAAGTCTCAGACTCCCGATTCTGTACTGTTGATAACATACCTGTTTAAATGGTCCTAGCAATTTAATTGTGCTCAACCTGCAATTATAATTAAAAATTGTTTCAAATTATCATTGTGTGATCGTACCCTCCTCATAGCGCAATGAAGTAAGTCAGAGAGTTGTTTAACACACACCCATACCCCTTGACCCACAACATCCATGCCAAACTATTTGCCTACCTACAGGATTCATCACCAATACCCTGTCCTGGTCCAAAAAACATAGATGCCATGGTCAACAAAGCTTGTTCTATACTTGCACAACCCTCTAAGTGAAGGAATTTCCCCTCAAATTTCCCTTAAATATTTCACCTTTCACCCTAAACCTATGACCCCTAGGTCTCGTCTCACCCAACCTTAGTGGAGAAAGCCTGCGTGCATTCACCCTGTCTGTACGCTTGTAATTTTATATACCTCTGTAAGGTCTCCTGGGCTCCAGGGAATGAAGTCCTCAACTATTCAGTCTCACACTGGTCCTCAAGATGTGAAGCATTAGAATCTCTGTCCATGAGACCATTTTTGCCAGTGTCTTTTCCCCAGCTGTACGGTGTTTTGGGCCATTCTGAAGTTGTTGAATAAATTCCTTCTTGATCCAAGTTACTTTGTGTGTGACAGGTACCTACCAGCAATATCCTTCACATTATATTGTATTCTTCACCTTGACCACTGGCTGTGAATGAAAGGTTAAATGCAAAAAGTTTAAGGCAGTCTACATCAAAAAATCTGAAAAGGCTGGAAGTTTGTAATGAACACAGAAAATGTTGGACACGCTCTGTGGGTCAGATAGCATCTGCGGATAGATTTTATGATCACCTGAAGAACAGAGAGAACTTGACTCTCGAGAATGCATCGAGAAGGCTATTGTTGAAGTGGGGGAGGGGTGGGGGAACACACCGTGTCGAGGCCTGGGAGCAGAAAGCAAACCTGTGGCCCGCTCCATTGCTCCACACCAATTAAAGTGTCAAGCCAGCTTAAAGCAAAGCAGAGAACAGAAGTGTTTTTTTCCATGCCAGCCAAGATCCCCCATCTGCCTCTCTTCTTGCTACTACCATAGGGCTGGAGGTGCAGGAGTCGTGGGTCCCACGCTGCCAGGTTCAGAAGCAGTTGTTAGCCCGCAGCCATTACCCCCCCACCTCCTGGACAGGTTTTGCTTGCCTCAGCGTTGAAGTGATTCCGCAGCCTGTGGATCACTTTCCACAGCTCATGCTCTGTGTATTTTTTGTTCACTTTTTTATTATTTGCACGATTTGTCCTCGTTCTGGATACTATTGTGTCTCTTTGGTTTGTGTTTGGCTACAAGAGGATGAAGCTCAAGGTTTTTATATGGTATCCACACGTAGATAACAAATTTGAACTTAGAAAGGCGAGTCTCCAAACTGAAATGTTAACTCTTTTTCTCTTGAATTAGGTGCTGCCTGATCATGGGGAAGGTTAAATGGTCAGCACAGCATAGTGGGCCGAAGGGCCTGTACTTTCCGGTACTGTTCTATGTTCACGTCTCATCATAAGATGCCTGGCTTGCGTTTGTTGTTTTCGCTTTTAGAACATGTCTTTCTGAATGAGCTGACCATGGGGAACCTTGACAACCCATGCACACCGTAACCACTGCACTACTCCTTGTCATTTATCCCTCACTTTCATTCAGGGCCCCAAACAGCCCTTCCAAGTGACGCAACACTTCACAGGCAAGTCTGTTGGGCTCGTCTACTGGATCCAGTACTTCCAATGTGGCCTCCTCTACATCAGTGAGACCCGACGTAAATTGGGGGACTGCTTAATTGAGCACCTTCACTCCCTTTGCAACAAGCAGGATTTCCTGGTGGCTGACCATTTTAATTCCAATCCCGTTCCCATCCTGCCATGTCAATCCATGGACTCCTCTAGTGGCACAATGAGGCCACGCCCAGGTCTGGAAAAGCACCACCTCATATCCCACCAGGATAGCCTCCACCCTGATGGCAGGAACACCTACTTACCTAACTTCCAGTAACTTTTCCCCCTTTCCATTTCCCCACTCTGGCTCCCCTCTTACCTCTTCTCTTTTCCTCACCTGCCCTCCTCTATCAGATTCATTCTTCTTCTGCCCTTTACCTTTTCCACCTGTCACTTCCCGGCTTCTCATTTCATCCCCCCTCCCGCACTCACCTCTCTTCACCTGTCACCTTTGAGCTTGTGCACTCTCTTATTCTGACTTTGTTTCCCTTTTCTTTCCAGTCCTGATGAAGAAACTTAGACCAACTGTTTACTGGATGCTGCCTGACCTACTGAGTTCCTCCAGCATTTTGTATGTGTTACTCTGGATGTCCAGCTTCTGCAAAATCCCTTGTATCTACCTTCATCAATTTGTTTTGTCAATTCCTCAAAGAATTCTGTCAGGGTTGTGGGGCATTAGCTGCCCTTCACAAAACAGTCCTAACTAGTCCTAATCAGTCTATGCTTCTCCAAATGCTTGTTAACCCTTTCTCTACAAATCCTCGCCAATTGTTTGTCCACCACTGATGTAAGACTCATTTGTCTCTAATTCCCAGGGTTATCCTTATTACCTTTCTCGAACAAAGGAATAACATTTACCATACTCCAATCATCTGCTATTATTCCTGTGACCAGTGAGGGCAAAGATAATCACCAAAGGTGCACGAATCTCTCCCGTCACTTCCTGTTGTAACCTGGAGCATATCCCATACAGCTCGGAGGACTTACCTAATATTTCACAAAATTTCTAGGACATCTTCACCCAGCATATCAGCCTGTTCCGCACAGTCCTCACATTCAATGAGGTCCCTCTCACTGGTGAATACTGAAGCAAAGTATTCAGTAAGGACCTCTCCTACTTCCTCTGACTCCAGGCACTTATTTCCTCTTCTATCCCTGATCAGTTCTACCCTTGCTGTAGTCATCCTCCTGCTCCTCACATATGTGCACATGATGAGGTTTTCCATAATTTTATTGGCCTTCTCATGTTCCCTTCTACCTCTCCTAAGTCATCCCTTACACTCCTTCCTGACTTCTTTAGCACTCTCAAGATCCTTGCTTCTTAAACCTTAAGTATTCTCCCTTCTTCCTCTTGATTAGATGTTTTAATTCTCTTATCAACCACGGTTCCTTCCCCTTTCATCCTTTCCCTGCCTCAATGGAACAAACCTATCCAGAACCCTCATACAAGTGCTCCCGAAACAACCTCCACATTTCTGTTTTCCATTTCCTTTTTCCCAATTTATACTCTCAAATTTCTACATAACAGTATCAACATTTGCCTTTCCCCAATTATTCCATATCAACTGCTCCTTTCCCTATCCAAGGCAATGGTTAAAATCAGTAACTGTGGTCACTGTCTCTAAAATACTCACTCACTGAGAGATTCGTTACCTGTCTGGGTTCGTTGCCTAGCACTAAGGCCTCTCCTCCAGTCAGCTTATCCACATACTTGTATCAGGACTCCACTAACAAATCCTGCCCCAAATAGGTCGTTCACTACTTCTAGACCAGTCCCTCACAATCAGAATCAGGTTTAATATCACTGGCATATGTTGCAAAATTTGTTGTTTTGCAGCAGCAATACATTGTAATACATAACAATAAAAACTGTAAATTACAGTAAGAAGTTTATATATATATTTAAGTTAAATTAAATAAGCAGTGCAAAATGAGAAGAAAGGAAGTAGTGATTCGATGCCCGTACAGAAAGTGGTAGATTTTGCTTACTGTATTGACCGTGGTTGTAGTCATGGATTTCAGCTGCAGCAGACTAAAACGGGAATATTTGAAGATTTCCATTGAAGCTGCCTTCTTAAAGGTGCCACTGGAGGTGAAACTTTGCTTTGATTTCAACCCTGCAGGTTCTGAAGCGACTGAGGTAATGGTTAGAGGCACACATGTATGGTAGGTGTTGTGCAGTGAAGATTTTGCATCAAGACAAGAGGAATCCAAACTGAGACTTTGGAAGCAGCTCTTCGCCAATTAGAAGGGGGCACTGAGGTGGATTCTGGAGGATGAGCAAGCCAGATAACTCAGGAAGATTCCACATTCGCTATTCCACAAGTGAATTCACAATGCTTCATAAAAATACACTGGTTCTCCTAAACCAGGGAATAGGAATTTTGTTAACCACATCAACAGCACAAAGTTTAAAGAATACCGATTAATGCAGATCCAAGGACCATTCTCATAGCACCAGGGGCACTAGTTCATTCCTGACCTCTGGTCCTATCTATGTGGAGTTTGTGAGCCCCAGAAGGAGTGGGACTAGAAGTCCCAGACTTGTGGGCTTGCGGGTCCCGGGGTGTGTGTGTGTGTGTGTGTGTGTGTGTGTGTGTGTGTGTGTGTGTGTGTGTGTGTGTGTGTGTGTGTGTGTGTGTGTGTGTGTGTGTGTGTGTGTGTGTGTGTGTGTGTGTGTGTGTGTGTGTGTGTCCCAGATGGAGAAGTCACGCAATTCCCGAGGGTGTGTGCGTGCGGGATCCAGTGACAGTGGGTGTTCTTAAACCTGAGGGAGTCAGTGTGTGCGTCCCTGTGTGAGTCCCAGAGGGACTCTTTGTGTAGTCCCCGAAGGAAAGGGTGTCTGAGTCCCAATGTAAGTGGGTGTCTGGGCATCCACAATACAAAGAAACCCAATGGAACCCATTAAAAAAAGTAAGACCATCAAAGGTTCATTTATTATCAACTCTGAAATTTTTCAATTCTCCAGGTAGCCATGAAACCAAGAAAGGCAGCATGATCATCAACCCCCGAATCCCACCTCCCTGAAAAAAAGAACAAAACAGATCAGGCACATTGACCCCAAAATCCCAACTCCCCACAAAAAAAAGAACAAAACGGACCAGACACATTGACCCCCAAATCCCATCTCCCACAAAACGAACAAGACCTCAGACAAAGTCAGGAATCAAAAAGTTGAGCATGGTGTGACTGGTGTCCTGAGCTGCGTACATTTCAACGCATCGTAGGAAAGGCAGCTGAGCTCAGGGCGTGGATCAACACCTGGAATTATGATGATGTAGCCATTAGTGAGACTGGGTTGCAGGAGGGGCAGGACTGGCAGCTCAGTATTCTGGGGTTCTGTTGTTTTAGACGTGATAGAGCAGCAGGCATTAAAGGGGGGAGGGGTGGCATTACTAGTCAGGGATAATGTCCTGGCAGTGCTCACTCAGGACAGACTGGAGATCTCATTTAGTGAGGCATTACGGGTGGAACTGAGGAATCGTAAAGGTAATGACCACGTTAATGGGGCTTATTACAGACCACCCAACAGTCCGTGGCATTTAGAGGGGCAAATTTGTAGAGAGATTGCAGCTTTGAAATACCATTCAGAATTGAAGTTCATGAAAGTGGGTCCAGAACCACGGAGCCAGTCATCACCACAGCTGGCCCAGGAGCCCATCAGTTGCAGTTCATCGCAGAGATCGGTAAACCTTGCCAAGCAGCAAGTTGGATGCTGACCCGTCCCTCGACTCCAGCACCGACACCCCGACTTTTTCATTCCGGTCCGGTACTTATATCCGTCAGGCAGCTGGTTGTTCCTCACTCTCGCACCCAGGTCCTGCTTCTTTGATTCAATCTTGGACCCAGAACCCACCTCCTCGATTCGGCCCATACCTGACCTTTCCAATTTGGCGCAGCACTTAAACCTCAGCCTATTCCTTGTTCTCAGGCCCGGGCTCCTCAGCCTCAATTTGGCCCAACACTTAAATCACTCAATCTTCCGCCTGTTCCTCATTCTTAGGCCCAGGCTCCACAACCTCAGTTCGGCCAATCAGTCAAATCTCAGTTTGTTCCTTGTTCTCAGGCCTGGGCCTTGCAGCCTTGACTCTGCCTCAGTGGGTTCCAGAGAGAGTGGGTGTGTGAATCTCAGAGGAAGTCAGGGTATGAGTCCCAGTGGGAATGGTTGCATAGTCTCTAAAAGAGAGGGTGTGGGTGCGTGATTCCCTGAGGGAGTGGGTGTGTCAGTCTCAGGGGCTGTGGCTATGTAGGTTTCAGAGGGAGAGTGTGCATGCTCCCAGTGAGAGTGGGTATCTGGGTTCTTGTGGAGAGAGTGTGTGGTCCCAGTGGTAATGGGTATGGGATCCTAAAGGATGTGTTAGTCTTGGTCTTAGAGGGAATGGGCCCACCTCCAATAGTCTCAGCCTGTTTCGGTGACTGGGATTAGGACCTGGGCTGATATTAGAGGATCGTCTTTTGAACAGCTTCACAACCTCTTGTGAAGAGGTGCTGGTGAAATGGAAGGTCTGAAGGTGACCAGCAGCCCCAGCCCATTGGGGGTCATTGGAATGCTGAGACCCAGTCTGGGCCCCACACTGTATGCTAACAGTATGGTGGGAGCACATGGATTCTGGGGCTTTGGACCTATAGATCACAGGATTACAAGGGACAGTACAGATGCACATCACACACACAATCACACATGCATGAACATAAACAAACATACTTGCACGTGCCGATGTGTGCACGCAAACACATGCAAGCACACACAAATGGTGACACACGCACACGTCTATGTTTACACAAAGAATCTGCACATGCAGATGCACAGAAATATACACCCATTAAAATATAGCTCCACATACTTGCAGTATATGCACACACACACTTGCACACACTATGTGCATGTCCAGACACGTAAACGTTTGCACTCAATCACACCTGCACACATAAGCAGAGCTGCACATACCAAACGCACACACACATATGCAAACACTGACACTCATCCACACACACTGACACAAACATGCACAGAAACACTCCTGCACAGGTAGATGCAAACCTGCACACTTGCACACATGGAGACTAAATGTACACAACCACACGCAAGTGCATATAGACAGCATGTGTGCATATCCAAACAGGCTTGCATGCACAGGCAGACACAAAGGGTCAGTAATGCCCACCATGTTTTCAAGGCTTTTTATGTTACTCATATTAGTCAGGGGTTAGGACAATATAGGTGACTCTGCCACTGTTTTACTATGAAAAGGACTGCAGGATTACTTGCATCCATTGAGAGAGAGTGTGGGCTCAGTTCAGAGTCGTAAAAGAAAGGCAGTAGACCCTGTGTGGACTTGACAGTAGTGCCAGCCTACAATATCTGCTCTAGTGACACCTAAATCCATAACACTTGGAAAGGTGCTGCCAGCTGAGCCACATCTGAAACCTGAGCAGTTAAAGAGGAATAGGAAATAGTTCAGCAAGAACAATAAGGAAGTTACTACATGAGCAGGTCAGATATTAAAAGAATGTAAACAACCTTAACTAGTTTTTCCAGCTGGATCACTTAATGGAGAAAATGATTGTTAGTGCCTATGTTATATAATGACACCTCCCTGGTTATTCTTGGGAAGCATTGTTGGTCTTGTTGCTGCATTAATGCAATTCCACTGCACTCTTAAAACATGCAGCACTTCAGTTTGAAGAAGACCACCTCCCATTCTTCTCAGCTCTGATGTGTATGGGCCCAGACTACATGATCTTTCCTTTGAAGCCAACCCTTACAAGAATCAACTTAGCAAACTTTCTCTGAACTAATGCCAATAAAAGAAAGTAAACCTCATTAAATACAAGACCCACATTATTTTGGGTGTGGTGTCACTAAAACTCCCCTGCTTTGCAAATCCTCCCATCTTGCAATAAAAAGCTACATAACTCTACAATCTGCAGAACGATCTCACACTCTGATCTTCTGCCTTCTCAGAGAGGAGCTGCAGGAGCCTGAAGACAATACTCACTATTTATTTATTTAACAGGGTGTATGGGGTGTCTAGCGAGGGGGAGCACCTCTGATGGGGGGCTTGCTGTGCCCTTTTTCAGGACAGCTCGTCCACCTTTGGTCCCCACCTGGCGCTCAGCTCTCGCCTGTGGCTCCAAGTAGCTGTAACACATGCAGCAGTCACACCCCAGTAAGCCGTCTCGGCAGAGGGTGAGGGTAGCCGACGGGTCTTTGACCCTCGGTGAGGTGGGGGTGTCTGTCCCAGTGTGTGAAGTCTGGCCTTGGCAGACTAGGCGGAGGAGACCGATTAATGGTCCAATGGTCAAGAAGGCATTGGTGGAGCGCTAAGAGCACGACAAGACACGTAAACGTCCTGGTTTAAAGAGGCGATGATCTCTTTAAACTCACCCGGCAGAAGGCAAAGGCAAGCCACTGCTGTAACCTGCCGAGTACATGATTTCCCAACTGGGAGGGAAATCGTCCGCCAACTGGAAATTCCAGATGCGACCTAACGACGATTTATTTCACACAGTTATTTTATGTCTTGCACTGTCTGCTGTCACAAAACAATGAATTTTGTGATGTGTGTCACCGATCATAAACCTGACTCTGATTCTCACTGTGTTTATAAGGGAGCTGGCTAAGGCTATTGAAAAGAGTGACAGAGATTTATAGAGATAATTACACCTATACCTTACTTTTATCAATTGTGACTAAGAGCTCACTTACTCATCCCCAGATGGAAGATTGCAAGTTCACATTCCACTCAGAGGTTTGGCCTTGAAATCTAGGCTGACCACGTGCACGGTGAAGCAACGCTGTGTGGTCAGAGGTGCCAACTTTCATTTGGTCTTCTATGTGGACGTTAAGAGTACTTGGCACTACTTAAGAAAATTAAGGCAGCTCTTCCAATGTTGTAAACAAAATTAATCCTTTGATGGGCATTATGAGCTTCCCATCACGTTCCATTTGAGAGACCTACCATGCATAATATTGCTGCTATGGGTTCCACATTACAATAGGTTGCACATCCCTCTTTAGCTGCAAATGTATTTTTATTTTTTGTTTAGAGATACAGAGCAGAAGGGGCCTAACAAGATGCCCAACAACTCCCTATTTATCCCAAGCCTAAGCACTGGACAATTTACA